>NC_016091.4:42603222-42930879 GCF_000004515.6 Glycine max
ATGCCTAATCTCTATATGCTTTGTTCTAGAGTGTAGTACTGGGTTTTTGGATAGATTTACGGCACTGGTATTGTCACACTTAATAGGTATGTGATCAAGAATAATCCCATAATCATACAATTGTTGCTTCATCCATAAGATTTGTGCACAACAACTGCCAGTAGAAATATATTCTGCTTCGGCAGTGGATAAAGCAACACTATTTTGCTTCTTGCTATGCCATGAAACAAGAGCAGATCCTATAAATTGGCAATAGGGGTAGGAATAGGCCAGGTCAAGCCAGGCTTTGAAAGGCCTGAGCCTAGCCTACAATGAATTTTTTAGGCCTAAGCTTGGCCTATAGCCTATCAAAGGCTTTTATTTTGGCTCGGCCTGGCCTTTTTAAAAGCCTAGCCTGGCCTGATAGCCTTTTTAAAAGCCTTCTTCACATTAAATCTTTAATATTCCTTTGCTATGAAGTAAGAATGTAATAGGAAAGTTAAAGGAAAAGGAAACGTTAACAAAAATAGGAAAGCCAATAAAAATAATGAGGAATATAAAGGGGCACATGACTCACACCTAAATTGTAATTAAAGTCTTACTTGATTATAGAAATAGAAGTTATGGAGCAGTAATGTGTAATCAAAGTCTGATAGTTTTAAAAAAAATTAATTGTACCCAAAAATTAATATAAGTATATATTGGTATCCAAAAAATAATATAAGTATATATACATATATATAGGCCGACCTATCAGGCTTATAAGGCTTTTTAATAAGCCTAAGCTTGGTCTATTTAGTTTAATAGGCTTTTAAAAAACCCTGAGCCTAACCTTTTAATTAAATAGACCAGTTCAAGCCAGGCTTTATGTAGGTCAGGTCATAGGCCCCTGTAGGCTGGTCTGGCCTATTCCCACCCTTAATTGACAAGTTCCACTAGTGCTTTTTCTGTCGGTTTTGGATTCGACAAAATCCGAAACAGATCCTATAAATTACATGCAAAGTTTTTAGGATACCATAATCCTAGTTTAATAGTTCCTAAGAGATATATGATAATCCTTTTTACTGCAATCAAGTGTGATTGTTTGGGATTGGATTGGAATCCAGCTCACATGCATACATTAAACATGATGTCTGGTCTACTGGCAAATAAATAGAGAAGAGATCCAATCATACCTCGATATTGTTTTATGTCTATAGATTGAGCAAATTCATCTTTATCTAAGTAACAGACAGTACTCATGGGTGTGGCCATGTGCTTTGAATTTTCCATCCCAAATCTTTTGCTTTGCAGTACTTGGCTTGGTTGACAAATATGCCTTCGTTGGTTTGCTTAATTTGTAACCCAAGGAAATAGTTTAAATCTCCCATCATTGACATCTCAAATTCGCTTAGCTATCAAGAGAAAATTCCTTGCACAAAGAATCATTAGTGGATCCAAAAATAATATCATCAACATATATTTGAACTAATAGAATATCATCATCCTTTTTTCTTTATGAACAGAGTGGTATCCACTTTTCCTCTAGAAAAGTTTTTCTCTATGAGAAATTTGCTTAGTCTTTCATACCATCTCCTAGGGGCTTGTTTTAAACCATATAGTGCCTTTTTCAATTTATAAACATGATCTGGCTTATCTGAATTTTCAAAATCTGGGGGTTGTTCTACATCTAACTTATTCCTAAATACCCATTTTGTTCCTATAATGGGGTAGTTATGTGGTTTCTCAACTAGTTCCCAAACATTATTTCTCTCAAATTGATTTAACTCTTCCTGCATAGCAACTATCCATTGATCATCTATTATGGCTTCTTTTAAGTTTTTAGATTCTATCATAGAAACAAATGCCATGTTATTGCATAAATCTTTGAGAGAGTGTCTAGTTGTTACCCCTTTAGAAATATCACCAATAATGTTGTCAAGAGGATGATTTCTGGAAGCTTTCCACTCTTTTGGAAGATCATTGGTTGCTGGAGTTTCCTAGTCTTGAGAATCCTCATTGCTTTCATCTCTTTTCCTTTTAGAACCCCTTTCATGAGTGTGTATCTCTTCTAAGAAATCTGAAACATCATCTAACACATCCTTTCTTGGAGAAATAACATTAGACTCATAAAAGGAAACATGAATGGATTCTTCAATATTCATAGTTCTCTTATTGTATATTCTATATGCTTTACTATGCAAGGAATAACCAAGGAAAATTCCTTCATCCGCCTTGGCATCAAACTTTCCTAAGTTTTCTTTTCCATTATTTAATACAAAACATTTGCAACCAAAGACATGTAGATGTGAAATGTTTGGTTTTCTACCATTGAATAATTCATAAGGAGTTTTCTTTAAGATGGGTCTTATTAAAGCCCTATTTAGGATATAGCATGCAATGTTAACAGCTTCAGCCCAAAAGTATTTTGGAAGAGGAGTATCATTTAATAGGGTTCTTGTTATTTCTTCTAAAGATCTATTTTTCCTTTCAATAACACCATTTTGTTGAGGAGTTCTAGGTGCAGAGAAGTTATGTTCAATGCCATATTCATCACAAAACATTTCAAATTCTTTATTTTCAAATTCTCCCCCATGATCACTCCTTATTGAAATAATTTTGAGATTTTTCTTATTTTGAATAACCTTTGCAAGTTTCCTAAATACTTGAAATGCATCATTTTTATGAGTAATGAACAATGTCCAAGTATATCTAGAATAATCATCAACTATGACAAGTGCATAATAACTTCCACCAAAACTCATGACTCTAGATGGACCAAACAAATCCATATGTAGTAATTGTAAAGGTTGAGTAGTTGAAACAATGTTTTTGGATTTAAATGATGCTCTAGTTTGTTTTCCCTTTTGACATGCATCACATAGTTTATCTTTTTCAAATTTTAGTCTTGGCAAGCCAACAACCAAATCTTTTGAAATTAATTTTTTTAAATGTTCCATATTTATATGAGCGATCCTTTTATGCCATAGCCAAGGATCATTGTCTTTGCTAAGAAAACATTTATTATCATCTGATTTTTGTTTTAAATCTAACATGTAAACATTGTTTTCTCTAAATCCTATATGCTCTATGTCCTTATCATGTTCATGTTTAATGACACATTTTTTAGAATCAAATGATACCTTATAACCTCTATCACATAATTGACTAACACTAAGCAAACTATGCTTAAGCCCTTCAACAAGAAAAACATTTTCAATAGAGGTTGAAGAGTTCGTACCTATTTTTCCGACTTCAAGAATTTTACCTCTGTTGTTGTCGCCATAGGTTACATGCCCGCTTTTCTTAGGAGAGATAGTTGTGAATTTTGAGACATCTCCCGTCATGTGTTTAGAGCATCCGTTGTCTATGTACCACTTTTTCTTCCATGGCTCCTCCTCATCGCTTTCATGATTCTTGGTCATTAAACATATGTTTGCTTGTTCTTTCTCATTTTGATTGATTCTTTGCAATTCCATCTCATGTTCCTGCAACTTTCCAAATAATGTGGCAAGAGACATACTAGATAGATTTTTAGAATTTCCTTCCAGGAATAAGAAATTTGTTGTGGTCAAATTTCTTGAAGTTTCTAAACTTTCTACAAGAAACCTGCTTTGATACCACTTGTTGGACAAGCATCCTCAGAAATATTAAGAAGGGGGGGTTGAATTAAGATTTTGTTGACTATTCCTAATTGAACTTTTCCTTTTCTTAATTATTCCCTAGATTCAATTATTTCTTTGTTAACAAGTTACTGAAATAATAAATGAATGAAAATAACTTGCAGAAATATAAAGACAATAGGAAGTAAAAGAGATAAGGGAAGAGAGTGCAAAATCAGATTTATCCTGGTTCGGCCACAACCCGTGCCTACATCCAGTCCCCAAACAACCCGCTTGAGATTTCCACTATCCTTGTAAAATCTTTTACAAGCAATGAACCACAAAGGAATCCCCTCCTTCGTGTTCAGTGATTACAACCAAGAAGTTATACCCACTTCTTGCAATGAACTCAAAAGCGGTTAGTCTTTTGAGTCCAGTGATCAACCAAGAAGCAAATTTACTTCTTGCAATGAACCCAAAAACGGTTAGTCTTTTGAGTCCAGTGTTTAACCAAGAAGACCTTCTCTTGAAAACACTCACCAAGAGTCAGTCTCCTGAAAAGCTTTTTGTAAGAATGGAGGAGGAGAGGAAAATAGAATAGCACAAGTTTTTGTCCAATGAACTTTTCTTGACAAAGAAAATTTTGAACAAAAAATCTTAGAAAGATGTTGAAAATGAATGAATGAAAATCTGTTATCAAATTCATGCCATGGTCACATATTTATAGTCATTTGATGGCTCTTGAAGAAACCATGTTAAAAGTTGTGACTTTTGGCAATTTCTTCAAAACTAGTCACTTTAAGAGTTGTGACTTTCTTCAAAACTAGTCACTTTAAAAGTTGTGACTCTTGGAAATTTATTTTTCAAAACCAGTCACAGGTAATCGATTACCATTATGGTGTAATCGATTACACATCAACAGTTGTGACTCTTCATGTTTAGATTTGAAAACCAATATTTAGAAATATTGGTAGTCGATTATAAATGTTGTGTAATCGATTATAAATGTTGTGTAATCGATTACACAAGTTTGAAAATATTTTATCACAAGTTGTGACTCTTGGAATTTGAAACTCAACGTTCAAAAACATTGGTAATCGATTACATGCCCATGGTAATCGATTACTGCTTTGTAAATCAGTTTGAAAAGAATGTTGGCTACTGGTAATCGATTACTGGCTTTTGGTAATCGATTACCATAGAGTAAAAACTCTTGGTAAAATATTTTTCTTTGAAAAATTCTTTTGTACAAATTGTGCTATTCAATATTTTGAAAAACTCTTTTTATACTTATCTTAATGGTTCTTGAATATCTTGAGTCTTCTCTTGATTCTTTACTTGAATCTTGATTCTTGATTGAATGACTATTTGATTCTTGAAACTTGCTTGAATCTTGATTCTTGACTTAAGTCTTTGGCATCATCAAAATAAGCTTGGAAGCTTTGCTTCTACCCAATGTCCTTTTATTTTTTTGTTTTCATTTTTTTCTCTGGCGTCTGGTTTTGAATAGCCAGATCGCTTGAATGAAATTAGTGTCATTAAAAGATAAGTAAAGAGGGGCAACTGTCAGACCCTAATTTCATCCGGGTATAATGTTTTTATCATTCAGATATGATGTTTTGATCACTGCTAATTGAATTACTATGTTTGGCACCGGTTACAGCTCAAGGCCAAGGGGTCACATAGGGTTTTGATAGTTGTTTGTCAGTTCTAGAAAAAAAAAAGCCACAAGGAGGGGGCAAAATGGTCATTTCCTAGATTTTTCTGGACCTAAACTCGCCCAGGCTAGCATTTGGCTCGCTTGGGCCATGAAATTTCTTTAGCCCTAAGCAAGCCACTAGCCTGGGCGAGCTGATACCTTTAGCTTTAAGCAACCAACTCACCTGGGCGAGCTTCCCTTGCACCAAATGGCCTTTTCCTATAAATAGCCATGCAGGGGAAGGGTTTAAGGGTTATGGGAACTAATGAAAGAAAGGAAAAACGCATAAAGGAGAAAAAGAAGAAGGAAAAAAAGAAGAGTTGAGGTGTTGCCGAATCAAACTGTGGATCGTTTCCTACATCATTTCTCTTGCAAGCCTTGTACCTTGTGCAATAGTCGGTTTGTTTTTCTTAAGATTTTGATGTAATCCTCGTACCCTTATGTATCCCTATTGATATTATATATGTAATCTTTTCTACTCAAATATCACTTGAGATCGTTTCAAGGTCCAACGCCTTAATGACTCCCTCCGCTTTTCAAAATCTAAAACGTCATTTCAAGATCCAACGTCTTAATGACCCCTTTGTTTGCAATTAAAATAAATCTTTCAAAAACATAAAATCAATTCAACACACAAACATTCTTACTTAAAGAACTACGTAGACTTGATTTCCTCATTATACTTGAGGATACGTAGAAGCAAGGGCAATACCCTTGTCAATTCAAAAAAATTTTAAAAAAAAATAATATTAAATAAATAAAAATAATATAGTAAAAGAAAATAAATTCACTGCTCTTGGAAAGATAATTAATTTTGTAGTCACATTATTTTTTATTGCACATTCGATTAAAGGTTGTTGTTCTTCGTGACGGGCGCGTGGGGTACTAATATCTTCCCTATGGGTAAACAACTCCCGAACCCTTCTTTTCAAAATTCACAGACCTTTTTTATTTTTCTAACGCTTTCCTCGAATAAACATTGGTGGCAACTCCCACACGATTTCTCCCTAAGAGACGAACATGCTTTCTTTTATTTGCTTTCATCGTCCCATCATAAGGTAGGTTGCGACAACCAAAAAATGTGGATTGTCTCTAGTGGTATGGAGCCAACAACATATTTAGACAACTCACATGCACATGGAAGACCGTGGGTAGTCCTTATGACACATCCACAACGTGAATGGTTTTTGCCTGCATAAGCTACACACTCATACTCAACAGCAATTTCATTTAAAGCGTACATTGATATCATGCCAAGTAGTTTTTTGTACAAGGTAACTTTAAACACATGCCCAACGACGTGCGTACTTATCTCAAAATATGCTTTAATTTTGGTGTGTTGAAGTATCATCATGTTGTTCATTGCTTCCCAAACACTGCATATGTCACCAAGGTTTTTTTGTAGAAGTCTCTTTAATGACCAATAAGCACTCTCAACCCTACAAATGAAATATACAACAATGTATAAACAACCGCAACATTTTCAATTAAGTTAACACTTAAACAAATCAACATAAACAAAAAACAATATTCATACCTGTTAGTAGTAGTGTTTCCTAGATGCATCACTTTGTTAGTCCATGCTTTAACAATTTTTTCTTTGTGCGGAATCATCCAAGTTTAGCACACATAGTCGACAAACATAGGCCACAAAGAGCAAGTCATTTCAAAGTTCTTAAGGTACTCATCAAAATAACTCTTACATGGACAGTCAACCAAACTCCCCTAAGCCTCCATCACATAATCTCATGCATTTTTTTGACCCACTAGGGTTTTGCACTTTGCCTTCACATTCTTGTTAATGTGAAACCGACACAACAAGTTCGTAGCATCCGGGAATACAGTTTTCAGTGCATTCTTCAAAGCCAAATCTCTGTCGGTAACAATAACCCCAGGGAGTGCATCAACTTTCATGAAAAGACCCTAAAATCGTTGTAGAGCCTAAACAACATTATTAAGACGTTCTCCCTCCAAGTAAGCAAAAGCATCGGAGAATGTCATTCTTGTTGATGTAACACCAAAAATATCAAGCAACAACAATTTGTATCTATTTGTTTTGTAGGTACTGTCAATAAAAAAAAAACAAATTACAAGAATTGGTTAATTTGACTGCATCAGGATTACTCTAGAACAAGTCACGTAAACATTTTCATCCTTCAGCCTATGTCAGGGAATATATTGATCTCGGTCAAGCAGCATCATGAGCTGTTGCATTTTGAAGTTACTCCTTCTTATAGAAGAACGGTAATCATTTCTGGCATTGTAAATTTATTTGATTGTTGTATAACTGTTAGCATTGTACTTCTTCAACGTCAAAAGAATATTTCTTGGCTTCACCATGGACTTTGTCATATCAACAACAACAATCTTCTCATCTTTAGTCAGTCGACCCGCATATGGATGCCCAACAAATGACTTTGTCATTTCATGATTGTGAGTCTCACAAATTAACTTCACCATCCATCCTTCTCCTCCCAAAATTGGCTTCACACACAACTTAAACAGGCATCCACATTTTCTACTGCCAGTACATGTTCTAATCAAATCCTTCTTCTTAGGCCTATACTCACCACTCCTTTCGCAAGCTATTAATATAAATAAGGTCCTTTCTCTAATACCAGTATTTGTGTCTGACCTCATTATCACGACAAAAAATCCAATTTCATGAGCCATCGATTGAGCCTAATGTAAAACTTCATCACGAGTAGCAAACAATTATAACACAGTTCAAAGAAGATCTGAGATCAATGAATATTTATGTAATATAATTATTACACCAACAACAAATTAGACAAATACCTAAGAAGTATTAAAGGCATTAGAGCAATCATTGTGTTCTACTTTCACGCCAACATCTTCCTCATTTTCAACATTCATATCAACTTCTTCAAACATGATAGTATCATACCTCCATTGTTTTTCGTCCATCTTAATAAAACATTTAACAAATTCAATGATAAACAAAAAATGAGTAAAAAAAATTATACAATCACCTTATTTGTTATCAACACAAATATAGCTCTATACAAAATTAAAAAAAAAAATCTATTGTAAACCATATAGCCACAGAATACATTTTCACTACATATTTTCATTAATATATTCAATTGTAAAAAATAAAAAAATAAAATTATAATTAAACAAATGAATAATAAATATCATATAAACTCTAATAAATACATCATTCAATTAAATATCAAAATTTTTTAATTATCATTTGTTGTAATAAACATCTAAATACATCATTCAATTAAATATCATATTAATTTGTTTAATTTTCAATCATTGTAATAAACATCTAAATGCATCATTCAATTAAATACCAAATTTGTTTAATTATCAATTATTGTAATAAACATTTAAATACATCATTCAATTAAATATCATATTTGTTTAATTTTCAATCATTGTAATAAACATCCAAATACATCATTCAATTAAATATCAAATTTGTTTAACTATTAATTACTGTAATAAACATCTAAACACAACATTCAATTAAATATCAAATTTGTTTGATTATCAAATTTTGTAAATAAATTAAATGTATAAAAAATTACAATTTAAAAAAATTCAAAACATACGGATTGTCAATCCATATGTTTTGAAAAAAAAAATACGCACCTCTCATATGTTTTGTAAACAACACACGTACACTGTCGGCGACAACAAACGCTCACAAAAGGATGCTAACAGAAACAAGTTACACTTAGAGAGTGTGATTTTATGAAAAAAAAAAAGTTCCTGCAGAAATGAAAAACCTAACTACTATTTATAACCGAAAATACTCATAAGGACATTTTTGGTATTTTGGAAAACTGCTGGGTGCCCCAAGCAGTTCCCATAAGGTTTTAGGAAGGAACTCAATTATTATCTATAACTATTAATAATGAGATTTATCCTATTTGGTGTACATATTTCATTGGATAATTTTATCCTTAAATCACTTCTTAAATTTCAAATTTTCCTTCTAACTTACATTAACTTTCTACTATTTTTAGGGGGGTGTATTGGATTAAGATTTCAAAGGATTTTAAAAGACTTTTTTATGATTAAAAAGTCTTGTGGTATTCAATCAAGACTTTTATAAAATATAAACAAATCTTGTGGTATTCAATTAAGACAATAAAGATTTTTTTTTCAGGGCAACAAAATCTGTTGGTATTCAATTAAGATTTCTTACCACTTTTAAAATGTCTTTTGGTATTCAAAAGTAAATAGATTTTGATGGATTCTTTTGTGGAATAGATTTTGAGAGACTTTTTAGTTAGAAATACACATAAAATACTCCTCCAACAATCTCACCCAAACCCTTGAGACTTTTCATAATCTTCCAAAGACTTTTTCTTCTCCTGCCGAACAAGACACAAACCACTACCAGGTTCATTCTCTTACAACTTTTCAATCAATTTTACCTATTTTTTTAATGGCAATCGATAGTCAATATTGTTCATACTATATGTATATTACGCAAATCAAAAGAAAAGGGTGTTGTATATGCTTCAAGATTTCGTATTCATATTGTTTTCAACGTCTAGGCAATGAATATGCATCAAAAGAATGGCAATTGATATGCATCAAGATTTCATATTGTTTTTTTTTTAGTACTGTATATGCAAATCAAAATAAAAAACTCTTTTTTTTTTTCTGTTTCTTCAACTTGTTTTTTTACAACGTCCATTATTATTATTATTATTTTCTTGTGTTATTATTAAAATGTTAATTATTAATGTGTTATTATTATTTTTTTGACAGCGTGTTATTATTATTATTATTGTGTTAATAATTTTTTAATTGTTATTGTGTTATTATTATTGTTATTTTGTTAATAGTTTTTTTTAAATGATTTTATGATATATGAGTATTATTTTTATGGAAAATGCTAACATGTGCCCTTAAGACACTTGTTAGTGTATTATGTATAGAAATTTTGTATTGAAAGTTGTGCAATTTACTTTTTTAAAAGTCAAAAATTGTTGTTTTTAAGACATAGTTACTATTGGAAGTATCCTTAACATGTGCCCTAAGTGCGCATGTTAGCATGACCCTTATTTTATTATTAGGTAGTTTTTTATTGGTTTTTCTATTGAATTGTATATTATTCGGGATATAGTCACTATACTTTTGACAATTAGGAAACAATAACTATTTTTGTCAAATAACTAGTTTCTTATATATATATTAGCGATCAAATGGGGGATTCACAAGAAAATAACAAAGGAAAGAGTAGAGACAAAGATAATTATGTATCTTGGACTATGGAGGATACCAATGAGTTGTTGCACCTCTTGGTGGATGCTATGAATAGGGGATTGCGTGATGCCAATGGGTCACTTAGCAAACAAAATGTAGAACGAATAATACTTCCTCAACTCAATGGAAAAACTAAATTCCCTAAAACTTATAGTCATTATTTGAGTCGGATGAAGTGGTTTCGAAACCAGTATAACATGATGTCAACCCTTATGCGCAACAACTCTGGCTTTGGATGGGACCCAATTGGAAAAACTTTCACTGCTCATGAGGATGTATGGAAAGATTACTTAAAGGTGAGCTAAGTTCATAATCTTTTAAATATATTAATAGTTATAAATTTAGTAAATTATAATATTTGTAGTATATTAACAATGATTTTTTTTTTAGTCTCACCCAAGTCACAGCAAACTTCGAGGAAAAAGTATGGTTGATTATGAGTATTTGAAGATCGTTGTTGGGGGTGGAGTTTCTAGCGGGAATAATTCTATATCAGTCGATCCAGATGATACTGATGCAACAACTTTTGAGCCAGAAAATAGAACTGTTGGGATAGAAGAATTTTCATATGATCCTAATAGTGATACATTCATAACACCAAATAACTATGAACCAGCATATCAGCCTCCATCACCAAACCAACCAAGTCCACCATCCCACCCCCCTTTAGATTCAGAGGTTCCCATAGAAAAACAAAACTGTCACAAGCGAAGGAGATCCGAGTATGGAGGGAGTTCAAGCGCTGTTGGGATCAACAATCAAGGCAATGTTCTGGAAAATCTTTCTGTTGGCATTGGGACTATTGCTGTGAATTTTGAAAAAATATCCAACATGATGGAGAAAAGAGAAAAAGATAGAGATAGAGAGCTCGAGGGTATTATTTGGGATGTTATAAAAGAAATTCCAAATTTGGATGACATAACGCGTTTCAAGACAGCTGAATTGTTAAATACTAAAGCAAAAAAAGGATTTTTTCTTGAAGATGTCACAGGAAGAACGCTCATCTTGGATAAACTTTAAGTTAGGGAATAATTAATATTTTGATCATCTATTATTAACATATTATTTTAAACATCGTGAGTTTGTTGAACTATATCTTTTGGGTCTCTATTTTGGTTGAAGTATTTGGTTTGTTTTTTGGTTGAACTATTATGGTTGTATTTTGGTTGAAATATTTGGTTTGTTTTTTGGTCGAACTATTATGGTTGAAGTATTTAGGTTATATATTTTGTGAAATTGTTGTGGTTAAACTTTAGTTATATTTATTTTATATATGAATTTGTATTAACTTTGATATTAACTTTGATATTGACTTATAACCATGACCATGACATAAAGAACGAAGAAATGGATGGAGATATATATAATGAAGATACAAATGATGAAGATATAGATGACGAGGAAACAAATGAAGAATTTTATGAAGCCACATACACATATGTGATGACAATTTATGCTTTAATAGATATATTAAATCAGTTTTTGAATATGATGCGTGGTGAACATATTGAACGTCCATTAACTCGACGACAAATTACTAGTCGGGGATATGACTATATACACAAAGCATTAAACGATGATCCTGCAATCTTTCGACAAGTATATAGGATGTATCCTGATGTATTTCAAAAGTTGTGCACGATTATAAGAGAAAAAACACCTTTGGAGGATACAAGATTTATTTGTGTTGAAGAAATGCTTGCATCATTCCTACAGATTGTCGGCCAGAACACTCGATATTGTGTAATCCGCAATACATTTGGCCGATCACAATTTGCTACAAGTGAAAATTTTCACAAGATTTTGAAAGCTCTGAACTCATTAGCACCTGATTTAATGGTTAGACCAGGCTCAACTGTGCCTGCAAAAATAAGGGAAAGCACAAGGTTTTATCCTTATTTTAAGGTATGTGATCATTATCTAATTATAACAAAATTATAATTATAATTGTGATTATTATAATAATATTTATGATTATTGATACACACACTTTAGGATTGCATTGGAGCTATTGATGGTACACATATTCCCGCATCAGTAAAAGGACGAGATGTAAGCAGTTATCGTGATCGTCATGGAAATATATCACAAAATGTATTAGCTGCTTGTAACTTTGATTTGGAATTCATGTACGTTCTTAGCGGGTGGGAGGGTTCAGCACATGATTCCAAGGTGTTAAGTGATGCTTTGGCAAGGAAGAATGGACTTAAAGTGCCCCAAGGTAAGTATTATCTGGTGGATTGTGGATTTCCTAATCGACGCAAATTTTTAGCCCCATATCGAGGTGTACGATATCATCTACAAGATTTTGCAGGTCACAGTAATGACCCTGAAAATGAAAAGGAATTATTTAATCTTCGGCATGCATCCTTAAGGAATGTGATTGAGAGGATATTTGGTATTTTTAAATCGCGGTTCACAATTTTTAAGTCAGCACCTCCATTTCTATTTAAAACACAAGCAGAGCTTGTGTTGGCATGTGCAGCACTTCATAATTTTCTTCGCAAAGAATGTCGTTCTGATGAATTTCCAGTGGAACCTACTGACGAGTCTTCATCTTCATCTTCAGTGTTACCAAATTACGAAGACAATGATCATGAACCCATTGTTCAAACACAAGAGCAGGAACGAGAAGATGCTAATATATGGAGGACTAATATAGGTTCAGATATGTGGAGAAATGCTAATAATTAGGCGAACATGAAGTGAGAATCACTTTGTTATTATTTTTTTAGGCAATAATGACTTTATTATTAAAAGGTTTAAAATTTCTATCGTTTTTATTTTCTTTATTCAAACATTATAATTTATTTATCATCTTTTTCATTCACTTTTGTAACTTCCGTTATTTTTTTGTTTAAAATGTATTAATCTTTCAAAATCTTAAAAATCCATAAAGTACTTTGAAATCTTAAAAATCTGTGTTAGAAATCCATTAAAATCTTGGGTTAAGAATCCTGATTGTAAAAAGTCTTTTAAAAAAAATCTTTTAAAATCCCACAAAATCAATACAATTCCACATAATCTTTTAAAATCTTCAAGATTGTTTTTGTCAAAATATTCTCTCAAAATCCCAATCCAATACACCCCCCTTATATTCGGTTATTTTTTTATTAACTTTATTTAACTTCTATTTTTTTATTATTTAAAAAATTTAGAGTTACGGTCTTCCCCTAGTAATAATAAAAAAAATCAACTAAGGAACTCAGTTTTAATGCGGAATTAGATTTTGTGGGACAATTTTCTAGTGTTTTAATTAATTTTAATGTGCTATATTGGAATCTTTTATGTCATTATTTTTTAATGAGAAAAATATGTACTAAACTGGTGATGGTGTTAAGTTTTTTTCACTACCGTCCAATAAGATTATCACGATAAATTTAATAATTATTATAATAATTATTTTAAAAGTCACGTTAATTTATATAAAATCTTTTATATTATCAGGTATAACTATTAAAATCTTTTTTTAATTAGTATTGATATTGTCATTCAATTCCTTGATTAATTATTTTGGTAGACACTTAATTTATTGAAAATTATAAGTGTACGCTCCATTTTGGAGTGGATTCGAAGTGGAGGGAGATGAGATATGAAGAGAAAATGATATATATAACATATGATGTGATGAAAGAAATAAAGATAAAAAAAGAAAAATACAATGAGAGTAAATTGTAAGAGAGTAAGATATACAAATATTACCCTAATTTATTAGAGTTTAAGATGTGATATGAAAGTGGGAAAAAAATGTCGTATGAAGGAAGTATTTAAGAAGATATATGTTGGGGCGAATTTAAAGAAAAAAAGCATACAATGTGTATAAGAACCATGTAGGAAAGTTTTTTTTAGCTCCATTCACCAAAAAATTATGTTTGGCTCCTAGAAGTTTGTCAAAAGAAAAAAGAAAAAGAAAACGAACGACACACTTATTTGGCATGAGATCCTGTCATGAATAATAGCAATCATTATTAATTTATTATTCATTATCTTTCTTCTTGACCAACTTATTTGGTAAGATATGAGAAAAAGTTAAAAAAAATATAAACTCTGGAATCTGGATCGATCATCCAAAGGTTTTCATTAATTTTGATTAAGTTATTAAGAAATTATAACTATTGATTAGGGTCCATTTGATACATGTTAAAATGAGTTAGGCTTGGACCATTTATTCAATCTTCATGTTATTTTGGGTAAATCCTATTTCTCAAACTATCGAGATGTAAACATTACCATTATCATATAGGAGAGACATGAGGACTATCACAATTTCTTCAGATAACATGTCATTTGAAGTCAAACGTTTAAATGAACTAAACATAAGGATGGAATTTTGGTAATCGTAACACTGATAATGAATTTACGTATCTTTACTTCCAAATGACTATAGTGAGAGATTGAGAGCACTTCACACAAGTTTGATTTGTAATTTAGCATATGTTGAACACAACAAACCAATGTATTTACCATTTAGAGCTGTTTCAGATTGTTTCTACCTCATGCAAATTAACCATAAAGTTCATAATAGGGGCAAAGGATAATTTATAAACAAGTGGGGGAAATGAAAAAATGAGGGCTTAAGATAGCTACATTTTCAGACAAATTAAATAGCTTCAACTAGCAGATGCCTAGACTTTCTATAAACTTTCTCAGAAGTTCATGTCGCCAATGAGACAAATCCTATAACTGGTTTTCTGCACACGAGTTAGAAAAATCACATTTACCAATGGAATTATCAAACACAAATATAACACATATACAAAGAATATGTAATTTTTTTCGGGTATGTAGCTGTAGCATGTGCCCCACACTTTTTGGTGTTAAGCTATGAACAATGAACCCTCTTTAGTATGCAATTGCAATCCTCCAACGCAGGCTTCAGGCATCTAACATCCAAGCCACTAAGATAACCAACTCCAACTCCAACTCAAGATCATTTGAATGCTTCAAACACTAAAACTCAAACCTGCCCAAAACTTGCTCCGTGGAGAGATTCCGCAAATGATATATTTCATTTCACGCACAATAGGCGGTGCAAGAAAAATGAGTAACTGAGTGAGCATGGCATGAGGTTACAGAAAGAAATTACTTTACACTCAAACCACCACAGCTTGACCAGTAATTTCATCATGAAGCTGAAGCGAGCCATCTTTCATCAAATTTAGGCTCAAACTCTTGAATCTCTCCCTTGAATATTGCCTGGATGCTTTTCTCCAGTCAGTTCCAGTTTTCATCATTGCCACAAACTCCTCATAACTGATGCAACCATCCTGTGAAGTGAAAACAGAAAAACGTTGGAACAACACGTAAAGAAGCAAGCAGGACGTGCACATAAGATGGTAAAGGCAAGTAACATGAGAGGCAGCAAATAATTGTAATTTTCACTGAAATTTCAAACTTTGCACAAATATACTAAGAATCTTCATAATGGAAAACTAGAAACAAGTAAACAACAAGTAATTAGCATAAAATTCAAACCTTGTCAGTGTCAACTTCCCGCATGATGTCATTCAATACATCAGCATCAGTTTCTCCTGACTCATCTGCTAATGCTTCCTCTAGCTCACCTAACTCAATATACCCACTCCCATCTTTGTCAAAAAACTTGAATGCTTTGTGGAAATGCTCATCATTCTCCATTTTTTGCAAGTGAATTGTAACAGCTACAAACTCTCCATAGTCAAGTACTCCATTCCCATCAACATCAGCCTATGTAATTCAAAACAAAGGAAACCATTCTTGAATCATAAATTTGTGTTAAAAATACACTTAACAAGTCCAAGATCAGGGTATGCATAGCAATTCAATTTATTTGCCTTTTAGATATATGAATCTCACTTCAAATAAGAGTAAGAGTGTTCCACTAACTTTATACAAAAATAGGAAGTGTTTTTAATAAACTGGTGCCACTTTCCTCTAGCAATGCCTAAAACAACAATCTCCACAAGAGAGACAAAAAATGTGATATACCAAGTAGGCAAATATTACCACAACAAAAGGTGATATTCATAATCGATATAACCTTTAGCATCATTTTTTTAAATACTAATTAATAATAACCAAATATTACCATAAACCAAAGGTCCCTATAAGTAAATTTAGATATAATATACAGCACACAATTGGGTTAAATGTGGCATCTAATATTATATGATCTCAACACAACATCCAAAATGGCAAGACAAGATACATTTGTCATGCGCATGCCACATTCATATGTAATGGTGTATTCACGAGAGAGAGAAAAATCCTCATTACAGCAGAAAAATGCTTCCAAGAGCTCCATCAGATTGACTTAAGTCATAAACATAGTGATGATCAAAGAACTGATATTATTCGAAGTAATTACATTATCAATTATAAATGATATACAATTATAGAAATTTACCACTTCCATCAGCATCTTAATCTCCGGCTCAGCCAATTGTGAACCAACCTTCCTCAACCCAGCCTTCAGTTCCTCAAATGTTACTCTGCCATCTTTGTCAGTATCCATCAATGTAAACATGTCTTTGATTATTTCTACCTCTTCAACAGATAAATGTTCTGCAATTACCTGTATCATCCATTCAAAGAAACCTAAATCACTAACTTTTCAACTTAATACTTTAATCACACAAAGATTTGAGTCAGCAATCCAGCATAAACCACAATAGATGCTAACCCGCAGAGCTTTCTTTTTGAATCTATTCATCACAGAAAACTGCTTAAGCCTTGACCTCACAATATCTCCTAATGGAACATTTGGAGCTTTCTTTGCATTTTGCAGCCAGGGATGTTCTGTAAACATAATTAAAGATGGTAAATATTCACATGACTTTCTTCATAAGATAGACCTAACATAAAGTCCTGTCTCCCAACCCATGTCATAGGGATTCAAATGTTTAACAATTTATTTTCCTTTTTGAGGAGAAGGGGAAAATGGGCAAAGGATCTGAGTGAGAATGAGAATATTCCTTTTAAAACAAAGAAACATGATATTAAGCACAGCAATTTCAAACTGTTGCGATATTCTGATTTTGAAGCCCATAAGACAATCTATCTACTTGTCAAAACAACATCTTCTAAACACAACATAGACCATAAATACCACTGTTTTTATAAAACAATAAGAATAAGAATAATAACAATAATAATAATAGATGCCACTATTCAACTTCAAAAGAGTAAAAAATGTATTCCCTCCCCTCCCCCTCCCCTATCTGCCTTAGTAAGACAGAATGCATGAAGATTGTTACATTTTAAACCCAAAACAAATACAAAATGAACCCAACTTAGCTTACAAACAATAGTTGAAATCTATCTTGGGTGAAGTTATAGCTTGCTAACTAACCCAGGAGAAGCAACAAATAGGAGTATCTTATATATAAACCATAGATGAACAGTATGCTTGGTTGAGTTAGTGGAAAGTTGGTATGTGGAAAATATATGACTGACTGAACATAATTTTCAACTAAAGTTAGTGCTATGACCTTGAAAAATGAATATTTTATTTTCCACCTTCTCGTATTTTAGTCATATCAAGAAAGTGAGAAGTGGTTTTCATTCCAAATTCCCCACCTTCCCAGTTTCCACCTACTCAACCAAGCAACCCCTAATTGTATTGCACCAAACAATTAATCCTACACTTCACCCACTAATCCCACCACAAAGAAAAATTTCCTCAAACATTATAGCTACCTATTCTGGAACAGAGCTATGCATAACTAAGATTTTAAGGAATTTAACTTTTTTCTTATATCCCCCTTCGTTTTAAGGGGCTTTCTGCTGACAAATTTCGTCCACACATTTAAAGTCCTATTACACTCACGATGCAAGAATCTGGCACAAAGAAGAAAACTAATGTTTATGTGGCATCCCTTACAGATCCGGTACTGATGTACCAAAAATGATAGGGATACCTGTCAGATCATTTATTGAGAGCCTACAAAACATACTGAAATTTGAAACAAACTCAGTTATCATACTTCTGCATTAAAGCCAATTCCAATGAAACCAAAATCAACACAAAGATTAACATATAGTGGAACAATTCTACAGAAGGAAAAAAAAAAGAAGCTATAACAACAAAATTTCCCTTGTTACAAAATCCAACATCTTGCTACCTAGTGAGTAAACAGTAGTACACTACACCACACGGCCACACAGTTTTTTTCCGACAGATGTTAGTTATTAGTATTGGCAGTTTTTGTTACCACAAGACCACACAGTAGAGTGAATGACTTACCAAGCACCTGTTCCGCTGTCAAGCGCTTTTTAGGATCCGGCTCCAACATTCGCCGCACAAGGCTCTTGGCACTCTCCGATATCTGTGGCCAAGGTTCCCTCTTGAAGTCAATCACACCTCTTAAGATCGCCAAAGCCACACCTTGCTCGGTCTCTGCAACATCCAAAAACCACACCAAAACCTCAACTTCAAATCAAATCTAAACACAACCAAACTCATCCAGAACAACAAAAGAAACACAAAACCTTACCTGCCCAAAACGGAGGAACACCACACAACAAAATATAAAGAATCACCCCAGCACTCCACACATCAACCTCCGGCCCGTAATTCCGCTTCAAAACCTCTGGCGCCATATAGTAAGGACTCCCAACAATCTCCACAAACCTCTCCCCTAAAAAAAGAAACCCACAACAAAATTTTTAAAAATAAAATTAAAACAAATTAAACATTATCCGCCTCTGACAGAATTGTCTTGTCTTTTTTATTTGATCCTTCTCTAACAGAATTGTCTTGTCTTTTTATATTAGGTTAATGATTAGTTTTTGTTAGCAGGAGCAATCGAACCTCCACAACCTTTTCCTCTTTTCTTTCTTTCTTAACCATCCAACCAATCTCACATATCTCCATAAATGTCTTGTCTTGTCTTACCTGGCTTGAAGAAGACGGAGAGGCCGAAATCGATGGCCTTGAGAGCGGAATTCTCTTTCTTGTTAGCGAAGAGGAAATTCTCGGGCTTGAGGTCCCTGTGCATGACCCCATTGCTGTGGCACATCCTGACAACCTCGGCGATGGTGCGTGCCACGGAAGCGGCGGCGCGCTCGCTGTAGTGACCGCGGGCGACAATCCGGTCGAAGAGCTCGCCTCCCTCGCAGAGCTCCATGACGAGGTGGACGTTCTCGTTGTCCTCGTAGGTTGCCTTCAGCTTCACTATGTTGGGGTGCTCCGGCAGCGTGGACATGATGGCGACCTCGCGGCGCACGTCTTCGATGTCCACGGCGGTTCGGAGCTTCCGCTTGGAAATCGACTTGCAGGCCAGGGCCTCCTTGGTCTCGCGGTCCGTGCAGAGGTAGGTGATGCCGAACTCGCCCCGGCCCAGTTCCCGGCCCAGTATGTACTTGTCGCTTATGCGCGTCCGGTGGCTCATTGGAATCACGTCCTTCAAGACCCGGATCGGAGCCGCCGACCGGGCCGGTTCGTCTGAGAACGGGTTCGGTTTTTTCTGGTTCTGCTCTTTCTTCCTACCACCGCGGTTCGTTTCATTAGACTTCTTGTTCCTGTTGTTGGTGCTGTCTTCTACGACATCAGCTTTCGCACAGGCGTTGCAGTTTCCCATAGTGAACTTTCTAGAGTATCAACGTGAGTCTCTCTTTCTCTGTTAAGTGTTTAGGGTTTACTGTGAAGTGGCTCGTCGTGTGATGCCGCCGGTGGGTTCTGATTTCTCCGGCGGAACGAAGAAGAGAGAGAGGAAAAGTGTGAGAGAGAATAGTTTGGTTGAGAAAACAAAAATAAAAATGGCCCCTTGGGAATTAAGTAATAATAAATCGGCAATTAAAAATATACCAATAGAGTTATCATTCCTTGCACCTCAAATTTGTATCCTAAATTTTTCTAAAAGGAATATCCTAAAGTTCAATGTAGCTGTTCGGTGCTATTCCTTAAAGTAATAGCGTTAATACATGCGACATGAGCTTCTTTTATTATTATTATTATTATATGTTATTGATATAAAATATTTTTTAATTTTTTTGATAATTCATTTTTATGATAAAATTTATCTAAATTATCTTTAATGGATTTTCTCATTTATATCATATTTTTTATATATAAGACTTAAATTTTAAATTGTACTTTAAATCAGTAAATTTAATATCACTCAAAATAATAATTTATTGGTTTTTTATTTTTTATATACTTTTATATAAGACATTAAATATATTTCGCCGAATATCTTTATGGAGCGAGAAATATTATTGTAGTACTGTTTTAACACATTCTTTTATATGTATTTTTTATTGTTAACTAAAATTTATTGGACATCATAAATAATTTTGTGACGTACTTCTTATTTTATAAGCTGCATTCATTATTTTTTTAGTTTCTAATAAGTTTTGGCGTGTTAGAAAATATTTTTAAATTATACTATTAAATAACAGTATTCATATTTTCTCCTACACACATATTTACTTGTTTTTTTCAAGTGAAATATCATTTACGCACTTTTATAATTTTATTACACGACTATAGACTATAATAAAATTAGTTTGTTTTATATCAGTAATGTTTGGTTCCAAAATAGGAATTGTTTTGAAAATTAATTCTAAATTGTTGAATTGACTTTTCATAAAGTAGAAAATTTCACGCTGAGTAATGATATAATTTCTTACAAGTTTTCTTATTATTTTATAAAAAATGTTAAATGAGAAATAAATATATTTTGGAATTATTATTTTGAATTTTTTTCTATGATAATTAATTTAATTAAAAAAAATGTGTATATTGTGTTATTTATATAGAAATAATTTTCAATTAATTTGTAAAGAAATATTTTTTTCATTATAAATTGATTAATTTAATATTTCTTTTGAAAAATAATTTTTAGTTTCTATGAAAATTAGTTTTACTAAATTCTAAATTAAATGGGACCGACAGTAAGTCTTATCAAGATTTTTTTTTATACTATAGTCTAATTTTATCATTTTATTGGTAAGAAGTGTAAATGATAATTGACGTATGAAAATGTTTTTTTTTAAAATAGTATCTTGTTCTATTGTAATTGAATAATTCATATTATATACATATTCAATAATTGTATAATTTATTTTATGCACGCATTTTATATAATCGGTACCGGCCAGTATGTTTTTCTTATTTTCTTAATTAGAAAATGCAAAAGACATTGATTTCGGCGTTATAAGTTATAATTTTTTATTATTGGATTATTTTCAAATTGATATAGAGGTAGTCAAATTCACCACCAACCTCTCATTGCTTGAATAATTGCGATGGTCTTTGACATTGGGGTATTTGTTTTGATTTTAATTTAAACGAAAGGCAAAAATAAATAATTAGAGCTTTCGATGGCGACAAAATATTTACGATGTTTCGTACTTTTGGCAGGGTCATATTTACTATTTATTATTTTCTTTTATATGTTTCTAGTACAGCTGTACAAGTAAGGAACGTTATCTGCTACGAGCTAAATACGAAAAGAAACTTCTATTTCAACTCATTATGTCTTTCTCATAATAAATCACCCTGTAAGTATCGAAGAAAATTAACTATTATCCTTCTAAAACAATCTTCACCTTGATCATTAGAATTTAGAGCTTGAGCTGGTATGAACTTTTGACTCGACTTAGCTCATGCTCGTGTGGTCCTTTAGAATTCGATCAATATATTATTTTAATTTTAGTTGACGGATTACTTCTTCTTCAATTAGTTATCTTGTTTTAGTTTAGTAATTAGGATTTTAGATCTCCAATGGAATTGAGATATTTTTATAAGATTTAATCTTTTGAGTACATTATAGACTAATAATCAAACTGATGGATGAATTACTTAACAAACTACTCCTTTAGTCTCATAAAATAAGTAATTTATTTTACACATTAAAAAAAATAATTTTACAAAATTAAATTTATATTACGATTTACGATTAATTCATTTATATATTTTGTTGTCATCATTAATATTATAAAGGATACGAGTTAAAAAAATTAATTAATATTATATTAAAAAATTAAAATAATAATTATTTTGAGATAATTTTTTTTCTTACACAATAATTAGAATAAGACAAAAGTAATATTTTTTACATTAAATTATTTTTGTTCTCTAACAATATTACCATGTTTTAAGCCTCTTGTTTTTTAAAAGTTACGATTTGGGTTTTGTAGTTTCGATCTTTTTCATATTTCCTGTAACTTGTTTGTCATTTTTTAGTAGTTTTGTTTATTGAGTATTACTTTTTATTTTTTTCAGTCCTTTTAAATACTATTGTTTTTATTTTATTTTTAAAAAATTAAAAATTTCTAATTTTTTAAAATCACACTTCACAAACAGAACAAATTGAATTGGTATTAAGTATTCGATGTTGACTTTAAATGGTTTGAGATGCTTTCGTGGTGGTTCATTCTTTAGTCACAATTGAATATTGATAGAGAGGAGTTAGGGCAAATGTAAAGGTATTTTAACACTCAAGTCAACAATAATTTTGGTAAAGTAATGGTAAAGATAAAAAAATACATATCCAACATTGTTGACAATGGTCATATTTATAGCAAAACCATGAGATGGATGGTGTGGGGTCAAGGTCCTATGCGGGAGTCTTTCTTGTTGAAGAGTAAAACATTATTAGTTATTTTAGGTCAAGGTATGCTCCATTACTCTATGGTACTTCTTCTAATTTGCCTTGTAGCTAAGTCACTCGTAGTGAACTTCAGTCTAAGAATTCTTGGGCTATCAATGTTTCTAGTCGAGGTTATCCAATTTATTTAGTTGTGCCTCTGGAGTTTAATCTAAAACGTACACAAATGAAAGTCTAAGAGAATGATTTTCTTATAAGACTAGACAAAAATTAGAAATTGTTGTTTGCATTCTCCCTCGTTGCTAATACATTCTTTTTTTCTTCAAAAATACTCCAAAAAACACATTTTCTTTCATCTATCTTCATAAGTTTCTCTTTGATGAAAACAAAACTTCTCCACCACAATTACTATGTTGCGTTGACGGTGATGAAGTAAACATAGTTTCCCTTTCTGTGGGAGGCTTGTGGTTTGATTCAAAATTAATATTAGTGTTCTTCAAATATGATAGCCAAAGGGAGGGTGCTAATGTTAGTTTGCATGACGAGAATTCAAAAAGATTGGTGTCGTTGTGAATCAAATTTGTGCTTTCTAGTTGACATCACTAACTATAGGAGTGGACCGAGCATACATTGGGAAACAATATAAGCCGCACTCCAAGGATTGAGGCAGCCGATGTGGGACTTGGGTATTTCCCAATACACCCCCTTCACGCCCAGCACTTATTGGGCTTGGTGCGTGAACTACAAATGGTGGGTACTCGTCGCAGCGGAAGCGAATGCGAGGTCCCAGGGTCAGAGTCTGCTCTGATACCATGTTAGATTTCATCTTAAAACCAATTGGCATTAAGTGAAGTTGCCCAACAGGTATATAAGCTGCACTCCAAGGATTGAGGCAGCCGATGTGGGACTTGGGTATTTTCCCAATATAGATAGGTGTATAAGGGTTGTGATGATGGAGTTGCTTTGTTTATTCGAAATTACAGCACATGAGAAACAAAATATTTGGATACTACTGAATTGAGAGAGATTTCTTATTATCTTTACACCAATTTTTATAATGAGGTTGATGACAATTCTGAAATGCGAAGGGGAGCAATTACCAAAAGAACAGTGTTATCATCACATTTTCTAGGACAATCCTTTTTAACATATATTATACTAATATTATTAAATTATAAGAGAAAGAATCATTAAATAAGATGTGAAGCCTATAATTTATTATATTTTTTTAAAAAAATTAACTAATAAAAAATAGTGTGTTTAAAAAAGTGTATGTGTGGCACATTTCTCTTTTCAAAATGCAACATGAATGGGCGTGTACCGAGGGTATATTTTTTAAGAAAAAAAGGAAGTATATTAATAGGATTTAAGAATTAAAAGAAGAAAATATTTATTATAAAAATTATATGAGAATACAAAATAAGTCATGAATAATACAATTGTACATCCCAATAAAAAAAATTCTTCTTATCCTTAACCAATATCCTAAGGATAATAGTTAGTATTTATCATATTAATAATGATGTGGAAGAATTTTTTTGGGGGGTTATTTTTTAAGAGAAAAAAGAAAGTGTATTAATATAAAAGGGAGTGGAAATAAAATTTGTCTAACATTTTCTAAAAATAAAGTATCAATTAGAAAAATCATAGTGACCAATTTTTTTTTTTGTCATTTTTATGTAGATTTTAATTGTGGTTGTTTTATACCTTTTCTTTTTAACTTTTGTGAAGATTTAGGGTTAGTTGGTTTATGTTTTAAGATTATTTTAAAAACTTATTTATTTATCTTTTATACCTTTTATACAACCAAAGTAGGATTTATTTATTTATTTATAATTATACACATAAAATATACCTTTTTATTGCAGTTATTTATATTTTCATTTTTATTGGGTACTAAATTAAAAGCTTGAACAAATGTGTTTTGTCTTAACTTATCTTAGAATTGTCTTTTTCTTAAAAAAGGAAGTGTAGAAAAATAAAATTTAAGAAAAATAATTTTTTTTTAAAAAAAGTTAATCAAGAAAAGTTAAAAAAAAAACTGTAGAAAAAGTTAACTTTTTATGAGCTTTTACCTCTATTTCTCTTTTTTTTTTCAAATTACAAAATTGAAGGACGCACTACTTCAAAAAATTCACTTAATAAGTAATTTCTATATTAATATATTTTTTATTTTCTATTTTTATATTATTAAAAAGTAATTTAATTAAATACATTCACAATGTAAAGTTTTTCAAATTACTATTAAATCTTAAATTGAGATATTAATTAAAATTGTTGACTTTTTATGATTTTACTTTAAAAATTATATTTAGATTGATGATTAATTTTTTGATTTTTTAAAATCTTTTATGTTATTTAATTAATTAATGTCTTTAGAATATAAATATACATGTTTTTTATATAAAAAAAATGCCATTAAAGATTATGCTGACTGTGCCAACAACCTCGAGAATAGGATAAAAGTTTGTATGATTCTGTTTCCACGCGGAAGGTCTTTCGCTGGCAGCAATAAAACGACAGCACCTCTGTGCCCACCAATAATGTTGACCTTTGACCATTTTCATTTTTTTCATACATGTATTTTTTCTCGAGAAAAAAGAATTAATATACATCTAAAAAGCAAAAAAAAAAAAAAATACCATAGAAAAAAAAGGTGGGAAAAGGAATGCTCTTTCATACGTCAGTTGTTGAAGTTGTTCAACGGTGGAAGGGTTACGTTAGGAATATTTTGACTTCATTGCCCAACCATACATGAAGGCTGAAGCTATTATAATTCTGCATCAAAAAAGATTATATTATAATTATAATTATAACAATTATAATATAGGATTGTGTTACATGATAGGTTGAACAGATTACAGAACTAGTTAATCCAAGCAAACCCAAAGAGGCGTCCAAGAGAAGGGTAGTAACTAGTAAATAATGTAAACTTAACAACTGTTGATCAACCATTCCTAAGTTGAAGGGTAAAATTAAATTAAAAAATAATTAAAATATAAAATACGTTAAATTTATGAGGAAAAAAACTAATAAAAATATATAATTATATATAAAAACTAATAAAATCTAATATAGAATATATTTATAGTAAGAAAATAAGTTATTTATAAATAGATGTTAATTATTTAAATAAAGCATAAAATTTTAATGGTTATAACATGATCAATAATTTTTTATAATTATTAATTACTTTAAAAGGGAAGTTTCATATTATGTTTTTTTAACTTAAAAAAATTTAGAACATAATCTTTAAATTTCTGTATGTAAATAAAATTCAAGTGATCTTTATTTCTGATTGACAAATTTTATTAATGAATTTACATCTTATTAAAAAAAGGATATTTTTTTTCAAAAATAATTTTCATCCAAGTTGAACACAAACAATATGTAAGTTTCGCAAAGGCTAAGCAACACTTTTTTTGTCTAGACGACAGAGAATGACAGATGCACTTGCATTTTGTTCCCACATGTAATTTTTTTTAGTACTTAAAATTTATTTAATAAAAAAATTATCCACACAAAATAATAGGTATTACCCCATAACACAATTGTTTTTTTTAAGAGATAAAAAAAGAGAATATTTTGATATGTGTAGAAATAATTGTAATTCATAGAAATTTAGGCATTTTGGAATTTTTTGTTATAAGATTTTGTATTTCATAAAAAGCTTATAATATTATTTTTAAGAAAATATCATGAACTATTTTCATGTCCCACTAAATAATTTTTTTGGATCTACCACTAACGATAAATATTCTTGATTGGAGGCAACATGTTCGAATCAAATGAAATTATTATAGGTGATAAAGTTCTCTTTCTAAGTATTTAATGTAATTTCATATTCATAATTCAAACTCGAAATCACTAATTAAATTAGAATAATATATACTACGTCAGTTAATTACCAAAATCTGGAATTAGAACACGTCAAGGTGAACATGGCCAAAGTGGACTCCCAGACTTCACACGACGGTTTAGAGAGACCCATTTGTTAAGAGGACAAAATGAAGACCTACAAAACAAAAGACTCTATGCTTAAGTAAATATATGAATTAGAACATAAAACAAGTATATACTTAAATGTAGGCTGAGGTGAGCAATAGAGAGAGATATCACTACTAGAAAAGCTTATTCTACGTCGATTAAAAGACATTTTCTACGATGGTTATTAACCATCGTCGTAGGCAACTTCGTAAAAATAAAAAACTTTTTATGACGGTTTCATAAAAACTGTCTTAGAAAGTCTACTATTCTAAAATGATTTTTAGCTAAAAATCATCTTAAAGGAATATCTTTTTAACACGATTCTTAGTTGAAAATCATCTTTGAAGGATAGATTTTTTAAGACGATCTTTTTAGATAACCGTCTTAGAATATGTGTTTTTTTATAAAAAAAATTAAAATATGTCTGAGGATTTTAAGACAATTTTTTAAATAATCGTGTTAGAATGTATTTTTTTAAAAAAAATTAAAATATATTAGAGGATTTTAAGAAAGTTTTCTGAGAAAACCGTATACATTCTAAGACGATTTTTTAGAGAACCGTCTTAGAATGTGTTTTTTTTAAAAAAATTAAAAATTTCATATACATTTCTTGCCATAAATCTCATATTTCTATTCCCAGCCACATCTTATTTCAATTTCATATATTCTGAAATAATAATAATAGAACTAATAACAATAATAATTTACAACATATACATTTTGTCATATAATTTGAACATATATCTATTACTTTTCATATACCTACAATTTCATATAATTTCAACATATACCTATTGCTTTTCATGCATTCTGTCAAAGCATGCAACTTGAGTTGAGTTAGCCATAAACACATATTTCCAAAAGGGAATGGGTTGGATATCGTGTAGTTTCAAAATGAATTGTAGGGTGTGAACTTACAATTTCTACCACATATAAAAAATTATATTAAATATAGTTTAAAGAAATAAATTTATTATTTGATATAAAATCAAAGGATGCAATGAAAATAAAATTTTAGAAGATGAAATGAAGATCAGGATGAAGCACCAAAACTGATAGTAACAGGCGTAACCAGCAAAGGCAATGCCTCCGATGAAAGCGTCGACGAGGGCGTATTTGAGGATGTTCTCGCGGTTGGGAGAGACGGCGGAAGCAAAAGTGGCATTGGTGCAGAGGAATGGAGAAGAGGGCACACACGCTAGGGATTTAAAAGGGGAAGTGGTGACAATTTTGTAATTAGAGAAAATTAAAACTACAACGGTTTTACATAAAACTGTCATAGTTTTAATTTCATCTAATTAGAGTATTGTCACCACGTCACATTTAGAAAGTGCGTTGTAAAAAATAAGTTTTTTAGTAGTGTATGCACAAGCATGTTTGCTCATGCGCCAGTGTGTATGTGATGTGTTGAGAGTTTGATGAAACTTGATATTTATAGGAGTGAAGCATAGTTGTGAGTCAATGTTTACAATGACTGTTATAGCCTTTGTAGATAATTTTTGGCTTATAAATAATAGCTAGTAGCTTGTAGATAATGTTAGAGATAAACTATAACTTAGAAATGAAATCTAAAAAATAATTGTACCTTATAAATAAGGTGTGGTTTTGTAAATAACTAACTACTTGCCAATAGATGAAGAGATTCAAATATATTCAAATATTAATATGTTAGAGATAACCTGCCAGTTAGGGAGTCTCATTGTTAAGGGTCAAGTGTCCGTGCTCTTGTTTCAGGGTTGACGTTGAGGATTAACACGTGTCTCAGAATGTCATGTAAGATGTCACATGTATTTTGTGGATCATAGGTAGTACACTAATATATCATCCAAAGATTGATGATGATTAATTTTTATAAATTTTTTAAGTTAAATGATTGAAAACGTTTTCTTACAAGTTCTACTTACTCTCGTGATTGATGCAAAAGAACTAAAGAAAAAGGTTAAGAAACCACACAATTTTAATATGATTTGTTTTATCATCTTATACTACGTCCTTGACAACCATTAAAACACATATTTATAAGAATCCCTTTTCCTTACATCAAAAAGTGTTCATTTTTATCACTTGTCTGTTGAGACAACACTCGAGTATTATTTTAACAAGTCACTTTATGCTAAAACAACATGCATGCTTAAAAAAAAAAAACCCTACACTATTGTATGTGTAAGCACAATTACAATATATGAATATATGATGATAGTCTACTCACTTAATCAGTATTTACACAACTTAGAAGTTTTGCAAATTTCGATAAAAAAAAGAAAGAAGTTTTGCAAATGATTGAAATTAAATGATTACACTATTGTATGTATAAGCACAATTACAATATATGATGATAGTCTACTCACTTAATTAGTATTTACACAACTCAGAAGTTTTGCAAATTTCCATAAAAAGAAAAAGAAGTTTTGCAAATGATTGAAATTAAATGATACAATAAATCTCAATTTGCTCAAATTTGTAACCTGTTGAACTCTAGGGATTTTATAAATGACCTGAGAAAATAGTCATTGGGAAAGCTTTCTCCTTCATAAAATGAACATTGAAATGCATCAATTATTGCATTAAATGCCTTTCTCATTTTGTTGGAAAAATGATGAAAATAAAACAAAATTCTATCTTCTCTTTTTATAGTTTTTAATGCCACAGGTAAAGGTTTCAATTCTAATACCAATTTGTTTGACTTCTTTGAACACACGTGTGTTGTTTGATTTTGTTTTTGTATCGATCCATTCATTGAGTCTTAAGAGTTAGTAAACTTGGATAAGACATATAACTTAGCTTGGGCAAAAGCCTTCGAGACAACTCCCTAGCTTGGCCAAGGTGAGAACGTCTCATGAAAACTAGGAACGAACACATGTAGGATGCGTGATCCCAACCTGGGTCATGTCATACCTTTGATTGAAAGAGTTTGAATTGGCGCTTTCTCCTTAGTACCGTGATAGTATATATAATGTACAAGAGTATTAATTAGCCTAAAAAGTAAGAAAGTAAGAAACCAATTAGCTAAAAATATAGACAGAATATACATAAAATTAATTACATAATCAAAATAAAAGATATGCACAAATATAAAATATATGTATCATATATTCTAACATAGATAACAATTGTGTAACTGATTTTCCTGCCTAAACTGGTCATTGGTATGAATACTAACTAACTCATTTTATTACTCCATCTTAAGCTTTTTGCTGACTTGGGTGTCGAAGTTTATGAAGACACTTCAATGCTGTCCAATTCCAGGCTAGGAATTCTTCCCGAATCTGATCTTTTTCACATGAACCGAACATAACTGAAATACTAGTTTGTACCTCTGTACCTTGCCCTTCTTTTTTTTCTTTTGGGAAAACAAATATTCCTACAGCAAGGATACAAGAGAGTTGCACACTTGAAGCAAATAATGCATACCAATCCGATTGTACGATTGTCGAGCAATGGACCCTTTTGCATTGTAGTTCAAGGCATCCAATATGGCATTCGTATATCATCCAGCTAATGGTGGGTACGACAGACGAAAAGAATACCTTAACGCCAAATGGTTTCATGATCGATTTCCCGATGTTCAAATGGGTCAGCATTTTGGTTACCTTTCACGTCCAAATTTCATGATTGGCTTTTACAAGTGTTCTTGGCATATGTTTGGAAGTTAAGTTTTTTTAAAAAAAACAATCTTTTATTTTTTTAATTTAAAAGAGTTATATAATATTTATCATGAAAAATATTAGGATCTTAAACTGAAGTTAATTTCTTATTTTTTTTTCAAAAAAAATATATCAAAGTATTTAAAAAAACATTATTTTTCATTTATTCTCTTTTTCTTAAAAGAAGCCATTAGTTTACGAGTAAACTATTCAGCATTCACAGTTGAGTTTGCATTTTGCTCATATTCTCCAGCTCTTGATCTTACGTTCAGTAGTTTGCTATTTCTGTTGGCAGTTTTTTTTTTTTTTTTTCTGTTTCATAACTTTGCATATGGGCCGGTACTCCTTGTACCATCTTATATGATGTTTTCTTTGATTGATAAAAAAAAAAAACAGTTGAGTTTGCATCAACTTTTTTAGATAAAAAGAAGAAATTTAGTTCGAACATAAAAATAAATTTGATTAATTTTTTTAAAAAATGATTAAATTCAATTAAATGCAATTTAATTTGATTTTATATATATATATATATATATATATATATCATTATTTTGTAAATATTATTTGGACTATATCCAGTTAAACTAGAAAGTTGAAAAAATAATTTATTAAATTACAAGTATTTAATAAAAATAATTGTTAAAGTAATTAAAAAATATAAAATGACATAATAATAATAAAATCATAATTTAATAATAAAATTATAATTTATTTAAAAAGAATACTCAAGAAATTTAATAAATATATTAAGAATAATATATATATATATATATATATATATATATATATATATATATATATATATATATATATAAAGTTAGAAAAGCTAATCTTTTAAAAGATGTTAAAAAACCATTAAAAACTTGTTTACAGAATGGTTAAATAAACTTTTCAATTAATAAAAAAAAATTATAAACTAACTAAAATATCTTATTAAACATAACCTTAAAATATTATATTAGCACATTAAAATTATTCCACAAATAGAACCAAAATATTTCGAATTTACACTTACGACTTAGTACAGATTATTTAAGTCCTCACCATAACCTAATTTTAGTGACTTGTGACATGATTACCGAAAATCAAGCCACACACTCACTAATAATATTTTCCTTTTCCTAAATGTAAATTCTAAAGTACATCAAAACAACATGAATAATTGAATCCATCGTCACTTTTTTAAAAACTTTAAGAACAATAATACCACAACATATTTGTGGGTCAACAAGAATTTTTTTTATAAGTAATTATTAATTCATTAATTTTTGTTAGCATAAGAAATCGAATATGTGAGATTTCCCTCATTTTTTTCTTCCTTAACCATTCAATTAACAAAAATTGACAAAACTTAAATAATCAAATTGCATTCGCACCAAAAAAGAAAAATGAAAAAAAAACTTTAATCCTCTACTGTAAATCATCCGTAAGTATTATAACGATTTATCATCAAAATTTGTAATATGTCTTCATTTTTCAATGGGCAGCTTCATTTATTAAATTGCTTAAAAGAATCATGTTTATAATTGGAACCTTCGATCTGGATTACTGAAAACCGAGGTGGGAAAGGAAAGGAGCTGGAGTTTGAAAAATTGGGTTTGGAGTCTGGTTTGGGAAAGCTTGAATTGTTGACGCGGTCAACATGGAGAGCTGAAGTCTTAAAGTTGTATTTTATATCTAAACACTAAAAAGCAATAGAAATAGGATATTAAGTTATGACCCGTGTGAGGAAAATCTTAAGATTCTTCAAGGCCTATGTCAACAACAAATCATGATGATTTTTTTTCAACTAAAAAAAATAGAAAAGAGTTATAATATGATTAACGTTGAAACCAAATACAGGTAAAAAGAGTGAAAGACACGTTTGAAATTAAATCTACATTTTTGCATTTTAGACGACGACTTGTAGATGCAATTACATCTACACGTCAAACGTGGAACACAAATTTTTTCTTCTTTAAAGAATAGGGGAAGCTATCCCAATAAGCTCCCCCAATAAAATTGATCTTAATTTCCTAAATCAAACAGACAGTAACATATAAGCGCTTTGTATTAATTATGTAATGTTGAAATAAACATATATTAACGTTTCATTATGTAATTTAAGAACTTGATTATAATGGACTAAATGGTCAGAATATAGAAGAACTTGATCCAAGTTTAATTTCTGGAAAAATATTTTCTTTCAGAATATTCTTGAAAAAAATTATTAACAATACAATTTTTATTATTAATTGGAGTTCATGAAAAAAATAGAATTAAAAAAATGCACTAAATGACTGAGTTTTACATTAAAAATAATTATTTAATACATTATTTTATTGGTTAAAATTTATGTTAGAGAAGTGGATAGATCTCACAAATTAAGATAGGCTTCACTTTAGTGGGTCTGTTTTTTTTTATTTTTTTTCTTTTGCAAAAAGATAACTATTTTCATTTCATTTAAAAGAACATAGTGAATACTACTTGGAATTTGATAAAAAAAAATTGGATGCCAACAAAAGACAATGATGCTCTAGCTAACAAGTGAGTATCACTATTGACTTGCCTTCTTACAAAATCACCAATGAGTTCGAAATAAATTATATAATCTCCCTACACTCAGACAAGATAACTTAAACATTTGTTTTATTTCCATGACATTTTCTCAAGTCATCCACAAGAGACTTCTAATCAATCTCAATTGTTATATTTTGAACACCAAGTTCATGGATCCATAGAAGACCTTGTAAAAGTGCCCACAATTCTGCTTTTGTTGGTGTTGGATCTATATAGTTCCATTGAGCTCTCGCCTTTATAAATCTTCCATGCTCGTCACTAATACACATTCCAAGACCAAAACAAAGATTGTTCTTAAATATTGCAGCACCAATGTTAAGTTTGATCAAACATGAGTGAGGATTATACCTGATAAGTATTAGATAGGACGAGAAGATGCCTATGCAGACACCTGAAGTGACATGCCCTATGAATCCGAGTACCCCTTTTGGCCATATGCCTACATATTCCACACAACACGTCTCAGTCTTCAACATATACAGGTGGAGAGTATCATTCGGCCACGATTATCGTCAATAAACCTGCTTAAGGATAATTACCTGGTCTAAAACACCTAAATATGATTAAGAGGCATATGGTAATCAGAACATGTAGACCCATAAAACTAAGATCCAGTTAGGTTAGTATATAAATGGAAGATTCCCCTAGGTAAAAGGTCTTTTTTTACTTGAATATTCACTTGACATCCTTGATAGCTCTGAGCTGAATCCATACTTGAGCGTCAGAGTGCCTTTTGCAGGTACACCCTCCCCTCGCTCTTTCGGATTCATATGCATCGGAGACATCGACAAGTTACCATTAGAGAGACCTATCGGCACAACAGGAGATCCCTCGGCACAGCAGAAGACCACTCACAAGAAGGGTAAGTGTCCAATCCATTAGTGACAATAACATTTTGGCGCCCACCATGGGATAGGGTAAGTTATATCCCAACCCAAAGAGATTATGGAAATAATGAGAATTGTAATGAATACAACAACAATAGAGCAATCGGCCAATCAGTAGAACGAAGAGATTCATGTAGAGGACCAGATCGGCTTGTCTTCAATAATGTGGGGATTACAAGCTCAGGTCTCGGAAATGTAAAGCCATCACACCAAAGAAGTCATCATCCTTCAGCACGAGAATGCCTATCTGCGGGAAGCTCACAGGTTGCGGCAGCTTGAGGCTAACTCACCTGAAGGAGAAAAAGCCAAGTCAACCACTGCCGACTTACCTAGAGCTACTAATTTGAGTGTATGTCTGAACACTATTCCCCCGTCCCTCAACACTTTGGGAAGACAGTTGCTATAGTTCAAGAGCCCCTTTGTCCCTAAAATCATGGAGGTGTCTCTCACATCTAACTGGAAAAACTTGACCAATGAGAAATATGATGGTACCATAGACCCAGACAAACACCTAGATGTATACATCACCCAGGTAAGTCTATACACCATAGATGATGCAATCCTTTACTGGGTGTTCTTGAAGTCTCTTAAGTGACATGCCCTTCATTGATTCACGCGACTACCCCCAACTCTATGGATTCATTCGACACCTTGGCGGCCTATTTTGGAATACAGTTCGCCACTAGCCGACCTTGTTGGACAAGCGGTCTCAGAAATATTAAGAAGGGGGGGTTGAATTAAGATTTTGTTGACTATTCTTAATTAAAATTTTCCCTTTCTTTAGTATTCCCTAGATTCAATTATTTATTTGTTAACAAGTAACTGAAATAATAAATAAAGGAAAGTAACTTAAAGAAATATAAACACAACAGAAAGTAAAAAAGATTAGGGAAGAGGGAATGCAAAACTAGATTTATATTGGTTTGGCCACAACCCATGCTTACGTCTAGTCCCTAAGCAACCCGCTTGAGATTTCCACTATCCTTGTAAAATACTTTACAAGCAATGAACCACAAAGGAATCCCCTCCTTTGTGTTCAGTGATTACAACCAAGAAGTTATGTCCACTTCTTGCAATGAACCCCAAGGAACGTTGGTCCCTTGTGTCCAGTGATAACAACCAAGAAGTTGTACCTACTTCTTGCAATGAACCCAAAAGCGATTAGTCTTTTGAGTCCAGTGATCAACCAAGAAGCAAATTCGCTTCTTGCAATGAATCCAAAAGCGGTTAGTCTTTTGAGTCCAGTGTTTAACCAAGAAGCAAATCCTGCTTCTTGCAATGAACCCAAGGAACGTTGGTCCCTTGTGTTCAGTGTTCAACCAAGAAGACCTTCTCTTAAAAACAGTCGCCAAGAGTAGGTCTCTTGAAAAGCTTTTTGTAAGAATGGAGGAGAGTAAATAACACAAGTTTTTGCCCAATGAACTTTTCTTGACAAAGTAAGTGTTGAACAAAAACTCTTAGAAAGATGTTGTGAAATGAATGAATGAAATCAATTCTTAAAATTCGTGTCATGGTCACATATTTATAGCCATTTGATGGCTCTTGAAGAAACCATGTTAAAAGTTGTGTCATGGTCACATATTTATAGCCATTTGATGGCTCTTGAAGAAACCATGTTAAAAGTTGTGACTTTTGACGATTTCTTCAAAACTAGTCGCTTTAAAAGTTGTGACTCTTGGCAAATTCTTCAAAAACCAATCACTTTAAAAATTGTGACTCTTGGCAATTTATTTTTCAAAACCAGTCACTGGTAATCGATTACCATTATGGTGCAATCGCTTACACATCAACAGTTGTGACTCTTCATGTTTAGATTTGAAAACCAACGTTTAGAAATACTGGAAATCGATTACAAATATTGTGTAATCGATTACACAAGTTTGAAAATGTTTGATCACAAGTTGTGACTCTTGAAATTTGAAATTCAACGTTCAAAAACATTGGTAATTGATTACATGCCCATGGTAATCGATTACTACTTTGTAAAATAGTTATAAAACTGTTTTGGGCTTTTGGTAATCGATTACTGCCTTATGGTAATCGATTACCAGAGAGTAAAAACTCTGGTAAAAGATTTTTCTTTGAAAAATTCTTTTGGACAAATTGTGTTATTCAATCTTTTCTTTGAAAAATTATTTTTATACTTATCTTGATGCTTTTCTTGAGATTCTTGCATATCTTGAATCTTGATTCTTGATTGAATGACTCTTTGATTCTTGAAACTTGCTTGAATCTTGATTCTTGTCTTGAGTCTTTGGCATCATCAAAATAAACTTGGAAGCTTTGCTTCCACAGACCTCACCCCCTAACATCTGTGGCCCTCATCAACATCCGGTAGGAAAAGAGGGAACCATTGCAAACCTTCATGGAACACTTTGGAAAAGTTGCATTGAATATCCGAAAGCTTGACCCTGCAGTGGCTATGCACCATTTGATAACAGTGTTAAGGTCAGGAGCTTTTGCGAACATCCTATGCAAAAAGCCAGCATTTGACCTCAACGAACTTCGAATGAGGATGGCTAAGTACATGCAGATGCAAGAGTTGGCCAAGTATAGGAATCAGGTGTGGATGGATGCCGCATCGGCCAAAAAAAATAATGATAAGCCCAACTTCAACAAAGCTCGCGACGACAAAAAGAGGTATCGAGCATCCCGAGAACTGCATTATGCTCACTACACTCCCCTTACCGCCAATAAATCTCATATCATGGATCAAACCTTGGTCGTAGACATTTTGACCATGTTGAAAAGAGCTAACACTCCATCAAAACCCGACTACTCAAAACATTGTTGATATCACCGCAATTGCAGTCACTCGACAAAGGAATGCAATGCCTTAAAAGAAAAAATAGAAGAACCCATCAAGCTTGGCCATATGAAGGAGTTCGTCCACAAGCCACAGTCATACAGGCCTAACAATCCATACAGACCAGAGTCAAGCCGAAGGAAGAACCGAGAACATGTAGGTCGTTCAGAGAGGTGAATGAGCCAAAGTTGCTTGAGGGAAAGAGAGAAAAGACCCCTTAATAAACCAAGGTGGGTAATAAACACCATCATCGGAGGTTTCGTTCAAGGAGGGGCCACCACATATGCAAAAAAAAGGCACCTACGACAAGTCTGGTCTGTCAATATGGTCTCCCAACACCGAGCACCCAACATGCCTCCCATAACCTTCATGTCAAATGACTTCAAGGCAATCAACCTAGGCCCACACTTCATACGATTTACTCCTCAATCGTCCCTCATTGAATGCCCTAGGCCCAATCATTTTAACTCCCCATCTCGCGATGAAATTTTAGTTGTACATCAGAACCATCATAACAGTACACGAAGACTAGAGGATGGCCAAAGAATGTTATATGACCAGCTCGAGAGGCCAAGACAAAAATCAAATAGGAGAAGGAACTAGAACTCGATTCAAGAACTAACGATGACAACAAGGTGAAGTTGATAGAGGGACATCCACTTTTCAGCTCGGACTTAAGGAAAGACAAGTCACTCAATTGGGAAACCAACTTTCCAATGATTACCAAAACCAAATACAATGGGTTATCCAAGAGCACGCTGACTTATTCGCATGGTTCACGATAGACATGCCCGAGATTGATTCAAGCTTTCATTGTCATAAGTTAGCTATATGTAAAAATGCAAAGCATGTTGCCTAGAGAGGTGCCAAGCAGTATGACAAGAAGTGCCCAAGTTAATGGCGGCCCAGTTCATAAGAGAAATCAACTATTCCACTTGGCTTTCCAATGTGATCATTGTCAAGAAACAGAACAAAAAGTTAAGGATGTGTACAAACTACATTGATCTTAATCGAGCATGCCCGAAGAACGCTTACCCACTCTCGAACATGAACCATTTGGTCGATGGAGCAAATAGACACAAAATGTTGAGTTTTCTGGATGCGTATTCTAGCAACAATAAGATAAAGATGGACCTAGGGGACGAGGAGAAAAAGATATTTATCACCGAATTCGCAAACTTTTGCTATAAAGTTATGCCATTTGGACTCAAAAATGCCGGAGTAACTTATCAACGTTTGATGGACAAGGTGTTCAAGAGTCATCTTGGACAAAACCTGGAAGTTTACGTAGATGACATGGTGGTCAAATATGACAATTTGGCAACCCCCATCACAGATTTAAAAGAAGTTTTTGGTCAACTTAGAAGGTATAACATGAGGTTGAACACTAAAAAGTTTGTCTTCGAGGTAAAAGGGGGGAAGTTTCTGGGTTTCATGTTAACCCATCGGGGAATACATGTTAACTTGAACAAATTCCAAGCCATCATAGAGATGAGGATCCCCCAAAATGTGAAAGAAGCTCAAAGGATAGCCGATAGGATAGCCTCCTTGTTAAGATTTTTGCCAAGAATTATCAAGAGAGCCAAGTCAATCATGAACCTCTTCAAGAAAACCAACAAATTTGTTTAGGATGATGAGTGTGAAAAAGCTTTTTGGCACCTAAAAGAAACATTGGCAACACTGTCCGTCTTATTGAAGCATGGCACCAACAAAAAACTAATCGTCTACCTTTCAGTCTCGAGTGAGGTCTTGCGCGGTACTAGTATAAGAAGAAGGAAGTTATTTGAGGCTAGTATATTTTGTGAACTGAGTGCTACAGGATCTAGAAATGAGGTACCAAATGATGGAAAAGGTAGCCCTCGCATATGTTAACACTGCTCGTCGTCTCCGTCAATATTTTCAAAGCCATAGGGTCACTGTTCGAACTGACTGCTCCATAGCCAAAATATTGTGCAAACATGAGTTGGCAGAGCAGAAGATGGAATGGTCTATTGAACTCTAAGAGTATAAGATCGTTTACAAGCCAAAAGAAATTATTCAAGCCTAAGTGTTGACCGACTTTGTCAACGAACTTTACCCTCCACGATTACATTTTGAGCAGGAATGGTGGATGGTGCATGTAGACGTCTCCTTCAATCGACATGGAAGTGGAATTGGGGTGATCTTAGAAGGACCCAATGGCATAGTTGTGGCTCAATCTTTACATTTTGGCTTCAAGGCCACATGAAATTAGGCCGAATACAAGGCTCTCCTAACGGGACTAAGACTTGCCAAAGAGGTCAGCGTTGGAGTGATTCCAAGGTCGTCGCTGCACAGATAAACAAAGTGTTTCATATCTGAGACCCCCAACTCCTGAAGTACTACCTCACATTTGAAAGACTCGGGGAAGAGTTCAAAGAAGTTCAAGTGATTCATATAATTTGAGAAGTCAATGACAAGGCTGACAAGTTGGCTCAGCTGGCAACTTCTCATAAACATGTGCAACTGAAAACATTCATACCCCATTCGGTTCTTGAACCTAGTATCTCAGGAATAGAATGCTTGTAGGTGGAAGAAGGTCCTTCAAGATGGAAAAAGAAGATATTTTAGTACATGAAGCATGAGACACTCCCAGCAAATAAGGGAAAAGCAAGAAAACTAAGAACGCAAGCTGCCAGGTATATTTTGGTGGCCATCGAACTATATACGAAAGGCTTCTCCTCACCTCTGCTCAAATGTCTTGACCAACACCAGGCTAACTACGTGCTTTGAGAACTACACGAAGGTGTTTGCGGTATGCATTCTAGGGGGGAAAATGGCCACCAGAGTTCTAAGGGCTGGGTACTATTGGCCAACCTTGAGGACGGATTGTTCAAGATTTGTGAAGAAGTGCCTCCAATGCCAAAAACATGGGAATTTGATACATCGGTTGGCTGAAGAATTGCATGCTATGGTTTTCCCTTGGTTGTTCGTTGTTTGGGGAATGGATAATCTCAAACCTTTCCCCAAGGCTCCAGGGTAAAGGAAATTCTTGCTGGTGACAGTTGATTCTTTCACAAAATAGATTGAGGCCGAACCACTAGCAAATATCACAGCCCAGGTCGTCCAAAAATTCTTTTGGAAAAATATCATTACACATTTTGGAATTCTAAATACGTTGGTCACAGACAATGGCCTATAATTCACAAACCAAAAGCTCAATGGTTTCTTGAGTGACCTCGGTATTAAGCATAGTATGACATCGATGGAACACCTTAAGACCAATGGGCAAGCTAAAATAGCTAACAAGATAATCCTGGGGCATCTAAGGAAGCGGCTGGATGAAGCAAAAAGAAGATGGACTAAAGTGCTTGTGGAGGTCCTATGGGCATATAGATGCACCCCATAATGTACAACCCAGGAAACATCGTTCTGGCTAACCTATGGGTTGGACACCATGCTGTCGGTCTAGGTAGGAGAAGTCTTTCTCTAAAGATACTACTTCACTGAGGTTGAAAACAACAAAACACGGTGAATAAAGTTGGACCTCATCGAACAAGCACGAGAAGACGTAGTCATCATGACTGAAGCCTGTAAACAACGCATGACCCGATGCTTCAACTCTAAGCTAGCACCTCAGCAGTTTGAAGAGGGGGACCTAGTATGGAGAATGTCGCAACCTACCTTTTGACGGGAGGGCGAGCGAGACTCGAGGGTGCATCTTCCAAGAAAGGAAAAAGCAAGGGAGTCACCACCAACATTTATTAGAGGAAAACATTAGAAAAACCAAAATAGGGTCTACAAATTTTAAGAATAAAAGGTTCGGGAGTTATTTATGTGCGGGGAAGGTATTAGTACCCCATGCATCTGCCACAAAGGACAACAACCTTTAATCAAATGTGCAAAATCATGACTTAAATATTTATTTATTTTTCCCTTTTTATGATTTTTATCTTTTGGGGTCGACAAGAGTGTGGCTCTTGCTCCTATGTATTCTCAAGTGTGATGAGGAACTCAGACCTACATAGTTCTTAAAAGCAAGAAGGTTACGCGTAGGGTTGATTTTAGACTTTTGAAAGGTTCATTTTAACCAACCAAAGTCAAAGAGACCTTTAAAGAGTTGGACCTTTGAACAAATTCGAGCGATTTTTGTGGATAAAAGCTTGTTTTTGTGTTGATTTTAACTTCGGTTTCACTTATTTACTTTCAAACTCATTAAAAGATGACTTGCAAAGTAAATGACCAATTGAAACTTTATTTTACATTGATAAACCGAGGTTACGACACAAATGATCAGTTGAAACTTTATTTGACAATGATTAAGTGAGATTACGATACAAACGATCAGTTGAAATTTTATTTTACGGTGATAAGGTGAGATTACGATACAAACGATCAGTTGAAATCGCTTTACACAAAGAAATGAGATCACTGATGGTAGAAGAATGAGATGAAGATGTTAAAAACAACAAGAGGGACCCCTAAGGGTGCATAGAATGAATTCAAAGCTTCAAAGTAAAAACTAATCAGTCGATGAACGAAGAACGGTGAAGAACGGTGTAGGACTCGATCACGGAAGCGATTCGGAAGTGCCTCAGCCTCATTTTTTCTTCTTCTTTCTCCTTTTTCTCACTAATTTCACTAAAATGCTCTTAATGTAAGAAGTTGAACCCTTTACCTCAGCCCCCTCATGCCTATTTATAGGAAATGAGGGGTGGAGGTTGCACAGCAGCTCGCCCAGGCAAGTTGGTTGCTTCCTCTAGAAGTAATCGTGCTGCCCAGGCGAGCTAGTTACTTCAGCCCTAAGCTTTCTGGTGGCCCGGGCGAGCTAGAGGCTAGCCAGGGGCTTGAAAAAGTCACCAAATGACCATTTTGCCCTTCCTTTTGGGTATTTTCCGCATTTTTTTCGAAACGTCAAAAAACCTTATGGATTGCGTGACAACTGGTGTTAAGCAGCTCAATTCGGCTGGCAAGAATCCAAATGTTTGCAAATGATCGTCCCCGAACGAAATTAGGGTCTGACAGAGAACATGTGGAGAAGCCTGAAAGGTCCCATCAGAAAGTTGGCAGCCGACTAGGAAGGGCTCTTCAGAGTTCAACATAATTTTAAAAATAGAGCTTAAAGGCTAGAAGAACTATCTAGGAAAGTCATCCTAAGGACTTGGAACTACACCTATTTGAAAGTCTGTTATAGTTAGTTGCATCTTTGCAACAAGTGTCGTACTCTTTTTCCTACCTTGGTTTTTTATCCCTATAAAAATGTGAAATGGTTTTTATCAATGAGGTTTTTACGATACACACTCTGAAAATCAACTATTAATCAAAATCTTTTTATCTCTATCTTTGACTGCAAGTTAGCATATCTAGACATACTAATAGTTCCCTCTCAAGTAAACTCCTTGGCTAAGGTTGGACTTGAAGACTTACTAACAGTTCCCTCCTGAATACACTCCTCGGCTAAGGTTGAACTTCATGACTAATAGTTCCCTCCCGAGTATACTCCTCGGCTAGGGTTGAACTTGTATACTTATTAACAGTTCCCTCCAAGTACCTTCCTCGACTAAGGTTGAACTTCAATAATTCATTAACAAGTTATACAACATATGTCAAAATTTCTCACGTCTCGGTTAAGGGGTAAATTTACACACAATTTACTTTTATCATTTTTCCGTCGAATACCATTCCGGTCGAATATGAAGTCAAATAAGTCAACTGACTAAATTAAAATTGTAACAAGCAAGCTGGTTCTTCAAAAAGAAACTTCATTAATAAATAAGCCAAATACCGGCAACAAAGATTGCCAAACAAGAGGGGGGATACACAAAAAGTTGTAAATATAAACCTAAGAACTCAATCCCTAGGCCATACATGGTCTTCATCCTCAGCTCCGGCACCATCATCTTGAAAGTCCTTAGTCGGGGTCATCAACCTCTCCAGTGTGGGGGTTGCATCCTTCAAGATATCATCAATTAACATCAACTCCCCATAATATACATCTTTGTTGATTCCAAAGACGCCTAGGTCAGAGAATTCACATAAGTGTAGCACCTGTCGAAGGCAGTGGTTTAAGCCCGCCTCATGTGCATTATACACATCGTCAAAAGCCTTTTACTGAATCCTCTCCTTTTCAACAGCGGCCTCCTCTTTCTCCTTTTCAGCAACCACCAAGGTTGATCGAAGCCTAGAAATCTCGCCATCCCAAGACCTAACGAAGGCTTCAACATTAGTAGTACGTGTCTCTAGCCCCTTAGCCTCGGTTGTCAGCGCAAACACTCAGTCCTCTAAGTTCTTGTTGTCCTCCGCTAACTTGGTCTTAGCTTGAAGTGCCAAGTTCAGAGAATCATTGGCCTTCACCAACTAATCCTTCAAGGCATCGGCATTCGAGGACCCCTACAGATGTTGGGCCAAAGCCGAAGCCTTAACAAGAAAGGCCCAGAAGATGGCCCAATTAGCAGTATCATTGCTCTTGCTCAGCACTTGCCACCCATGGTTAGAGATCATCGTCGGAGGGATGAGACGATCTAGCTGAAAGTCCTTAACAAATAAACCTTGGTTGGTCAAGGCCGAGAAGTTGGCCAAGGTCGTGGTAGTGGAAGGTTGAAACTCAAGCATTTGTTGCTTGACTTTTTTTCTCTCGGGAGCTCCTTTCCTTATGACCAGAAGCTTTCCCCGAGCCACTTTGGTGGTCACAGTGACTCCTCTTATTGTGCTTATGCTTCCCCTTGGGGTCTTTACCGGGAGGAGGCACCACATCAGTTGGTGCGTCGCATGGCCCCGATGTTCGATTGAGATGAGGATTTAGAGGACCTTTGCTGACAACAATCTGATTCCTACAGGCCAGGCAGAATGCATTCATGTTAGCATTAGCTTGAGTCATGATTCCTACAAAATAACACAAGTGATAAATGCATAAGTTAATGTAAGAAATTGGCGCACACCTGAAAAGAAAGATAACTAACCCTCAAGATCTTGTACAAGATCCAGATATTAAAGTGACACTAGAGGCCGAGCAGGCAGTTGTCGAGGGAGCATTTCAAGGAACTCGAGGTCTCAACATTCGTTAGCGCTCAGAAGCTTCTTGGATACTTTTCATACTGGCGGGGGCATTGTTTCCAATAGGTAGAAAGGAAACAAAGGGTTTCCTACTAAATTATAGAAAAATTCTTCTAGTGATCAGCCTTATTGTTACTTTAAAATAATCGTTTTTAAAAAAAATTAAGAAAAGGTAAATGGGTGAAAGAGAAGACGTTTTGGTATCTAGATCAACAATATCCATTGAGCCTTGTCTTGCAAACGACTACAAAAATAGTGCAAGAAGAGTCCAAGGGTTGTCGGCACAAAGTTATACAAGTAGAATACAAAGAACGCTTGCATGGAGGCCCACCCATTTGGATGAAGTTGCGTTGAAGCCACGTTTAGGATATGAAGCACGTATCGCCAAGAAATCATCAAACGGGAGCCTTACATGCAAATCACAAAACAAGAAATCATACATATAACAAAAATCCTTGTTGATCCCTTATCGGTTCATAAACATAAACTCCACAAGCGAAGTAACATCCGACTGAATAGTACGAAGAGTGAGCGGACAATATTTAGGTTCCATTATTGTACTAATCGGCAACCAACTCAAAGGTTGAGCAAGTTTGACTCATGGTTGTATCTACAGATGTAGGTACCTACCTCACCTCACCATCAACCCACGTGTACCCGAGAAGCGTAATAGGGGCATGTGAACACTTCTCCTTCTGGACAGGGCTCTTCTTAAGTTGAGGTGCAACTCTCATGGAAGTCCTTGTGTCAGTAGCATCCATCGCCACTAGAGTCGTAATATTCTCACCCATTTTTTTAGCAACTGGCTCAAAAATGCTGAAAAGTCATTGGACCCCTCGGTGGTCAAATGGTCAATTGAAGTGGAAAAATCTGACCCCAAGAAGTTAGAATTAGATGACACCTCAAAAACTTCATCATTGTACCCACAAACCTCAGACCCGTTATCGACAGACTCCTCCAATGATGAACCTTCGATTAAAACCATTATTACATACCTGAAAAAGAATTAACCTATAAACACTACTCGACTGAGAGCAAAGAGTAAATATAAAAGGCAAAAAGTGAATATGGGGGATCCTTTATTTATAGGAGTTGGACCTGTGAGGAGGCCCAACCAACAACCTCTCCCCACCATTTGATCAACATCAATCTACGGATGAGATCGCGAAACATTCTGGTACCCAACGTACGAAGTTGAATAGACGTGCAATGTAACTATTACATCCACGATTTATCTGTTACATCATGCCATTTAAGGCGCATAACCGTTAGAGAAGACAATAGTAACCGCTTTGACACGTAGCATAAAGACCTTTTTTTTGGCCGAGGCAAAAAAAAAAGCTAGGGGTAGTATACTGGATAAGTATTCGAATAAGACAAGAAGATGTCTATGCGGATACCTGATGCGACATACCCTACAAAGCCGAGTACCTTTTTTGGCCATAAGCCCATATATTTCACACAACACGTCTTAGTCTTTTGCATATACAGGTGGAGAGTACCATTTGGCCATAATTATCGTCAATAAGCCCATCTAAGGATAATTACCTGGTCTGAAGCATCTAATCAAGATTAAGAGGTGTATGCTAATCAAAACATGTAGGCCCATAGATTGAGGGCCTAGTTAGGTTAGTATATAAAGGGAAGAGTGTCAGTCGTTATTTACGACTAACTTTTGTATTGAATAGCTACATGAAATTGGCATTTCCCCCCCCCCAATTTATGGTTCTTTTTGTAGGAATTGTACATATTTCCATGTTTAGTTTGATTTTATATAGTAGATACTCCCATTTTGTGAATTAATGTTAAAAACACTTCAGTTTCAGGCTAAAAGAAAAGAAGGTCAAGCAGCTGGTGTCTCGCTAAGCGAGGCTTATGTGCTTAGTGAGTGACATTCGCTAAGCGAGGCCCTCAGCTCGCTTAGTGTGATGGGAAACCCTAGAAGAGGATCAATCAAAGATGTGTTCACCCAGCGGGCCACAAGCTCCCCCAGCGAGTCGTTTGTCTCTTCTCGCACCCAGTTTGCTAAGCCAAATTTCACTAACTCGCGCTTAGCGAGCCAATCTCGCTAAGCAAGCCTTCAAAATATGAAACGTCAATGAGCCTTTAAAACACTGAAATTGGTGGAAACTAAAGGAGGGAGTCAAAAAATAGAGCCAAGAAAGAAGCTAGAGCAACAGAAACAAGCCTCCAAGAGAGTTTAGGTTAGAGGAGTGAGATAAGGGTTCTAGAGGTCGAATGAGACATCCTTAACCATTCTTAGCCATTTTCTTCCCTCAAAATCTATCCTTTGTGCTGAAAGTTCATTACTTGTAATGGAAGGCTAAACCTCTTGTTGGGGATTTTTGCTGAACCTTTGATGTAAAACTCTCTTACTATCTATTTAATGTTGTTTTTATGTGTTCATTGCTTCTATCTTGCTTATTTTTGCATGATTGTGGCTTGATCACCCATTTGTATGTATAGTTATGATTTTTAGTACTAGGAAGTGCTTTAAAACCTTAGAACTTGGTAGAACAAGCTAGAAAACTGTATGTCTAGGAATGGAGTGCAGGGATCTAGTCCTTATTATGTTGTAATCGTAATGCAACTCTTTTAGACTAAGTTTGTTGAGGGATCAAGGACGTGGTTTAAATAGAGTTAGGCCCATTCACTTGAGGGATCTTGGTTTAGGTAATTTCTCAACATAAGAACACTAGGATAACATTAAATAGAGAAAAATATTTAACGACATCAAAGGAAATTCAGTAGGACGACCCAACGTGCTTTTTACTTGACTGTTTTTACTTCTCAATCTCTAGATATTTTAGTTTGTATTTAACTAGATTTTTGCACAAAAATCTAACTTTACATTTACTTTTTTTTAATGGTGTACAAATGTTTGCTTATTGAACATATATTTTCTGAGTGAAACAAGTCCCTTGTGGATTCGATACTCGGTTCTGATCGTTTTATATTACTTGTGCGACTCGGTGCACTTGCCAATTAGCATCGTTGACCAGCGAACAAAGAGCTCCCCAGGTAAAAGGATTGTTTTTTACTTGAATATTCACTTGACATCCTTGATAGCTCTGAGCCAAACCCTTACTTGAGCGTCGAAGTGCCTTTTATGGGTATCCTCTCCCCTCGTTCTTTTGGACACGTACGCATCGAAGACATCGACAAGTTACTATCAGAGAGACCCCTCAACAGAATGGTAAGTTTTCGATCCTTTAGTGACAGGAACAAGGATGAACCCAACTAATCTATTTGTGATTCTGCACTGATGCCCAAGAGTTGGGGTTGATGTCTTCTAGCAAGCTTCCAATCCAAAAAAAATTGAGACAAAGTAGACATAGAAATGAGAATGGGAGTATGAACTTCTTCAAAAAAAATTCTAATTTCTTTGTGTTCATATAGTCCAAATAATAATAGGTAGATGCTCCTTGTTGTCTATTGCAAGAGTAGAGAAAAGATGAAAAAAATTAATTCCTTAATTCCTTTCGCTACCAGAACCTTATTCTCAATGGTATTCCATAGTCCAGATGCTTGCCATATTGAAATTGCATGATTGCACCCAAAGAACAAATGTCATTCATTTTCCATGCTTGAACTGTAGAAAGGGCACTCATAAGGACATTGAACTCCTCTAGTTCATAGCCTAGCTCTTGAAGGCAAGCATTCACGTAATATTCTTCATAGGAAGTGCTTTATTTTAGATGGAATTTGAAGTTTCCAAATTTGTAGCCAATCTTCCTCTGGTTTGAGATGATTCATTTGGATAATTGAGTTTACACTATCCAAACTAAATAGTCACCATTATTTTAAAATTTCCAAAAAAGCTGATTTTCATTTGACACATCTAGCAATTGAATATTTTGAATTTCAATGCTATCACTTGGACTGAAAATTTGCTGAAGAAAGTCCACCCGCCAAGTATTAAAGTGATGATCAATGAGTGAACTTACATTGAGTTGATTTTCAGGACCCATGGGAGGTGAGGTTGAAACATAAGCATTGTCCATGGCCCTTAACCAAGGTTGGCCCCAAATATGGATTTTGTTTCCATTTCTAATTCTCCATCTTCTTCCGTCATTTTCCACCACCCATGAAGCATGGATACTACGCTTAACAAAACTTGGGTTGTGCCCTAATTGAGGAAATTTCCTTTGGAAAATATTTTGCCTTGAAACTAAATTATCTTGGTTGGTAAGAAGATTCCAACCTTGCTTCCCTAGCATGACCAAGTTGAAAGCATGAAGATGTTTGAATATTATTCCCTCATCCTCTTTCTTTAGAGTCAACTTTTCCTAATTAAGCCAGTTGATTCCTTTTGTTGCTCCTTTTCTTTTTCCAAAAGAATTCATCATTTTCTGAAGCTCATCCTCAAGTGATGTTGGCAATAAGTAGACACTCATATACTTGGTGGGAATAGGTTCCACCATAGATTTTATGAGAACCTATTTTCATGCTTTTGAGAGATATTGAGTAGACAAATGATTGATGCACTTCCATAATCTATCTTTTTGAAAAGCAAAGATCTATTTCTTCTTCCTTCCAATGAGAAATGGCAGCCTCAAGTATTTTATTGTGCCTAAAGTCTCCTAAACACCAAGAAGAGATGAGATGTGATGGCGCAAGGGTTATTGAGTACTGGCACTGAAGAAAATTTCTAATTTATGATAATTGATCATTAGGCTTGAAGCTTTGCCATAGATGTGAAAGACCTCGTTAAGAGAGTTGGCATCCTGTTCATCAGCCTTGCAAAATAAAAAACAATTGTCAACAAATAAAAGGCGTGAGAGGGTCGATGCCCCTCTGCACACATTGATACCATGGACCTCTTCTCTACACTTTTCAAAAGTGTAGATAGACCCTTGATGCAAAGGATGAAAAGGTAGGGTGACAGTGGGTCACCCTACCTGAGCCATCTCCTAGGAATAATAAGACCAACGGTGTCCCGATCGACAAGGACAACATGATTAATAGTTTCCAAGCAAAGCTTTATCCATCCCACCTATTTGTCATGGAATCCTATTTTTGTCAGAGGATTGAAAAGATAATTGCCAATCCACTCTATCAAAAGCATTACTAATATCAAATTTTAATGCCATTTCTCCTAAGGTGTTGTTTAGTTGGGATGGAAAAGAATCAATTCATTTCAAAATGTCTATAGAAGGCAAGGTTTAAACCATCAGGATTAGGACTTTTGTCAGAGTTCATTTCAAAAAGAGCATTTATGAATTTAGACATAAAGAAAGGTTTACGAAGGGTATCATTATCACCAAATGAGATGCAAGGAGAAATTTCATTAATAATTGGCATTAAATCAAATACACTATCATCATGATTGAACAAGATATTGAAATAAGTAAGCAACAATGTGATCATAAGTGATAGTACCATCACCACACGTTAAAGAAGGGATGATGTTAGCTTTCTTTTGAGCACTTGCAGAAGAATGCAAGAACTTGGAATTTATATCACCATCTTTTAACTAGAAAATTTTGCTATTTGTCTCCAATAAGCTTCTAACTGAAAGCTTCGAAATGGTAAAGGCATGTTCATCATGGCTGGTCCGAACCTACTCCATTTTTTCTCTAATATCATAAATTTTAGAGCGATATCTATTACAAATTTGCCTGCCCCAAGAGTTCATTTCTGTAGATGAAATTGACAGCATAGCAAGGAGATCATGACCATTTGGATTTGTTCATGCATACTGAGAAATAAATTCCGATTTTGGTTCTAGAAGCCAAGAATTTTTAAATTGGATTTTTTTGTTTTTAAATGAACATGACCACCATCATTAAGCTTGAGGAGAATAGGAGACTGATATGATTTTGATGTTACCAAGTTAAGAAGTTTGAAGGAAGGAAACATATCAAACCACTATGGAGTTGCAAGAGCACAGTCCAATTTTTCTTCTATAGCATCTAGTTTTCCCCTTCTTTTGGCCTAAGTGTATTGGTATCCTTCCATAGGAAGGTTATGAAGATTAGTGTCAAAGACAACTTCCCTGAAGTCTGTGATGAGCCAGCTTGGATGATCATTGATACCAATTTTATTTTCCTGCGAGAGAAGATCATTAAAGTCACAGAAGATACACCATGGAAGAAAGCAATAATCATAAGCAATGGACCTTATAAGATCCCACAAATCCCTTCTTGATGCAATCCTACCCCCCAAGGGCATTGGATAGAAGACTCCATGAAGTTTGGGCCAGGGAGGCAAGAGAAGGCCCTAGGATTCTCATGAGCCTTATGGTAGATTTTGGGCCATGGGCTAAGTATGAGCTCACTTATCTTTGTACATATTAGATTAGGATTTCATTATTGTTGGGCCTTGTATTTAGGGCTCCATAATATAGGAAGGGTACCCTAGAAATGTAGGATTTTTTAGCCCTTGTATTTTAGGGCACCTAGACTAGGGCTAAAAAATCCTACATTTCTAGGGTACCTTACCTACATTATGGAACCCTAAATACAAGGCCCAAAAATAATGAAATCCTAATCTAATATGCACAAAGATAAGTGGGCTCATACTTAGTCCATGGGCCCAAAATCTACCCTAAGGCTCATGAAAATCCTAGGACCTTCTCTTGCCTCTCTAGCCCAATCTTCTTGGAGTCTTCTATCCAATGCCCTTAGGGGTAGGATTTCATCACTTCTTTTATCTCCCTAGAAACCCATAAAAACCAGTTAGGTGCTAAACGGGTTTACCATCACGAAGAACTTTAATAGAAATAAAGTTGGAAAAGAATTTAAGTAAATGATAATCAAATTATTTTCTCCAAAGCAAAGTCAAACCACCACTCAACCCATGTCGGCAACAGTAGGGTTAGCTTGAACCAATGGCCTCAGAATAATTAAGAAGGGGGGTTGAATTAATTATTCCTAAACCTTTACTAATTAAAAATTTACTCTTTTAAGGTTTTTACTATTTTGTTAAGTAAATGAAGAATAGAAAAGAAACTTAACCAAAAGTAAAAGCGGGAATTAAAGTGCATAGCGGAAATTAAAAAAGTAGGGAAGAAGGAGACAAACACACAAGAGTTTTTATACTGGTTCGGCAACAACCTGTGCCTACATCCAGTCCCCAAGCGACCTGCGGTCCTTGAGATTTCTTTTCAACCTTGTAAAAATCCTTTTACAAGCAAAGATCCACAACGGATGTACCCTCCCTTGTTCTCTTTGAACAACCTAGTGGATGTACCCTCCACTAGAACTGATCCACAAGAGATGTACCCTCTCTTGTTCTCAGTCAACAACCCAAGTAGATGTACCATCTACTTGTACCACAAAGGATGTACCCTCCAATGTGTTAAGAAAAAGTTCTCAGGCGGTTAGTCCTTCAAAACTTTGTGAAGGGGGAAACAAAAGAATTCACAGGCGGTTAGTCCTATGAAATCTTGTGTTTATGGGAAAGGGAAGAATAAAAAGAATTCTCAGACTGTGTCTTATTGAATTCTTTGACAAGGGAGAAGGGAGACACAAAAGAATTCAGGCGGTTAGTCCTTTGTTCTTTTGGAAAAGGGAGAAGAGAGACACAAAAAGAATTCAGGCGGTTAGTCCTTGGCGAATTCTTTTTGGCAAAGGGAGAAGGGAAAGAAAAAGATGAATAACACAAGTTTTTGAATAAAGAACTTTTCTTGGAAGAGAAAGTTTTGAACAAAAACTTTTAGAAAGATGAAGAGAAGATGAAACCAGAAAGTTCTGAAAGAAATAAAAGAAGATGTTGAAAGATAGATTGAAAGATAGAATGATTGAAAGAGATGATTGATATGAATGAGATTGTTTTTTTAAATGTTTCATGCCAAGGTCACATATTTATAGTTTCTTGATGACTCAAGTCAAAACTTGTAACTCTTGGCAATTACTTGAAAACTAATCACTTAAAAAGATATGACTTTTGAAAGAATCTTCAGAAACAAGTCACTTGAAGAAATGTGACTTTTGGAAATGAATTTTTCGAAAACAGTCACTGGTAATCGATTACCATAAAGGTATAATCGATTACACATCAACAGATGCGACTCTTCATTTTGAATTTTGAAAATCTTAACATTTTAAAACCACTGGTAATTGATTACTATAATCTGGTAATCGATTACCAGAGAGTAAAACTCTTTGGTAATGATTTTGTGAAAACTTCTTGTGCTACTCAATGTTTTGAAAAACTTTTTAATACTTATCTTGATTAAGTCTTCTCTTGATTCTTGAATCTTTGAGTCTTGAATCTTGATCTTGATTATTCTTGAATCTTGAATCTTGATTCTTGATTCTTGAAATCAAATTTCCTCTTGATTCTTGAAGTGTTCTTGACTCAATCTTGAACTCATTCTTGAATGTCATCATCTTTGTTATCATGAAGTGATCTTGACTTTTGAGCTTTTTGTCATCATCTTTGTTATCATCAAAACTCCTTGAATCAATCTTGATTCATCATGAAACTTGCTTATACAGAACGTTTGAAAGATACATCCTAACGAGGTCATTAAGGACATGAATTATGCTCGGATTGTCTAGGTCCCAGAAGTTCCAACTTAGGAAACTCATTGTCCCTGGCGGGCTTGATTGTTAGGGCCCACCAATAAAAAAGGACTAGGGTTTCCATTGTCGGCAACAGTAGGGTTTCCATGCTATTGATCTTTAGCAAGCCTTGCAGGTTCAATTTCCAAAGCCGCCACATCATCCAGCCTACGTTTTTTCTCGCCCACAATTAATTCTGATACTTTGGAGTTACCATCCACCATCATGATGTGATTGATTGGCTGATTAATGGTTAATGATTGATGGCTTGATTGAGGATTGCGAAGTTTCAGATTCTTGAATAATTTTGTCATTAAATACACGTGTTGATCTTCTTGGACGTTGGAATTAATTGATGACTGGGCCTTATGATTATTATTGCATTGATTGGCCATTGGGGTTTCTGTTTTTTCTCCCATGGTGTTTGTAACTTTTTTGCCGCCCCGAAGGTGTTGTTATGCCCTAGTGCTACTTGATTCCCACGTGTCTAATTGTAATCATCCAGGTATATTGATCTTTTGGTACACCTCTTTGGTCTACTAGTGTGTGGTGGGTTGGTGTTGCTAACATCTCCTTCCCCTGGGAGAATAACCTTGTTCACAAGGTTATAAGATTCACGCAATGCATCATAGCTGTCCCATGGGGTATCTTTTGGGGCCAAACCGAACCATTGGACCAAAACCAGCTTGGTTGGGGGTGAGACAGAATTGTCCCACTTCCAGTCCAACACAGTAGCGGTTCAACAACTGGATGATGGTCCACATTGGTAGGTGGTAAATGGGCTGGCTAAGAAGGAAGTGGGCCCTAGTGCAGTTTTAACAAAGAAACATGGATCACAGGGTGAATTCGTAATGATGCCAGTAAGCAACTGGGCCAATACATTCTTCAACCCGAAACAAATTGTAATAACGTTTGGAGAGCTTGGTGTAAGTTGGGGTGAATGAAGTTTGACGGTAATGGCAAAGCCTGTGATACACCCAATCACCAACCTTGAATTGAACTTCATGACGATGAGCGTTTATCGCCGCTTTCATAGCCATTTGAGTCTTAAGGAGGTGACATTGTAGTGTCGCATGAATGGAGGCTCTGATGGAAAGCAAGGTATCTATAGCCTCAACTGGGGATGAACCTTGCAAGTAGTGTGGAATGGATGGCAAAGGTTTGCCATAGATGACCCAGAAAGGGGAAAAACCTGTACCGGAGTGAACAGAGGTGTTGTAGCACCATTTAGCTAGCGAAAGGAATTTGACCCACTGAGAGGGCCTATCGTGGACGTACGAACGGAGATACTGTTCAAGCACCCTGTTCAGGACCTCTGTTTGGTCGTCCGTCTGAGGGTGGTACACCGTACTCATGTGGAGCTTAGTACCACTCAATCTGAAAAATTCACGCCAAAACATGTTGACGAATATGGGATCCATGTTGGACACCAAGCTCCTGGGAAACCCATGAAGCTTACACACAATATCCCAAAAGAAAAGAGTTGTTTTGTAAGCCATGAAATGAGGTGGAAGGGTACCAAAATGAACACCTTTAGAAAACCTATAAACCACGACTAGAATAGTTGAGACCCCATTGGATAAAGGGAGGCCTGTGATGAAATCGAGAGATAGATCTTCCCAAACTAAAGATGGTGTAGGTAAAGGCTGGAGTAGGCCTGTGGGTTTCTGGGTTTCATATTTCGTTTGTTGGCAGGACAAGCAGTGGGAGATATACCGGCGGATGTCAACATGCATGTTAGGCCACACAAAGTTCTAGTATAGGCGATTCAGTGTCTTAGCCATACCCATGTGGTCGCCCAAAGGAGTGGTATGGAACTCTTCCAACAATAATGTGGTAAAGGCAGAGTTTACTGAAAGCCAGATTTTGCTCTTATGAAAAATAAGATCCCGTTGAATGGAAAATTCAGGGTGAGAGGTTGGGTTGGGTTGAATCTGGTGCAGCAAATCAACATATTGAGTGTTACCGCGAAGGAAATTACGAAGATCCTTAAGAAAAAGAAAATTTTTGAAGAGACAACAATAACAGTTGTGAGTTAGGAGATGTTAGAAATCTAGAGAGTGCATTGGCGATGATATTGCTAGAGCCGAACTTGTATTTGATTGTGTAGTCATACCCCCAACAATTTGGACAAGTATGTTTGCTGCTCCGGGATTTGAATGACCTACGACATCAACTCCTTTAAGCTTTGATGGTCTACACTACTAAAAAATCGTGATTTAGCAACCGAATAAATCTGTCGCTAAATCATTAAATTCGGTTGTTATTAGTGTTCGTAACCGAAATAGCGACCGAAGCGACCACGTCGCAAAAACCCAAGTCGCTAAGTCCATTGTTACCGAATTCATTTTCGGCTGCTATTTAGCGACCGAAATAGTGACACACTAAAATAATCATTTCAGTCACTGCGTACTTGGTTTCTATTTTGCTTGGGACCGATTCTGCAACCAAACTTGTCCGTCACTAATTCGGTCGCTACTATGTAATTAAATTTAAAATTTAAAATAAAATCGAAAATATTCGGTTTCTATTTCAGTCGCTATCATATAATTAAACTTAAATATAAAATAAATTCAGAAGGTGTTCGGTAGCTATTTCGGTCACTATTGGATAATCAATTTTAATATATAATTTAAAAAAATACCTTTGGTCGCGAATTTGGTGGCTAAATTTGCAATAAAATAAATTTCGGTCGTTAATTAGGTCGCTAGTATATAATTTGTTTCACAATTTAATGTATTTTGGTTGCTAATTCGGTCGCTATTTAATATTAATTTTTTAATGCAAAATTACGTTGTATGTTTTGTTTTTCCAATTACACTTTGTTTTGCTTAATAATTATCGACTGTAAACATAAATTTTAATTAAATTGTATAATCAAAATTATAAATAAAAGTGGACATTCATAATGAGCAAATATATCTAATAACAAAGTTCTATTTTAAAGATTGATAAAGTGCAAATTCAAAGTTTTCAAAGTTTAATCAAATGCAACGTAAAAGTTAATAAAGTTCAAATTCATAACTAACGTGGCCTAATCAAAGTAAAGTAAACAATAACCAAGAGTCAATGATCATTTCCCATGTCATGAGGACGATCAACTTGAGCATCATTAACATGGTGCTCTATTCCATCTGCTATGATAGGTGATAGACTAGGAGCTGGTATGATAGACTGAATATACAAGTGTTGTAGTATACGCTGCATTTGCTCATTTTGTTGACGAATTTGCTCATTTTGTTGTTGCATCTGTTGTCGCATCTCTTGACTTTGGTGGTCATGATTCTCCATCATCTGCAACATCTTTTCCTCAAGTGTCTTCTCCTTATTTGCCTTTGCTAAAAGCTTAGCATTCAATTTGTTAATTGTCTCAGCATTTCCTCTATTTGCTCTTCCACAGAAGCAATAGAAGTAGATGGAGCTGATTTTGAGCAATTAAACCTTTTGCTCAAAGTACCTAGGTCATACACGTTCCCCTTGTAATTTGGACCTCCAACAACATTCAAATATATTTCATTATCATTAACAGAAGTAGCAGTGTTAGGGGAATCCTGTGTAGATGTGCCTTCCTCTGTCGAATGTTGTAAGATTTCATCTCGACGATGTTGATATTTCTCCTTCAATATAAAGTGAGGTATGAAGATAAATTGTTAAATGTGTAGACATATAAGGATTAATATTCAAGAAAATCATCACTAATACAGGAAAAAAAAATTGACTTTAATCTACTATAGTAGGCTTCCAAGTTTATACTAGCCAATCACAAACATTTAACACTAACTAAAGAAAGGCAAATCAAGATGTGTAAATAAGTTCAAGAGATATTCATCAAAGGTAAGAGTTCATTTATAATATCAGCCACTATATATCAAATAAAGTGATAGGATTAGAAGAAACAACTTACAACAAATTCACGGGACTTGTCATTGACCCATCCACAAACTTGAAAACTTTACATTTGTATTTCTTGCATGGACACCTTGTTCGTTCTCCTTGCATTTGAAACATGTCCTGACTAATAACAAATTGTACAAATTCAAACACTCCTTCTCTAAACTCATTTGTCCAACGTTTATTATCATCCAACCTCTGATACATCCACCTTCGATTCTCAGGAATCTCCATTGATACAAACTACCAACAACAAATCTCCATTAAGAAACGTCAAGAAGTAAGAAAATATAATCATCAAATGAAATGATTCAATAGTATTCAATGGAGTGTGTTCATGCAAACACACAAGAGACATACTATTATAGTGTTTGCATGGAAGTTGAAACAGTCAAGTTAATGTTTATTTACTATGATTGATTTGAAACTTTAGATAAAGTAAGGTTGATGATGGAACATGAATATTGTGTATTACAAGTACCTAAATGTAGGTATAATTAGACAATGAAGAAAAAACTCCTGCACGAAATTAATAAAATACATTATATTTATTTTTAATAATTAATAAGGGAAAATAGTGCAAACTTACACATGCAATGCTCTTTTTTCTAATATCATTCATGTTCCTTAATCAATTTGTGTCCCGTGATCTAAGGGCTAAGCTTGGATAAGTCTTTTTTATTTTAAAAAAAACAAAATTGTGTCTATTCTGTGGAATTAATGAATTATAGTAGTACTATACTAGTGGAGAAAAATAAAACTATTGTTTAGAGCTTTGTTCAAATAAAGTAATTATAAATTTACTTACATTTAATTGTGAGTGTAAAAAAAATATAAAATAGAAAAAATGATTAATTTTAAATTATCTAATGAATTATCTTTAACTTAAATTTAAATATATTTAATTAAGTAATTTATTGTATCAATATTATAACATACACGGTAGCAATCTAAACATGAACAAAAAAGACAAACCAAGAGAGGGGTCCAATGAGATGTGTCAGCCACTATAGCTAGTTCCTCTGCTGTGCTATTTCCTCGGCCGTTTGCAATCCCATATACACATCAAACCATCTTGCACTAAAATTGTTCAAAGTTCAAAAACACAACACTTAATTAATTAGCACTATTGTGTAAGAGCCCCAAATATATACTGAGAAATCCTATGTCTCAGATATTATTATTAATTATTCTACTTATTTCCATTCCCTCCCTGGAATAAATAAAAGTAAAATTAGATTCTCTATTTACAGCTTTCATTTTTTTTTCTTACTGCTATTATTACTACGAGGCCCATTTTGGTGTAATCAATTTGAACATGACCCAAAGATCGAAAGCACGATAAATTGTATCTTGTTTCCTCTATAACATAACAGTCAGTCACCGAATGAATTGTGTGTATCTCATATGGAATGGACCAAACAGCAGGTTTTTTTTTTTTTTTTACATTATACTGTGACTAAAGCCATTATAAGGGAATTGTGTGCATGATTTGATATTTTTTACTTTGGGATTTGGAATAAGATGAAGTTTAAAGGGTGACAAGAAGGTGAAGTCATGGGTGGAGTGTGAGTTTACCAATTGAATAGAATTTATAAGAATGGTGATGTTTTTTTTATGTAGCCTAAGAGATACGGTGGATTGCATCTTAAATTTATATTTATATTAAAAAAATTAGATATAACATCTAATCTATTTAATTGGATATAGATTTGGTTATATCTCATATACATCCATTTAAATATTATAAGGATTTTAAAAAAAATATGAATATAAATTTAAAAATCACAATGAATATTCATAAATACTATGCGAGAGTTCTTGTGTTGACAGCAAATTAATAAGTAAGGTGGTAAAAAACGAAATTTTAAAATACTAGTTTAATAACATTTTAAAGGTGGATCACAAAAGTTTAAAAATGTCACAAAAGTTATTTAGAAAATATAGGTGGATATATATGCGAGAGTTCTTGTGTTGACAACAAATTAAAATTTTAAAGGACTAGTTTAATAACAATTTTTTTAATAACTAAGGTGGTAAAAAATGAAATTTTAGTGGACCAGTTTGATTATCAATTTTTTTAGAAATGTGATGACGTGTGTAACTTGGACATATCAAATTAAGAGTTTTAGTTTATTACACAATTAGCTATATAATTTAAATAAAACAGCATCACAATTCAGAGCAAAGAAATTCCATAAAAAAAACATATTTGAATATAAAGCAACAATATTCCTTCCAAATTGGTAAAAAAATATATGAATATAAATTTAAAAATTCACAATGAATATTCATAAATATTAACTTTTACTCCCACGCCAGTGCATATATTGAACCAAGATATGAACCAAGACTCGTTTCAATTCTACTAAGATAAAAAACTGAAATAGCAAATCCAAAGAAACACACTTTATGCAATTTCTATCACTTATCCCTACTACAAAGCACTCAAAACACACAACCAACAAAAAAAATTGAAGTTCCACATACCTAGGTCTGGCAACGCAAAATTCAGAGCAAAGAAATTCCATCAAAAAAAAAAAACATATTTGAACATAAAGCAGCAATATTTCAGTTAGTAGAAATTTTTCTAATTATAACCAAATCGGAGCAAAAGTGTTGGAAAAAGCAGGGAACTCAAAACCCTAAACAGAATAAGCAAAAAAAGATGAAATAACTTATTGTGTAAGAGCCCCAAAACAGAAGAGAAGAAGGTATAGCGTGCGTTGCGCAATGAAATGTCACCATAACCTTTACCCTCTTTCTTTTGCACCGTAACCTTTACTCTCTTTCTTTTCCACTTTTTTCATTTTTTTTCGCGTGTTTCTTTTTTTCATATTTTTTCTTTTCATCATTTTTGACATCCTTTTTTTTTCTTCTTTTTTTCTCTTTTTTTCTCTGTTTTTTTTTTCTTTCTTTTCTTTTTTTATCTCTTTTTTTTCTTCTCTCTTTATTACTATTATTATTATTATTATTATTATTATTATTATTATATTTAAACTTTCTCTTCTCTTTTTTTTGTTTCTTTATTTCTTTTCTTTTTTTAAGAGTGATAAGTTGCTTTTTTTCACGTTTTGCTTCTTTTTTATTTCTTTTTCTTCTACTGTTCTTTCTTCTTTCCTTAAAGCTAATTTTAGCTGTTGACTTTCCGTTCACGGTAAAAAAATTTAACATTGACTACACTAGAAATTTGACCAATATTTTCTTAAAGAATAAGAAGTTTAAAAAATGCTTGAAAGGACTAGAACCATGATCATTGGAGTGAATGACACATTCTTTAATCATTACAACCATATATGCCCATTTGAATATTTGATGCAAAATGTAGTATTAATATAAGTTTTATGCCAAAATAATTCAAAATTCAAAGTTTATTTTTTTTTAATTTATTATATTTTTATACTCATATATTATCTTTAAAATATAATATATAAGATAAAATTTTATTTTTCACATAAAATAGAATGTGTATACTTATATAAGCTTTATTTTATATTATATTTTAAATGATAATATATAAGACTAAAAATATGATAAATTTTAAAAAATAAACTTTTAAATTTTGAACTATTTTCGTCTAAAACTTATATTAATATTATTTTTTTGTACCAAACATTCAAATGAGTAGTTTGGTGTAGTGTAAAAACTTATATTAATACTATATTTTGTATCAAATATTCAAATGAGTTATTGAGTGTAATGTAAATAAGTGTGTTTCGTCCTTCAAAGACTATATTGTTCTTGTCTTTCTTCAAACTTTTTAAAGTTCTTATTTGTTAAGAACACGTTGGTCAACTTTCTAGAATTTTAAAATTTTTAATTTCACAAAATTTGATTATGACATATTTTCACAATATAAAGGGTATATATTTATATAATTTTTAAATAATTTTATAAAATAAAAAATTATTTTGTATAAAACAAAAATAAAAATACCAATGATAACCATAATTTATTTATCTTAATCAAATAATGTAAATATTGTTCTTTTAATTTTATTGTAAATCATCAAAGTATAATTAAAAATAATATATAATTATTATGATTTACAAAATAATGAAAATATTGATTTGTTAATTTAAAAATATTACTAATATATTAATTTCAATAATTTTCAAGTATAAAAGCATTTAAAAATATTACATATTTATTATGATTTATAATAAATTAAAAATTTAGCTTCTTAATTTTTCTAGAAAAATAAATAAACACGATCGCAAATTCGGTCGTTAACTTCAAAATAATTTTGTATAATAGCGACCTAGGAATACTCAGTCGCTATCAGCATAACATAGTGACCGAAACATATTCGGTTGCTAATTGCAAGTCCTAATTGGTCTCTAATTTCGTCGCTAAAACGCCTTTTCAGCATAACAACCGAAGTAGCGACCGACGTATTCAGTGACGTTTCTAGTCGGTCGTCAATACGGTCGCTGGCGCAACTTAGCTACTAACTATAATTTCGGCCGCAAATTCTATCGCAATTAGCAACGACATTACTCTGGTCGCTATTTCGGTCACTGACAGCGATTGAGTAGTTTCAGTCGCTAAACTGTATTTTTTTAGTAGTGCTGTGAGGATCACGAGTGGGTGGCCTAGTAGATAATGGTGTCATTTGTGGACTGTAGAGGTGATGGCGTGGAGTTCATGAACGTAAGTGGAAGCTTTTTGAAGGTGAGGACAAAAGACCTTGCTATAATATGCAATGGGGTGCGAATTTTGAAGAAGAACAACACCCAAGGTTGTGCCTGAAGTGCCTATTTCCACCGTGAAAGGAAGAGAAAAATTAGGTGTGGCTATCACAGGGGCTTGTGTCATGAGATGCTTCAGCTGATCAAAAGCTTGTTGCAATGCGAGTTGCCAACTAAATTGGTCCTTTCTAAGGAAGGTTGTCAGTGGGGAAATAATGGCTGCATACGCCCGAATGAGTTTCTGGTAAAAACCGGTCAAGTGAAGGAATCCGCGTAACTCTGAGGGAGAAAAAGGAACAAGCCAATCAAGCATAGCTTGAATTTTGGATGGGTCTGGAGCAATGCCACTTACGAACACAATGTGGCCAAGATAATGCAGTTGGTTCTTTGTGAAGACGCATTTGGAATGTCAGAGTAAAAATTGGCCTTGGACTAAGGAAGATAGGACAGCTTCCAAGTGCTCCACATCTAAAGGGAGGGATGGGCTATAGACCAGAATGTTGTCGAAGAACACAATGACGAACATCCAGAGAAAGGGTCACAGAATGTCATTCATGGTGGCTTGAAAAGTGGACAGTGTGTTCCAGAGACCGAATGGCATGACTTTAAACTCGTAATAGTCATGGTGGGTTCTGAACATCATCTTGTGGATGTCTTCTTCCACCATTCTAATTTGGTGAAAACCCTTTCGTAAGTCCAGCTTTGAAAACCAAGAAGCGGGGCCCAATTCATCAAGCAACTCGTCAATCATGGACATTGGAAAGCAATACTTGATGGTTATGGCATTTAAAGCCCTATAATCCATGCAACATCTCCAGCTTCTATCCTTCTTCTTGACAAGGAGAACTGGAGATGAGAACGGACTATGACTTGGTTGGATCATGTCGGAGTCGAGCATGGTGGCAACTTGCTTCTCCAATTCCGCCTTCTGAAAATAGGGATAGCAATAAGGTTTAACATTCACGGGATTGGAATTGGGTAGGAGATGGATATGGTGTGTAATGGAATGGGTTAGTGGAAGGGAATGAGGTTCACTAAAATGAGTGGCAAAACGATCTAGAAGGGAGGTGATGACAGGGGTGTGTTCTGGTCAAGGGGGGTTGTGCTGAAGAAGAAGGGTGAACTGCTGGTGGAATGGGCAAGAGTTGGAACAAAGCTGCAATGCTTTGGGTCTGTGCCAGGCGTTTCAGTTGTTGAGTCAAGGCAGTGGAGGGGAGGAAGGGTACATCTGCAAAAAGGGTGATGGGTTGGCCCGAAAAATTAAATGGCATGGTGAGTGTGGAGTAATTAGTGGTCACTGGGCCTAACAGCTTGAGCTGGCCAGGTCGGACCAGTTGTTATGAAGGGAAAAATGGGAAATGACGGGAAAAAAGATTAAAGAAGTGCAGGAATGATAAAGTAGCAGGAAAAGGTAGATAACTTTTTATTCCTCCCTTTCCTTCTGTAATACACTTGTTTATATAGAAATCGAGCACCTATTGATGCTTTCTTAGTGCACGATGCAATAACTGAATTCTAACAATTTGTTATAACAATTTCAATTGCAGGGATGGTAGTGGGTTCGTGGAAGACAAATTCAGTTACAGGGATGGTAGTGGATTCGTGGAATAATAGTGGAATGCATGGGTGCTGTTATGCCTTGGTGCTACTTGATTCCCACGTGTCTAATTGTAATCATCGAGGTATGTTGGTCTTCTGGTACACCTCTTTGGTCTGCTGGTGTGTGGTGGGTTGGTGTTGCTAACAGAGAGAATTTACCTTGTTCATTTCATACTTTTGTGGTCTTCATTAATTTTAATTTAGTGAGACTCACATGAATTTTGAGTATTAATAAAATGTATTAGAGAGCAATAATTAAAATATAGTAGCAATTCTCATATAGCAAGTATAGTGAGCAACGTAACCATTCTCCTTATCTTAAATTAAACTCATTGAAACTTGTCACAACCGACTCGCACGATTGGATGGTAAAAAATATGTTAAAAACAAGAGAGTGGTCATCATAATTTATTAAGAAAAAATTACGAAAATAAATCTTTAAAAAAACGGTCATAAAAATTCAATTTAGAGTTTGGAAGTGGATTATGTATAGAAAATGTGTTAATTTCGTATGACTCTCATCCTAAAACGGTTACATCTAATTTGCAAAATTTGAATAATTTTAAAATTTATTTTATCCTCCAAACTAAACAAGATAACTTTTTAAGATTTTATTTGTTGTTATTTTTTTACAAAAGAAATATTATAATCAAAAAAAGATTATTATTATATTTTTTTCATCTTTTTAGCTCAACACTCTCGACATGATTGATTCTCTGCTCTTACTATCTCCAAATATAAGGAGAATCAAAGCTACATTATTCTTGGGTAAAAAATATTTGTATGTTGATATTTTTCATCATTTTAATCTTTTTTATTTTTTGTTCGAAAGCTTTCATGATAACCAAATCAAAAATGCATCTAAAGTAATTATCATTAACTTTTAATGGCTTTCACAATAACTAAATCAGAACTGAATCTAAAGTGGCTATTGCTAAACTCTTATTATATTTTTGTTCTTCTTCAGATTCTAAAATTATTTATCATTTTGTTTCTTTACATGTTTAATTATCTCTTTAAATATTTTATTTTCTTCATCTTTTTAAATTTTTTTCTTTTAATTTTAGAAGGCTTTTGCAACAATTAAATCGGAAGTGACTTCCGCGAAGTAATTATTGTTGACCTTTGATAGCTTTTATAATTACTAAATTAGAAGTGCATTCAAATAGTCACTACTAAAGCTTCATTTTATTAAAGTTATTATTAAAAGGTTATTATTAATAATATTATCATTAATTGTTATTTTATATTTCTAAGTTATTATGAAAACATGCATACAATTTAAGATATTTTCAATTTGATTGATAGTTTTTAGCTGATTAATATTATTATATTATCGTTTTGCTCAGTTCTTGTCACTAGATTCTAAAGACAAACTCAATTTAACACTTAAATCATAATATAAGAAAAAAAGAAAAGAAAGATGAAATAATAGCATGTTGGTATCACGTACACAAATAAGGAAAAGAAATTGACAAAAGTAAGATAATGATGATGATGATGACCACATAATTTTTACCATTCAGTACCAGTAGCTTCATGCATGTCCTGCATGCTCGATGAGGGAAAAAATAACCAACAAAAATAATGACGCACATCACATAAAATTTTATTAGTTTCATATAATGCACAGGAAAATTAAGAAGAGTGACAAAAGAAAATGATAGAAAACAAATACGACGCACACCATAACAGTCACATTTTCTGCATTAATTTGTTATTGCAACAAAATAAAAGTAAACATATATAGGAAAAGAGGGCATGCAAGAAAGCTGGTACTAGGCGCAAGCAATGCAGGACTCATAATCAAGCGCGGAACTCCTCCAAAAATGGAATTCAAAATTTCCATTTCTAGCTCTGATTTGTCTCATACACAGACGAGCAACATTGTTTTTTTTGTTTTTGGTATAGAGCTACGTTGGATTTAGGGCTGGACGCAAACCCGTGATCCGACCCAATCAATCTAAAAAGAAAAAACTAATTCTTGGGATAGTAGTATGAGACGTGGGTGACTTGTATTAAAGTACTAATCACATTCTATAAGCTGATTGCATGTCCTTGCCATTTGGTGGAGTATTGATTTTATTGAACTATTGTTGTCTATCCATGAATTTTTAGTTCATACACTGTTATGCGACAAAATTTGGATATGGAATGTGAAAATGATAAAAGTAAAATTTCATGTTGGTATCTTGTATTAATTTTACAGTAAAATTAGCATTGGTTGCTTCCTTGTTTCTTGAACATGGTTGAATTATGAATTTCACGTGGCTCTTTTAGTCTTTACTCAATTTTACTCCCTTTCCTTTCTCGTTCTCATTGTGATGGACAGAAGTCAGAACAATGAATGATAGTGAATTTGGGTTCTCTAACTCATGTGACAATGTAATCAGTTTCCATGAGCCATTAGCCTAGTGCCACATCGCACAACCATGTCTTCCTCTTATGTTTGATTTAGCATGTGCATTTCAGGTTTTGGAAGTTCTAATACTACAAATTAAATGATAAAAGTAATTAGTGCGGTTGAATTCATGTGAAAAAGAGATCATATCAAAAAGAATAATTCTTTTGTTAATGCATGACTGAGAATCGTTGTTAATAAAACATATTCAAAGAATGGTCTTACTTACAAGTGTTGAGGCTTATGTTAACAGTAAAAGTATAATGTAGAGTGTGCAGGTTCGTAAGGAAAATCACACTTTAATTATATTATCTGTGGAAGTGTCTTAGACTTAAGTTGAAATGACATGGATTTATATATGTAGCTCATAGACGAGTCTTAGAATAAATTATCCCATAGAAAAAAATATTAAGACAATCCAATACTTGATGGTTGATAGTTGGCAACACTTGATGAGGATTTTATGCGAGTATGACCATATGCAATAAAAAAAATAATTATTAAATAAAAAATTATGCATGTTGAAAAGGGAGTTTTACTAACATCCCTATCACATCACATCACATGGAACTTGAATAAAAGAAACAGATTATCCGAATAGTCCTAATTGAATAGATGAAAATAAACGAAATAAAATGGTTTTAACACGTTAACAATTTAACACATTAACTGAAATATATTTAAGAAACTCTGAAATAAAATAGTTCCTGAATCTGGACGCTTCCCTGCAAGCACATACGAGACAGCATATCTGCAACCTTATCGCCTCACGTGGAATGCATGAAAAATTCATCATCCAATCACGTTTCACCATGTCCCTTATTTCTCGAAAAATCTTACCATAATTATGAATGTCAAGTTATTGCTTTGTTCCCTTATCCTATAGAGGACTAATTTGTTTAAATATATTTTTTAAAATAAGTAATTTTAAATAAAATAAATAATTTTCTGACATGTTGTATAATTATTTTTACTCAGAATAAAAAAATTACTTTTTTAAATAAGTAAATCCATTGTTGATAAAATCTTTTTTTTTAATTTTTTTTCTTATAGTTTATCTAACACCTTGTGTGCTTTCTTAAAATTAACATATAAACTCTCGAGTTTTTATAACCATATCAATTAATTATAGAAAATAATAACATAATCTTAATGAATTTTTTAAAAGATAAGATCATTGCAATATTATAAATGAAATAATTGAAATAAATCATTTAAATAATATTAACTAAGAATACAATTACAACATTACTTCAGTTGAAAATATTATTCAATTTAATTATTTCTTTTCAAAGTTATTTTTTTTATGTATAAAAAAATCAACTATAAAATTACCCTTTTAATTAATTATATTTACTTAAATTGGTCAATATTACCCATACTTTATGCGAAAAATGTTCATCATATTTATGTAAACCACTGTTATTAAGATAAGATTAACATTTTAATTAAAAAAGGTGATTAGTATTATATTCAATGTGATTGATATTAAAAATGTTAAATTGTACTATAACTAATTTGATTAATTTAATCATTATTAAAAGTTTTTTTTAAAAAAAGTAACTTATGTCTAAACTTACACAACAAAATATGTTATTCCATCTATCTTATTATAATTGTGGTTCTATGTTATTTCACACATACAAATAAAATATAAAATATAATAAATAGATGAAAGATAATAACAATTTTATAAAGTTAACCTTATTATATTTAATTTATTTTTAGTTTTATAAGTACTATCAATGAGCAAAATAGTGTGGAAAGTAAATGGAGTGACCAAAATATTGTTAGGAATTTTATAATTTCTAATTGATTAATATGGGTTACATATTATATTATAATATTTATATTAGTTATTTACATTTAGATGAGTTCAATATAAAGTGATCTAATTTAATGAGCTCATTAGACTGCCAACATAAAATTGATATGGGCTTAATGAGCAAAAACCAGTTTGGCTCATTAGGGAATAATGGGAACCCTAATAGGTTAAAACCTAAGGCATGGTTATGATCCTCAATACACCAAATCAAGAAACAGTTTCTTCTCTCTCCATCTGAAGAGAAAACGAAGGTCCTATAAGGAAGAATGTGATTTGGTTGAGGAAGGTCATTAAATCAATTGTTCGTGACCGCTATAAGATTCCGCTGTGTGTTGATCAAGCTCTATGGATTCAGGTATTCCTTAAAACCTCTTGATAATTTGATGTAATGTGTTTTGATGCTCATTTGGTATTTTATAAAGTTTTTTAAAAATTTCAACAAGTGGTATGAGAGCCACCATTACTATTAGATTATTGGGATTTAAAGTTGTTTGATATGTATTATATCTGGATCGTTTTAGTTATATGAACCCTAATTTTATTTTGGGGAGAAACTATTTCAATCAATAAAATTGTAAAACCCGCAAAATTTCTGTGTTATGGTCATAAAGTTTTTTTTAATAAAAGGCCTCTGCATTTGGTTTACGAATTTGTACATAGTTTTTGTTTGTGTCACGTGTGCTTACATATTATTCTATTTGGGATAAAGGTTCTACGTATCCGGCGTTTTTTTTTCTTGAACAATATATATTTCGGGAGCAAGAAAGTTTTTTTTATACATATAAGGTTTTTGAAAACTCTTTACGTTGAATACAAAGTCACAGGGACTTATATTTTTATATAAATCCACTGTGTGCGATTTCTGAATCAATATGTATGTCATTATCATGATGTTAATTTGTACGTGGCACAATTTCATATATGAATAATTTGTTTATATGAATCAGTAATAAGACAATGGTCATTTGTCTTATATGAATAATTTATTATTTTTTTTCCAACTGGTTTTCCTTCATGAATCGGTGATAGGCTGATAGCTTATGATATTCTTGTGGTTAGTATAAATTTATGATAGTACTGTGGTATGTTCGTTTCGGATGCGTAATTAGTTTACCATGATGTTATTTTTCAAATATTGACTGCTATCATAATTGGGTGCAAATTTAATCATTACGAATCTTTTCCATTTATTTGCGTGTCCGGTGATTTTAATTAAATTGATTGAACAATTATGTTACCAAAGTAACCTCTATTGTGTAAATTGATTTAATTAAATTACATGGATGTTAGTATGGAATTATTTATGAGAATTGTGCTCGGCCCAAAGGAAGACATAATTTGACCAAATAATAGCATACATGCGATGATAAATATGTGACAATTGTAATTTTTTTTCATGAGAATAATAGTCGGTCCAAAGAAAGACTATTATTTGACAGAACTAATTATCAATATTTGATCATTGTGTTGAAAGTACCAATTACAAATTAATTTCTCTGTCCAAAGACTAGAATTAATGTTGTGCTGGGTATCTTGTGATGGATCTGTTATGGGAAATATTTGCATGTCTTGTTATATATACTTTATATGACTTGCTTGATTATTTGTGAATATGTTATTAGTTTTTTTTCTCTCTTTAGTTAATATTTCTAGTGCTACAAATGTTATTGCCCAAGTGAATTCTATCCCAATGCTGAATGGGACAAATTTTAAGGTCTGGAAGGAAGCCGTATAAATTGTTCTTGGCTGTATGGATTTGGACTTGACACTAAGGATGGAACGACCCATTCCCACTCTGGAAACCTCTAATGAGGTAAAAATTGAGAAGTGAGATCGGTCCAACTGAATGTGCCTTATGATCATGAAGCGCTCTATTCCAGAGGCATTTCAGGGCTCTGTTTCTGAGGGTCCAAGTGTAAAGAAATTCCTTGAGGAAATTGAGCAATACTTTGCCAAAAATGAAAAAGCGGAGACGAGTAACCTTTTGGCTAAACTCATCTCCATGAAGTATAAAGGCATAGGGAACATAAGAGAGTACATTATGGAGATGTCCAATCTCACATCGAAACTCAGGTCACTTAAGTTAGAGCTTAGTGAAGACCTGCTCGTGCACTTGGTTTTGATCTCGCTTCCTGCACACTTTGGGCAATTCAAAGTGAGCTATAGCACTCAGAAAAACAAATGTTCCCTCAATGAGCTTATATCTCACTGTGTTCAAGAGGAGTAGAGGTTGCAGAGAGATAGGATTGGAAATGCTCACTTGACTTCGACCTTTGAGAATAAGAAAAGGAAGAAGACTAAGGGTGTTGAGGAAGGGACTTCTCAGCGAAAGAAACAAAAGAATGATGAGGAATTTACCTCTTACTTTTGCAAGAAGTCGAGACACATGAAGAAAGAGTGTCCCAAGTATGCCGCATGGCGTGTGAAGAAAGGTAAATTTCTTACTCTAGTTTGTCCTCAAAGAGTGTGGAATTGTTCTGCAATACACTATGTCGGGCAAACCTAGCATGAATGGTGTAGCAGAACGAAGAAACCGAACTCTTAAGGATATGGTGAGAGGTATGATTAGTCATCCTTCTTTTCCAGAGTCACTTTGGGGGGAAGCCTTAAAGACCGTAGTTTACATCCTTAATAGAGTGCCAAGTAAAGCAGTTAACAAACATGAACTTTGGACTCGTAAAAGGCCAAGAATTAAACATTTGCACATTTGGGGTTGTCCGGTTGAGGCAAGGCCTTATAGGCCACATGAAAGAAAGCTAGACTCAAGAACAATTAGCTATTATTTTGTTAGGTATGTTGAACGCTCTCGGGGCTATAAATTTTACAATACCACTTAAGATCCTTTTTTGAGACGGGAAATGCGAGATTTCTTGAGGAAATTGAGTTTGGGAAGGAAGAGAACATAATGAATGTTGTCTTTGAGGAAGAACCTATTATTTATAGTGATCAAGTCCTCATACTTATTACTGTTCAAGACACAACTCCAGTAATAGAAGACAATGTTCAAACTATTGACATTGTTCCAAAACAAGACAATAATAAGGTTCTCCCTCAAAAACCTTTAGAGCAACCCCAACAACCTCAAGAAGTGTCATTAAGGAGATCCGTTAGAGAGAGGATAAGTGCAATCTCAAATGATTATATTATATTTCTCCAAGAACATAAGGATGACGTTGGTTTAATAGAGGATGATCCAATCAACTTCTGTCAAGCTATGCGCAGTTCTAACTCTCAAAAATGGATTGATACCATGAAGGATGAGATGAAGTCTATGAAAGACAATGAAGTTTTGGATCTAGTTGAATTGCCTGAAGGTGTGAAACCTATTGGTTGTAAATGCATATTTAAAACCAAGAAGGATTCAAAGGGTACTATCAAAAGATATAAGGCTCATCTAGTTGCTAAAGACTTTACTCAAAAGGAAGGCATTGACTATAAAGAAACCTTTTCTCCAATATCTTCAAAGGATTCTTTTAGAACTATAAAGGCACTGATAACTCATTTTGACTTAGAGCTACATCAGATGGATGTCAAGACTACGTTTCTAAATGGTGACATTGAAGAAACGATTTATATGGTGCAACCAAAAAACTTTGTGTTAGGTGACTTAAAGTCCATGGTATGCAAACTAAAGAAATCCATCTATGGTCTCAAACAGGCTTCCTGTCAATGGTATTACAAGTTCCATCAAGTCATTACCTCATATGGTTTTGAGGAAAATGTAGTTGATTATTGTGTATATCATAAGTTCAGTGAGAGTAAATACATATTCTTGGTATTATATGTCGATGATATAATGCTTGCTAGCAGAGATACAGGCTTCTTACAGGAGACCAAGAGATTTCTAACGAAAATTTTTGAAATGAAAGATCTTGGGGAAGCCTCTTTTGTGTTAGGTATTAAGATACTACGAGTTCACTCTCAAGGTATCCTAAGGTTGTCACAAGAGAGCTATATCGATAAAGTATTTGATAGATTTGACATGAAAGATAGTAAACCAGGAGAAACCCTAATAGCTAAAGGAGACAAATTCAGTCTCAAACAATGCCCCAATAATGACCTTGAAAGAATTGAGATGCAGAAGATTCCATATGCGTTAGCAGTAGGAAGTCTGATGTATGCTTAAGTTGGTATTTGTCCCGACATAGCATTTGTTGTAAGAGTTCTAGGCAGATACTCGAGTAATCTTGGATTGCAACATTGGAAGGCAGTGAAACACGTAATGCGTTACTTAAAGAGAATAAAAGGCTACATGCTCACTTATCAGAAGTCTGACAATTTGGAGATCATCGGTTACTTAGACTCTGATTTTGCTGGATGTCAAGACAGCAAACGCTCCACTTCTGGATACATATGTATGTTGGTTGGAGGAACTATCTCTTAGAAGTCTACTAAACAGACTCTTGTAGCTTCTTCAACCATGGATGGGGAGTTCATTGCTTGTTTTGAGGCATCTAATCACGGGATATGACTGTGAAACTTTGTCACTAGTTTGCGTGTGGTTGATGGCATTGAAAGACCATTGAAAATTTATTGTGACAATAACTTTGCAGTTCTTTACTCCAACAACAATAGGAGTACAACCAAGTCAAAATTCATTGACATCAAGTTTCTGGTTGTGAAGGAAAGAGTTCAGAAAAGGCAGATTTCCATAGAACATATAAGGATTAATTCCATGCTAACTGACCCACTTACTAAAGGTTTGGTACCTAGAGTTTTTCATGAGTACACTTCTCATATGGGTGTAGTTCCTAACAGTACCTTAGTTTAGTGGGAGTCACATTTATGTTTTATATCTTATGTTTTCCAGATATTTGTATTGTTTGGATTTTCTGCAGAAATAAAGTTGATGTTTATCATTTTATTCTGAGCTTCTTTTGTGTGCAATATTTGTATTGCACTTTGGATTGATCTCTATAAAGAATAAAGTTTGAACTAGTTGGAAATAAACATGATTAAGATCACATTGTATGTAATTTTCATGTCGTTTATCCATATTTGATCTATGTCATCGAGTATGAGTAACAGTGGTGATCATTGTGGCTTAGTCACGCTGAATTGTGATGAAAACTACAGTGATTTCCTGTTGCTATATGAGATGGACCAAATTGTATAAAAGGAATCTAAAAGTAAATAACATACGATTGCGCTCCAAAAGAATTTTGTGATATAAATGTCTAAGGTTAATATGAAGCCCAAGTGGAAGATTGCTATAAATTTTATAATTCCTAATTAATTAATATGGACTACATATTATATTATATCATTTATATTAGTTATTTACATTTAGATGGATTCAATATAAAGTGATCTAATTCAATGAACTCATTAGACTGCCAACAGAAAATTGATATGGGCTTAATTAGCGAAAACTAGTTTGGCCCATTAGGGGATAATGGGAACCCTAATAGGTTAAAACCTAAGGCATGGTTATGGTCCCCAATACACCAAATCAAGAAACAGTTTCTCCGCTCCCCATCTGAAGAGAAAACGAAGGTCCCATAAGGAAGAAGGTGATTTGGTTGAGGAAGGTCATTAAACCAATTGTTCGTGACTGCTGTAAGATTCCACTGCGTGTTGATCAAGCTTTATGGATTCAGGTATTCCTTAAAACCTCTTGATAATCTGATGTAATGTGTTTTGGTGCTCATTTGGTATTTTATAAGGTTTTTTAAAAATTCCAACAAATATATCTCTATTAACATTCAAACCATTCATCTTTCTATGCCAATCCACGTAATGATCATGCAATGATTATGCATTTATCGATATTTGTTAGTTTTATAAGTACTATCATTGAGCAAGTGTTGCATTTCCATCCTATGACCTTTTTGAGAGGATTAATAGGTTGGTCGGGCATTCTAAATGTGCTTCATAGTAGTAACACTATGCTCATTATGATCTTTCAATGTAAGCAGTATGTTTCTTGGCTTCACCATGTTCTTTGTGATATCATTGACTAAAGACTTCTCTTCAACACTCGGTCGATCAACATATGAATGACCCATTAATGTTTTCACTAAGTCATGGTTGTGACAACCACATATCACCTTAACAATCCATCTTGTAGCCTTTTTTAAACATGTTTCCCTTAGCCTAAAGGGATATTCATTTTTTTTTATACTCATCACCTTGGATGATGCATTCTTGCATGGTCTTCTATATTTTCCACTTCTTTCACAAGTCAAAATTATAAATGTATTTCTTTTATCACATCTCGTATCTATGTTTGACCTAAATATGATAAGAACAAATTCATTTTCATATGCAACATACTGAGTCCAATTCGACATATCATCTTGAGAAGAAAAAATATGAAAATATAGATATAAATTTAGATTTTCATGGTCATATATGGTCACAACTTAATAAAATTAATTTATGATTCACTTACCTCTTCACTGTTGAATGCCTCATCACAATCAACAATCTTATTTTTTTTTACATCAGTTGGTATATCCATCACCTTGGACATCTTATTAAAATGGTATTTCATGTTCACAATTAAAAAATAAATTGAAAACAAAATAAGGTTGTGACAAGATAAAACAAAATAAAAAATGATTGAAATTCATTTTTTAGAAAAACATATATCCATTCCAAAAAGTAATTTTAGAATCGTATATATGTTGTTAAAACATAATTGTGGATATAATTTTCTAGAATAACATATATAATTTCTGAAATTATGTTTTAACAAAATAAACATAATTCCTAAAAACTACTTTATGAAATTGATACATATTATTCTAGAAAGTTATTTACAGAAGTCGTACAAAATTTAGCAGGCACTTGATTTTTTATATTAGTAATTTTATATAATATGATAAAAAAAAAGGCACAAGAAGTGCATAAAAGTTGTGACACAATAAACCAACATACCACCACCTTCCAGGAACCTATAACCATAATATTCCTACCAAGAATCTTAATGCAACACTAACCAACTACTGCTTGCATCTTAATGTATACACAATGTATGCATAAAGGAATGTGCAAAACATATATAGTGATATAAAATTAGAACAAAGGAGGCAGTAAAACAAAAACAAAGGAGGCCTAAAAAACATAACTACAGCACCCTAATTGAAACCTAAATTGGCTCTCACACTAAGGTAATACACCCCGCACATTGATAAATAATAGTGTCTTGTAGTATCCCAAATTGCTTCATGTCAGCCGAAGTAAAACCCAATTAACTGCTACCTTCTCTTCAAAACCAAATTGTTATCTTGTGCCTTTTGGTGTAAAGAGCAAGTGACAATTGAGTATGGTACGTGCCTTTTGGTGTAAAGAATGTATGGTGTACACTATATGATAGATAAATCAACGATGAACATACCTTAAAACACAATGTCATATGGGAGAAAATACACACAATATTACGAATATGTTTGATGGGAAACACGGTATTACATTAATAATGTTTAAAGAATAATAAAGATTGGTGAAGATGGTGGTTCAAAATTAAGGTGGAGGTTTAAAGAATAACACAATTGGGGGAGGGGTAAGGGGTGTAGAAACAGGATAAAAAGAGAGTATAATGGGTAATAACAAATTTAATGAGAAGAAAGAGAGGATTCTTTAGCAAACATAAAGGTGTATCTAGCAAGAGCCTACGGAGAGTTATTGGACCCAGCGTCTTCTTACACTTAAAAAAGTAAGAAAAAAAAAACAAAGAATAAAGAAGACATTTGTTGTAAGGAGACTAGGAGAGCTGTCGGTCACGTATTGTTCCATCGAAATAATATGCAATTATGCATTAAAAAATTTCTTAATATTTTCTCATACCTTAACAAAATTATGTTAAAAAATAAAAAACTAAATAGTAAAATTCATTTGAGAACAAATTGATTCCTGACATATAAAATATTCAAAATTAAGTTCTGAATATAAAAAAATATGACAAATTAATTCTATAGATAATTTAATAATAAATTATTTTTTAAATTTTATAATTTAATATTAAATTGATATTAAAAATATAAATTATTATCAAATTAATTTTTGAATATTACAACTTACTTATTGATAAATTGGTCTTACAAATTTAAATGATGAGACTAATTTATTCCATCAAAACAATATACATTAAACGTTTTCTAAATATTCTCTGATATACCTTAACAAAATTATGTAAAAAAAAAAAAAAAATCTAGAGCGGGTTGCACCGATTGTAGCGGGTCGGGCGCGTGAGATCAGGGCTGATACATTAACATTAGCTTCTGCCCCAAGTTGTTGGAAAAGTCTACCTCTTCGACAACATAGGAGCCGCCATCCCCCTCTTCTCTCAGCTTCTCAACCGTTCTATTCTCTCTATGCTTCCACAACTCCATTGAACGATGCAGGTGCCTCTCTCTCTTCACTCCTTCAACACTTTTAACACCTTACAAATTTCTTTAATTGCTTCTCATGTTCCATTTCCCATGTCTTTGTCATTTCGGGATTGCATCGCCTGTTTCATGTTTTGGGTTTTTCTAAATGACAGATTTTTTTTTAACCTTTGAATATGCCTCTTGTGTTGTTCAAAGTTAGTGTCATTCTGGGTGAAATGGAATTGCCGCTACATTTTCTTCTTCTGGGAATCTGTCTGTTTCAATAAGGGTAGCTGATTTTGTATTAGCCTTTGTTTATGATTGTAATTGTAATTATAGTTATAATAATGTGCACGTGCTTATAGTGACTGTATTTGCATTTTGTAGTGGCTGGTATGTTGCTTGTTTGCTTCCACTGCTGAAAGTTCACAGAAAGTTGGCTTCTTTTTGCTTATGCTTATTGCTTTCGTTTTCGTGTTAAGAGTTTTGTGATCGGTGACATGTTGAGTTTTTACTTTTTATTCACAGAATATGTTAAGAGCAAAGCAGATCAGTAGTACCCTTTCGAGCAATGCTAGGAGTATTTTGCTTGGCGGTTCGCGATGTAACGCAGCAGATGGCAATTCGTGCACTTGCCCTGAGGATGAAACGTGTGTGTCGAAGAGACAGCAGAGGAAAAACAATGAAGATTTACTTGCGCTGAAGCCGCCCTCCTTGGTGTCCAAAGCCACCTCTCAAGTTGTAGGAACACTGGTTTCAGGAAACTTGGCTAATGGGCCTGCTTCCCACAAGGCTGGGAGTGTTGGTCAATCTGGCCGTGTGCAACAAGTCCAGCCTACTTCATATGCACCGAGCAAATCGGACTCGGCTACATCTGCTTGTGTTGTTGATGGTGTTCAAGATCATGTTGCTCACTCATCTTCTCTTAATGCTGACCAGTTTTATAGGGCCGGTATTGCAGCTGTTAATTTTATTTCTGATGTAGTTAATTATAAGTTGCCTTTATCAGATGGCATGGGAATACTAAACTACTCTAAAAATTATATGGTTGATCCTGCCAGAGCCCTACCCAAGATCAGATCCTCCAATGTGCAGCAAATTAAAAAGGAGAACTTCACTGCCGTTCATCCCAAACCGCCTGTTCCTACTCATCCAGGGCCATCAAAACATACAAATAATCATCATGGTGCAAAGGGAAAAGCTGATAAATCAAATTTAGCTAAAGGCTTTAAGCATGTTGCTTCTTCAGGGACAGAGAAGTCAGGAGCAGCTCCAAATATTCCTGTAAATAACCATGATCGCAGAGCCCTGCCACAGAGAACAAGAACCCATTCAAACCACTTTGTGGCAAATTTTGGTTCCAACATGCAAAGTTCAAATCCACAGATGGCAGGGCCATTCAAGGAAAGTTTCAATAAACACACAAGGGATCTGAATATGCCTGCAGGAATTGTTCCAACAAAGAGGCATTTTACTAATTCAGGGCATGTTGTGGAAGTGGTTAAAGATATACTGAAACAGTTAAGGTGGGGTCCTGCTACAGAGAAGACTCTTTATAACCTGAATTTTTCAATTGATGCATATCAAGCTAACCAGATCCTAAAGCAACTTCAAGACCATTCAGTTGCTGTAGGCTTCTTTTGCTGGCTAAAGCGTCAACCAGGCTTCTGGCACGATGGGCATACTTACACCACCATGGTTGGTATCCTGGGCCGTGCAAGAGAGTTTGGTGCTATAAACAAATTGCTAGAGCAGATGGTCAAGGATGGATGCCAGCCTAATGTTGTTACTTACAACCGTCTAATTCACAGCTATGGCCGTGCAAACTACCTAAGGGAGGCACTGAATGTGTTCAACCAAATGCAGGAGATGGGATGTGAGCCTGATCGTGTTACTTACTGCACACTCATTGATATCCATGCAAAAGCTGGATTTCTTGATGTGGCCATGTCTATGTATGAAAGAATGCAAGAAGTTGGCCTTTCTCCTGACACATTTACATACAGTGTCATGATCAACTGCCTTGGAAAATCTGGTAATTTATCTGCTGCCCATAGGCTATTTTGTGAGATGGTTGATCAGGGTTGTGTTCCCAATATTGTCACATACAATATCTTGATTGCTTTGCAAGCTAAAGCAAGGAACTACCAGACAGCATTGGAATTATACCGTGACATGCAGAATGCAGGATTTAAACCCGACAAAGTTACTTATAGCATCGTAATGGAGGTGCTTGGCCACTGTGGGTATCTCGAGGAAGCAGAAGCAGTGTTTTTTGAGATGAGACAGAACCATTGGGTTCCAGATGAACCTGTTTATGGTCTTCTGGTAGACCTGTGGGGAAAGGCTGGTAATGTGGAGAAGGCTTGGGAATGGTATCATACAATGCTGAGAGCTGGTTTGCTTCCTAATGTACCAACATGCAATTCACTTCTCAGTGCATTCCTCAGGGTTCATCGATTGCCAGACGCATATAATCTTCTCCAAAACATGGTGACTCTTGGCTTAAACCCCTCTCTGCAGACTTACACTTTACTTCTCAGTTGTTGTACGGAGGCACAATCACCGTATGATATGGGATTTTGTTGTGAGCTTATGGCAGTCTCTGGCCATCCCGCACATGCATTTTTACAGTCCATGCCAGCAGCAGGACCTGATGGTCAAAATGTGCGAGATCATGTAAGCAAATTCTTAGACCTTATGCATTCCGAGGATAGAGAGGGCAAAAGAGGGCTTGTGGATGCAGTGGTGGATTTTCTTCACAAATCTGGACTCAAGGAGGAGGCTGGTTCGGTTTGGGAGGTGGCTGCACAAAAAAATGTGTATCCTGATGCTGTCAAGGAGAAAAGCACTTGTTATTGGCTTATAAATCTCCATGTCATGTCTGATGGAACTGCTGTAACAGCATTGTCTAGGACACTTGCTTGGTTTCGCAGGCAGATGCTGGCATCTGGTGTTGGCCCTAACAGGATAGATATTGTCACTGGATGGGGTCGTAGGAGTAGGGTGACAGGTTCTTCTCTTGTGAGACAGGCAGTGCAAGAACTGCTGCATGTATTCAGTTTCCCATTTTTCACAGAAAATAGCAATTCAGGTTGTTTTGTGGGATGTGGGGAGCCTCTTAGTCAATGGTTGGTCCACTCTTATGTTGAACGAATGCATTTACTGTAGTTAGTAATTGTAGAATCGTTTCCCCTTCTGCCTGGACACAATTTTGTTGCGGGAAATGAACTCGGAGTGAGATTTTTATGCACAGTGCTGACATTGTATGTAATTTTAGTTGGTCAGTGTGCAGTTATCCAATTGTTATCTTAAAATTTCTATTTTGGGAATGGAAAACTGAATGCTTGTTGGCAGTATTTGCTCTCCTATCTTAAAATTTCTTGTTGTCAAGAGGTGTACACAAAATTGAGATTGGAATAAGCCATACTGCTTAGTGACCTAGCGTCCTAGCCTGCACATGCTATCCTTTTAACAGGAATAAATTAGACCAAATTTTTCTATAAAAGCTTACTTGCTTAAAAATGACATCATTTAGTCTTTGTTTTTATACCAAATTTTATAAAGTCTTTTAAGTGTAACAGATGGAGTTATATAACTCAATACAAATTTGTTAATATTACTATTATTATATTGAGCTTTTGGTAATGTATTAAATTGATATATGTATTGTTTTTTTTACATATTAAGCATACTAACTTACATGAAGAGTTAAAAGATATAAGCTTATTAAAGAATACATTTATGCTGGATTTAGAGGCCTTATTGCAAAATAAATTATCATAAATATCATATTGGGCCTTAAAAAAAGCTTATAGCCTTAAATAAGTTTGATTCGCCTCTTATAAAGGGTAAAGTCTATCTATTTTTATCTTTTTGTCTCATGTATGAGTAACAATGATTTTAATATTATATTTTACATAAAGTTTGTTTTCTCATTGGCCCATTAACCGATTAAACTATTTAATGCCAAATTATACTTTTTTGAAATCTTTAATATGAAATAAGTTAAATAAACTAATAGATTAAACTTAACTTCCAAAAAGATGTAATCAAATTTGTGTACTTAGTTGCCATGGAATTCAATGAATTCCTTTGAAACTTGGTTGCGAGGTTTGAGGGCTCTAAAACGAAACCAGAAATGCAGGAAGGCTTAAACAGACAATGATGTTGAAATTGTATTTTTCATACTTTATTAAAAGATGCTATATAATATATATACAAGATACACATTATAGTATGGAAGAAAAGGACAAAAATGAAAAACAGAAAGATAACACCTCAGCATGTTCTAGAATGCTGATGACAAAATATAGTTACGACAGAAAAATAACAAAACAATTTTAATTGGGGACTCGCATTTCTTTTAGCCCCCCACAAGCTGGAGGTTCAAACAAATCGTGAAGCTCAAGCTTGGAGATATTAGACTGAAACAGTTTCGAGGGTAAAGCTTTAGTGAACATATCGGCGAGCTGATGTGAAGAAGAAACAGGAAGAAGTTTTATTAAACCAGAAGTGAGTTTATCCCGAACAAGATGACAATCAATCTCCAAGTACTTGGTCCTTTCGTGAAACACAGGATTAGCAGCAATGTAAAGAGCACTCTAATTATCACAGTATAAGACAGGACATTTGCCACAAGAAACTTGCAAGTCACGAAGTAAATAAACCAGCCATTGAAGCTCATAAGTAGCACTTGTCAGGGCTCTGTATTCGGCCTTAATAGAGGAGTGAGATATAGTAGATTGTTTCTTCATTTTCCAGGAAACTAGAGAGCTTCCGACAAAGATCATCAAGAGGAGCACTAGAATCCTGATGAAGACGCAGTGAATTATCCATGGGTGTAGAACACGACTTAGAATTGAGAAGAGCAGCATCTGAGATTAAATCCAAATAGTATTTGCACTGACAGAGAGAAATGTCAAAATAGGAGTGAGCAACCTCTAATCCCAAAAAATAATTCAATTTTCCGAGGTCTTGAATATGAAAATGAGAACTCAAAGAAGTTTTGAGGTGATCAATTTCAGCAAGTGAATTGCCAATCAGAACAATGTCATCAACATAAATGATCAGAGCTGTAAAGGAAGAACCTGTCGCCTTTGTAAAAAGACTGTGATCAGTGTGAGCTTGCGTATAACCAAATGAGAATAACAGATTAGAAAGTTTGGCAAACCATTGACAGCTAGCTTGTTTCAAGCAATATAGAGATTTCTTCAACTTACAACACTGGGAAGATGAATAACCATGAAGTCCTCAAGGGATAGTCATGTAGACATCTTCGGTGAGATCACCATAAAGGAAAGCATTGCTGACATCAAGCTGCTGCAAGTGCCAATTGTTGATGGAAGAAATGCTTGAACAACACGAATGGTGGTTATTTTAACAACAGAAGAGAAAATCTCCAGATAATCAATGCCTTCAATCTGGGAGTAGCCTTTGGCTACTAATCGTGCCTTGTACCGTTCAATAGTACCATCAGGGCCACGCTTGATTTTGTAAACCCATTTGCAACCAATGGGGCACACATTGGGAGGAGCTTGGACAATATCCCAGGTGTGGTTTGAAACTAAGGCCCATATCTCAACATTCATGGCCTCTTGCCAACAGGGTTGGGTAGCAGCCTCGCGATAGGTGGTGGGCTCATGCTCAGAGGACAGACTCATGAGATAGTGAGAATAAGGAGAAAGACGAGAATAATCAAGAGAGTCATGAATAGGATAAGATACCTTTGAAGAAGATTGGTGGGAGGGCATTGAAGTAGGGAGTGCATCACTAGGGCAAGTATGGCCTTCATAGTCAGCAAGATAAACATGGGGTTGATGAAGGCGATGGGATCGACGAAGAGGTTGGGTTTGTTGGAAGGATTGGGAACTGGCGTGAGCAGGGGAAGGAGATGGGGAGTTTCAGGATGTAGGAGATGACGTTGGAATAGGTGCAGGGGATGTTGGAGAGGTAGATGTAGGAGTGGATTGAGGAGAAATGGGCTAGGAATTATTAGGTTGAAGATTGGGGTAGGCGAAATCAGAATAAGGGGTGTCAATATAATTGGGTTGAGGAATAGCGGGTTGCATATTAATGGGCTAGTGAACAAGATTGATTTTTGTAAAAGGAAAAACTATTTCATTAAACAAGACATTTCGAGAGACAAAAATTTCTCTATTACTTAGATTAAGAATGAGATATCCTTTGGTCCCTGTTTGGTATCCTAAAAAAACACAACATCTTGCACGAACATCAAATTTTTTACGAGGAAGATTTGTGGAAGCATAGTTCAGACAACCAAAAACCTTTAATATGGAAAATCTGGATTTTGTTTATGTAATAATTCAAAAGGAGTTTTATTTTCAATGATAGGGGATGGAGTGCGATTTATTAAATAAACAGCGTGTTTAACAACATATGACCAATAATGTTTTGGAAGTTGAGATTGTAACATAAGAGCCCTAGCAACATTAAGAATGTGCTGATGTTTTCTCTCAACTTTACCATTTTGCCGAGGAGTATAAACACATCTGGTTTGATGAAAAATTCCTTTAGATGCAAAAAAAATCTTTTTGAAGAAATTCAGGACCATTATCTGAGTGTATGCATTTTATTGAAAGATTGAATCAGTTTTCAATTAAAAAAACAAAGTTTTGAATGTGTGTGCGAACTTCCCCTTTAGGTTTAAGAAGAACTGTCCATGTGAAACGACTAAAATCATCCACAATAGTTAAAAAATATTTGTGGCCACGAATAAAAGATTGAGAGATGGGACCCCAAATATCCATATGTATCAAATCAAAAAATTTTGAAGCTCTATTAGCACTTGGAAAATATGATAAAATTTTTGTTTAGCAAGGTGACAAATATCACAATTCTCATCAACATGTCTTGAAATAAAAGGGAAATTAGCATGAAGAATGTTAAGTCAGGTTCCTGAGAGATGACCAAGTCTAAAATGCCAAAGATTGGAGTTGGTAACAAGTGGAGTGGAAAAATTGTTGATGAAGGTGGCTTTGGGAAAAGTATGTTTATGCTCGATGTGCATCTCCAAGTGATATAATCCATGCTTTAACTTAGCCAAACCAATCATCCTCAATGACTTTTTTTCATGTATTTGACATTGAAAGTTAGAAAAATTAAGTGTGTAATCAGACGAAGCCAAGAGTTTAGAAATTGAAAGTAAATTAAATTTGTAATTTGGCACATAAGAACATCCTGAATGATGAGTTGTGGAGACAATTGAACAGTCTCGGAAATATGAGCAACTATTGTAGAGCCATTGGGTAGATTAATATGTATGGGTTTAATTTTTGAGAAATTTAGGAAATTATCAAAAGAACAAGTGATGTGATCAATGGCACCTGAATCAATAATCCAATAAAGCATTTTTGAATGTGTGTGCAGTTTTCAAATGGTTTGTGAGGGTGCAAGAAATAAAGCAAATACTAAGGCCTATATTAGTGGAATTAGAAGTGCCAACGCTGGACACTTGGATGAGGTTGACATTTTTGGGCTGAGAAGAGGCTCCTGGACCGTTGCTCTGTTGCTGAAGAAGACCAAGGAGACTGTGATATGGGGCCTTAGTGAAACCGTAACCTAGACCATTAGATGGAGAGTTCGGGTTCATTGAGGAGTGTGGATCTTCTTCCTGTGCAACATTGTTGACAGTAGCGGAAGAAGAAGAGCTCTCTTTGTTGTGGAAACGTGGTCGCCCTAGATATCATGGATGACCAAGGGGATACCCATGCTTGGCGTAGCATATGTCTATTGCGTGTCCATTACGACCGCAATAGATGCACTTTTTGTTGGAGAAAGTTTGAGTATTGTCGCTAGATTGTCCTGCAGGAACGCCTCTTCCACGTCTTCTCCCGAAAGTCGATTGAGCAACATTGACGAATGTGTTGGATTCGATAGTGATTGGAGATGAAGAGTTATGACGCTCTTGTTGAATAATCATGGAAAGCACATGGTTAACAGGTGGAAAAGGGTCCATAAGTAGGATTTGAGAACGAAAAAGTAGATAAATGCTCCTCTAAGCCTTTTAGAAAACAAATAATAAAATCTTGTTGATGATACAATTTTGTAGAACAAGTGCAGTTCGAAAATGGACGTAAGTTATCAAGCTGCTCCCACATAGATTTGAGTGCTATAAAATAATCCGTAACAAAAGGACTTGCCTGAGACCATATATTTCCTCTTGGAGCTCTGCGATGCGAAGTAGATCACTTTGAGAAAACATTTGCGGAGATCTGTCCAGATGTCTACTACACGGTTCAGGAAGATGACACTTTGTGCAATGGGTGGTGACAGGGAATTTAGCAGCCAAGACATGACCAAGGTATTACAACGTTCCCAAGAAGGATAGGAAGGACTATAGACATCTGATGTAGGTATTGTGCCAGTTAGAAAACCTATCTTGTTCTTAAATATCAAGGCCATTCTAATTGAACCGGACTACACTACTACAAATATTGCCTTTTACGTCACCTGTGCTACGACAGTTATTTAGATAACCGATTTAAATAGTGACGCGGTGACATTTTTGCAATTATTTTGAAAAAAAATTACATTTTACGACATACATTCTAAGGCGGTTATTAAAAACCGCCTTAGAATGTTATATTATATAAACTTTACGATGGGTTTTAGTGTAAAACCGTCGTAGTTGGGTTAAAAAAAAAACAAAGCCCGTTAAAAACCTTCCCCTCTTCGTTACTGAACCCTAGCCCCTCTTTCCTATTCTGTGAGTGAGCACATTGACAGAAGCAACGTAGCCCTTCGCTGTTCTTCCATTCGATCAACCCGACGATGCACGTGGATGACTCTTCTTACGGCTCAAAGTTCCTTTGAATCAGGGAGTTCGTGAAGAGCAAGGCTTTCTCTTCGTTTTTGCCTCTTCATTTTTGTTCTGCAGCATTCTACAGCCATTTCTGGCAGCCTTTTATTCCGCTAATGGTCAGAATAGCTTAGTATGTAATCTTTTTTTTACTCATGGTACTTTTGTCATACATGGGATATAATTTTAATAGGTGATATTTGGTTTTATGTTGTGCATGCATGTGCTTTAATTGGTGGGAACAAAGCTACAAGGCATAATAAGAGATATGTGTTTGGATAGTCATGACAAATCCCATACGATCAAAGGAACTTTGCTTGTGAGGCCTAGTGACCACTTTTTCTGGTTTGGATAATTGGATGTCCCAAGCTGCTACTTCATCTTATTAGCTTCATATTGTTTCAGGTTATTCTTTAACACCGTACAATTCTTGATTCTTATACTTGGAAAACATGTATTTAAACTCATTATTAGAGTATTTTGCATCATGCAGAATTTCTTTCAACTAGCATTTTTCACATGGACTTCGGTAAGTTCCCCATTTTATTCGCTTGGAAAATAACAATAATAAAAAAAATGGCAAATTTGTGTTCTGAAAATATTGTTTTTAAGAAAAAAACGAGATCGAAAATAAATAAAATTAAGAGAGAATGTATTAAAGTAGAATGAAAATACTGTATAGCCAGAGCCTTTTTTTTGTCAATTTTTTTCTTCCACAATGAGTTAGAATTTGAGTTGAGTATAGATCATTGGGTAAATAATTGGTAGTTACTATTCTAATTTATCTAACAAAGTCACAATTACCTTAGCTGTATAACTGTAATTAAAATAGGAAAAAAAAAGAAGATAGCAAAATCAAATGGAGGATATGAAAAATTTTATTCTTTGTTTCAGTAACAAATATAACATATTGTTTTCTGTGAAGTACTGATCCGATTCGACATCAGATCATGCTTTCATCAAGAAACTGAGAATATTATCATAAGGGTACTTCGAAATCTCAAAGTTGGGTTAGTCACTTACTTACCTTCTCAGCAATTTCATTTGCCTTCCTTGCATGGTTTCTCAAACAGATTTATTTTTGATAGAGAGAAATTTAAAGTATCATTTGAGGGTCCTTAGTCACAGTCACACATGTTGTTGGAAGATTTTTTATTTTTTTTAATAAGCAAAAACAAATTTAATCAGAAGCACAAGGTCTGCCATTCAGTGGGTAGCATGCCTTGGAACTTGTCTAGCCTTTTGGTGCTGGTTCTGTGGTTATTAAGGATGTTCCTCCAAGGACTATTGTTGTCGGGAACCCAGCAAAGCTGGTAGGAGGGAAGAACAGCTCTGTTAAGTTGGATAAGATTTCTATCTTCACCATGGACCATACTTCACATATTGCTGACTTTTATGATTATTGTGTTTAGACTTTAGAGTGTAGTGTAGTGTAATGTAATAATCCTCAAGCATGTATGCTTTGCAGTTTTGTGTTTGGGATTTTAGGTGAAGTGATTTTGATTTTTGATTGGGGCTGTTTTTTTTTTTTTTTACTATTTGAGTGTGTACAATAGCAGCAATGAGATTTGAACCTAGGACTTCATGTAGACTACTCAAATCTCTTAACCACTAGGCCAACTCTGGTGGCTACTGGGGCTATACTTGTATCGACAGCTAAAAAGCATTGATATAACATGATGCATGTGACACAGATATGATACCTATAGGACAGGGGGATGCAACAAATTTTTAAAATTATAAGACACAACATGACTAAAAGTACATCATAAACGAAGTAACATGAAAAGTTAATCTTAAATCTAAAGGGAATTTATTTTTGAAAGTGAACACTAGTAATTGTAGACATCATGGAATGCTATATTTTATTTAAGTATTGTAATATCTTATTTGTGTTCACATAAAAGTTTAAAAAGAAATTTAAAGCAATTGTGAGATGCAGTTAGTAATATTCAAATTTACTTTTGGTTTAAAGGAGGAGAGTGGAGGAATTTTAATGCAAGGGAGAAGTTCCTTGTTTGTTTCACAGGGGAAAGGGAAGTGAAGGGAGGTGAAAACCATTATATATTAAGAATGGTCTAATAAAGTTATTAACGATAATTTAGTTCAATGAATGTAAAAGTTTCTCTCCCCTCCAAATTCCCCAATTCTTGAGGGAAAGCTAAAATTAAGTGAGGAGAGATTTTAACCCCCTCCCTTTCCCTCCAACCAAACACTATGGAAATGTTAGTGAAGTATCCCACATGGGTATGACATGGTTACTATTTTGAAGTGTATGTGCTTCCTTGATTCAGCTGCTAGTTAGTTAGCTATAACTATATACTAGAGTCTACGGTCACATTTGATTTGGATTCAGGGAGAAAAGTGATATCAATAAAGGTTATTTTTTACTATCTGTTTTTCTACTTTTCCTGCTCTAGTTCTATAATTTATTCTGACAAATTGTGATCCATACATTCTGTCTTGTTTTTTAATACTAGCCTCAACCATTCAAAGTCAGCAGCCTGTCCTTTTAACTATGATAGACTGTTGATCACAGACTGAAGTGCTGAATTGAGGAGGCATACATCTTTCAGGGTTTGGAGTCTTGATGGTGGCATGTAATTGTTTCTTAGCTTAGGCTAGTGTTACACCCTAGAGAAAAAAAGGGGGAGGGGACCGGGGAGGTATATTTAGGTTGGTTATAATAGTTATTCTTTATTCAATGTTGTAACCACTTTCATGGTATTCATGTTAAAACGTGGTTAAGATATCACCCAGGTTGCTCTTAATATTCAATTCATACAAATATAAGGAACCTGATCTTCAGTGTGCTTAGTCTTATGCTAATGAAAAAGCTCTCAATCCAGCTGCAGTTATACCATTTGCGGCAAAACTCACTTCCTCTGCAGTTATAACAATATATTTAGGACATACAAACAGAACACCAAAATGCATCTTACATTACTTTCTCATGCCATATAGACAGTAAATCAAGATTCTGAACCAAAACCCAACTTCCACCCAGCCAATTTCACTATAAGCAAGATTTGGCTAATACAAATTATAATAGCAATACAAGTTTCTGTGCAATCTTGTATTTTACTACCTTGAGTTGAGTCCTTTATATAGGAAACAAATGGTAGTATTTTTTTTGGTCCTTAATGTAAGAAACATATGATCACTTTTAAATGTATTAATTGCTAAATTTCTTTTATACCCTAAAAAAAAAGAACATGGGGGAAGGGAGATAGAAAAAAAAAAAGAACAGTGTTGTGCTAGCATTGCTTATCCTGATAATGATTGCCTCCTAATTAGTGCACTGCTTATATCTTGGTCACAGATTTCTCCCTACTAGTGCATTATCCTTCAAGGTGGTTGTTTATATAATAAGTCTAAGTAACATGAGAATTGACATGAATAAAGGAAGACTTGTGTTATGCTAAACCTTTTCCCATTAATGAGGTATAGGAGGCAAGCCAAACTAAATTACACCAAGGAAATATTAGCAAATGCTAAAGCAAATGATTTCTCAACAAATATTGAAACATTATTGATTCAAATCGATATAAACACTATAAATATTAATTTGAAAAAATATTAGTCAATAAGGAACTATACCAATTGTTGTTCAACAGCTTAAGCCTTTGAAAATATATCAAGTCAACTACAAAGGCAAGTTTCGACAATATTATTTTCCTTTTGAGGCTCTAAAAGCGAATTTTCCTTCTTGTTCCTCAAGATAAAGACTTGAATGTGACAATGACATTGGATACCAAGTATGACTTTTGTATTCCTTCACATACATTGGAAGCAGGATGAAAAATCCTCACCTGTTATCACAACATCTGTAAGATGTTGACCATGAATCAAACTGCCATATCGAGGCCCAGGATGCTCCCTCCCATACCCATATAAAGGCAATGGAGGCATCAGTGGCCAATACTTTTCATCCTGTTAGCCATCACGTAAGATGACAAATATAGTGTCAGTAAAATGTTTAATTATGAGAGAGCGAAAGATATATGTAATCAGAGAAATAGATTTATCAAAGAGAAAGATAAAATTACAAATATAACTACAATTGAAGAGCTCAATGATAAGATTCAGCAGAATGAGACATGCTAGCAATACACTTTTTAACATACTCTTGTGATCACACTTTTTATTATTGGTTGGAATTTATTGAAAATCACAATAATTTATGGGTTCCACTTCTCATTCAATGAACTTCATAACTGATTTCGCAGTTTCCAATAATTTAGAGCAATAGTAGAGAGTGTGTTGCTGGCACTCCTCTTAGCAGAATACATAATCCAGTGATAATTAACTAGAGTCATAGATATTAAGTCCAATTGTCCGAATTCTCCCACTCAATGCCAAGTGTGCAATGTAGATGTACATTAGCTTCCAGAATATCCTATGATGGATACTCATGTTTCCAACAGTTATACATTATACAAAAATCTGGCTGTTATAAAGAAATTCAGCAAGCCAGAAAATTGACTTTGGACAACATCTAAGTTTATTATCATCTAGGTACAATAACTTTTGTCAAAAAGATAGATCAAGCAATATTCTACTCTTTAAAGCTCAATTAGGAATTGTCATTTTGTACAACAGCATATAGTCTGAACAGCAGCCCTACCCAGATATTATTTCATAGAATCAATTTGATCACCTAGAACTCAGTCCTTGGTGCTCTTCGCCAATCCTACCTTATTGGTCTCTCACTAGCATTTTAAAGAATTGTTTTTTATTCTTCATGTTCCAAGCTTGATCAAAACTCTTGTATTAAATTGAAATATATGCCCATCATGGTAGTAAGTATCTTATGATTTGTGATATGAATTGTATGATACGATACAATTCAAGTTGTTGTTGATATGAATTGTGGTGTGTTGCATTTTTGGGCATGAATCGCTTGTATTGGAGGTGAATCACAATTTCCAGACACCATGGCTGGCAAAGCGGGACACACATAGAAAATGGATTGGGTCATGTGCGACCTGAGCTTGTTTGCTAATTTTTATAGATCTTATAAATTATATAAAAGCTAAACCTTGGAAAATGTTTATATTTTATATTAAAATGGTCTTATTTTAAAGAAGAGGAAACAAAATTATGGAGCTAAGATCAGAGGAACTATACTTATTATTGCTAGCTGCTAAATTGCAATTAGTTACTAATTGGTGCTTAGATACAAACTTTGCATTTGTACTGCAATTTCTTCTGATTTCATGACTAACATATGACTGTCAATTACTTCCATTTGTGTTACTAATCACTTCCATTTGTCAAGGACTTAATATGTTATGATATGATTTTGTGTATAATCATTTAGTTAGCATTTATTTAATTCTGACTTCTTGTGTATAATGATCTTTTCCTTTCTTTCTGTGTGTTGCAGTTCTTTGTTGGTGGCAATTGGAAGTGTGTAAGTGTCTCACCCGAAATTCTTTTGCTTTTTATACCCCTTCTATTTTTGATTGGTGAAAGGGGTTGTATGTTCATTATTAGCATGTAATTTAATGCCTCGTGTAGCTGATTTAATATTTTAATTTACACATAAACTTCTTTTTCATGAGTGATCCATGTTTGAAGTTACATTGGTTATTGAGTGCCTATAACAATCCTTTTCCTTTACTTGGATTTGGAACTGACATCAAGGCCTATCACTATGAGACGGTGGGTAGAGTTAAAAAGGGAATGATTTAAGGCCTTACATGGGTGCATCATGACAAAAGATAGCAGGGAAATTAATGAAAATGTCACACACAATACAGGCTAAGTGGCTAGAATGGAGAAAGACATTGGGGGGTTATTTGTGATCGCAAAGTACCTAATAAGCTAAAAGGAAAATGTTATCGTATCGTTCTATTACTAGCTGTACTCTATCATAATGAATGCTATATTTTAAAGGGATAATGAGAGAAAAAAGTGAGTAAAAAAAATGAGTATGCTAACATGGATGTGTGATTAGACAAGAAAAGATGGGATATGGAATGATTGTATATAAAGAGATATTGGTGTGACACCTGTTGAGAAAAAGATAACTGAAAATTGATTAAGGTTATTTGAACATGTGCAAAGAAGGCTATTGAAGCAAATGATGAGGAGAGTAAATCACACAATTTTTAGCTCTGTCAAAAGGGTAGACGGAGACCAAGAAGAATATTAAAAAAATTATTAAAAGAATGTCAAAGTGAATAATATTTATAAGAATTTGGTTTTTAATTGAGTTCAATGGTGTCATGTGATTCATGTAATGGATGCCACCTAGTGAGATAAGGCTATTGTTGTTGTAAAATTCTCTCATTTAGCAGCTCTTTAGTAATTTTTGAAATGTAAAGTCTCCATCTTAACTCTTGAACATATATTTTAGCTGATAAGCCTTTGTAAACTTGTTTCCTTAAGTATTGAACAAATATATTTTTCCTGTTATTTCATCTGTCTCAATTCAACTCAGCCCTCCAGTTTGTGAGCTCCACGTGAATGACCTGTAATTAGTCTTTAAGGGCTCAACTGACAAAACATCTTAATTAAGCACTTATTCAATAAACTGATAACATGAAAGCTTATCCATAAGCTTAGTTGTGAACCTTATTGAATAAAAATATCTTATACGAATGTCATAAGCCATTTTGACTAGTTCAAATAAGCTCTTCCAAATCTCACCTTCTAACTTCCTGTAGCAAAAGTACTGTAGAGTTTGCTTGAACCCTTTTTTCCATCCATCTCTCCCTTCCCAAACCTAAAATTTTAGTGGAGCAACCTTTTCCTATTTCTTTGGAAGGAAGCTTTGGTAATGTCATAATCATAACTTTTTCTTGTTATCTGACTGACAAACAACTCTTCTGCATTAGAGAATCATAACTCACTACAGGCTTTCTGACTCTTGATATTTTTTACAAAAAACTTCATTTAGAAGTTTTCTGGCCGTAATATTTGACTCCATTGTTCAATGTTTAAACACCAAATTATCACCGCAGTCCTCTATGTTGGTTCAACACCAAATTATCACCGGTTCTACCGATTCTCACTTTGACTAATAATATCCGTTTTTTTATATATAGATCAAACAAATTTATGTAATATTAATTGATTGGTGATTTAATTAGTTAGAATAAAGTGATGAAGTGGCAACAGCATGCAGGGGACTAGTTTTTGCAGACGAAAATTGAAGAAGCTGGGCACTCGTTTGGTTTCTTCTTGGTCTTCTTGTTCCTCTTTCACCATATCCATATGTTTCTCACTCTCTGATTTGTTCCTATTCCTTTTCTTATATCTCAATTATTGACTGCAAATCTGCATTGCCACTTGACCGTGCCATCATGCACGTGCATACGTCCACTTCTGTTCAATGTCCTTTTCACCTTCACTCATATTCATTGAATATATTGTTGTTATAAAATGTAGTTGCTACTAGGCATAAATTTCAAGTATAGGTGCTTCAGCAACCTCAACCTTATGTATATGATTAATGTCAGTAGCTATTCTCTTTGTTTTGTTATCTAGTCACCAGTCATGGGTGTTGCTTAAAATTTTTATATATAGTCATAGCTAGGCATAATTTATATGTAGAATTTAATACAATATAAATAATTACAGTCGTCTTAATTTATTTTTTAACTTTATGAGGTATAATTAACGATTAGAGTTTACAACCCCAATAATTACAGTAGCTATTCTGGCCGTAATATTTTTATCTTGTTTTCTAATCCTTTTAATTTTTGTGAGAAGTACAGATGTTGTTGTTGCACCTCCCTTTGTGTACATCGATCAGGTGAAAAACTCAATTTCAGATAGGATTGAAACTTCTGCCCAGAATTCTTGGGTGGGAAAAGGTGGGGCTTTCACGGGAGAAATCAGGTTAGCTTGCCTTTTCCTGTTAAGTTTCACAATTCACATGTCAATCGATCCTGGGACTTCTGTTTTCTTTATGGAGAATGTTAGGCTTGTTGGTTGGTGATGACAGATATAACACATTTTTCTCTTCTCTTCTTATTTCTTTCTTTTGTATAAAAATTGTAATTTTTTTATATAAATTGCGTTACTATAAAAAATAGTTATATACATTACACTGATTACTGTACCAATCCACTAAAATTATATAAAGATCTAGCAACAAGAGACTTGAGTATTTTATATTAAATTCAAATTTCAATACTACGTTTATGAGGAAAAAAAATAATCTTGGACCTCCATCAAGTCACCTTTTCCTCTCCCATATACAAAAGGAAAAATGGATTATTCCTTCAATTTTTATTTGCATGATAATGGACTATAAGTCTTGGTTGTACATGGAGTTTGAAGCAGCCAATACAGCACCTCCTATTCCAGATCCATCTTTAGTATGCTCTATCACCACATTACAGAATGACTTTTCTGTTCCTAGCAGCTCTATGACTGAATCTTGCAAATAAGCCCTGTATTGAGGATAATTTTCATATAATACATTCGCTAAGCCTAAGATCACTAGCTAATTAAGAGTTGTCAGCCATGGTTCGTCTTTACATTATTGCCTTCTTCTCATTCTCCAGTTTTTGGTGCAGATGATTTATGAAATAAAAGAGTAAGCTGATCAAGAAAAAACATATTTTTCATTTGCTCCATCTGCTGGCCTTCTTTTTCCATCAGCAGGTCCAAATCTTCAAAATGAACAAGCTTATCTTGGATATTTTTCATCTACAAAACAGAATATCCAGTATTTAGCAAATATTTTCAAACTTTGTAAATGCAGATACCATCAAATCAAACCTTGACATATGACAGACCTAAACTTCTATAATCTCATAAATTGCTTTTTCCACATCTAACTCTTCCTTCTCAAGCTGTATGTTTGCATGCAATCGAGATCCTTGAAATGAATCTGAAGTATTACCATCGTTAGACGTGATACCAACATCTGCATAAAACATAAAGCCACAATTCTACTAAGGAAATTGAGTTCAAAAATTAATTTCTACACTTTAAACTCGTGGAATCATAGAGAACATATATTAATTACATATAAAAAAAGATGGAAAAAAGAGAAGAAACTAACAGCTAAATTTTTCTATTAGAGTGTAATGTTCTTCTGTAGTTATTCCAAAAGTCAACCATTGAAAAGAGGAAATGACAAATTATTCCAACGATTTTTACTAAAGATCAGTTGCAATGCTACATTTAGAAATTATTCCAATCAAACACACAACACAATGAAGATTGGTCCATCCATTCCCAGATAAATCACATTAAGACAGATGACAGATTAATTCATTCAGAAGCCTACAATCTTAGCCTGTGTTAATTATCATTCTCACCTTGCAGCAATGTATTCCTTGGAAACGACCGATAATTTATTTTAGTTGCTTTGTAAACCTCAGACAGAGTTGTCAATGCAGCTTGAGCAGCAGCTTGTGCAACCTCTGACCCAGCCAAAGCAGACAGGAAAGCAGCCTGCGAGAATTTGAATAAAAAGTGTCAACATATTATATATATTATATTAATAACAATACAAAGGCTTTTGAAGAGATCATTCTTCATTGGGCAGTTCAGCTATCCCGAACCATGTTAAAAATTTAATCATGACCTCAGTATACTACTTTTACATACTAGTATTTCACATCAACGAAGTTTCAAAGCCTTCACACAAATGAACCAATGAATGACTTTTTCTTTCACTTAAATTGGATTCAACCTGAAGAGAAACGACCCAATGGAAACAAAACACAAAATGAAAATTAATTATAGGGTGGGTATTATATGCATTTTTTTAGCAGATACAATAAAACACATTGCTCTTGTTTGACAATAATATGATCACAACTCTGCATCATCTTAAAAATCTGGTCCACAAGGAGTATGCTTTTAAATAAAATATATTTTGAATAATTATTTTTAAAATTACTGTTGAAAGAGTCAGTTTTACATTTGCAATATCAAATAACAAAATGGTGCTTATTTATATAATAACAAAATGATGACTTTCCTTCTTCCCTTGTTTTGATTATAATATGTATCTTAACTTCTCTATATATTTTCATTATAATATGTATCTTAACTTCTATATAAAGATAGCAACTGGATAAAGCTCAATAAAAAATGATGCATTGTTATTTCACTTAAAATAAACCTCTTTACTGGTTGTACTATTTTATAAACCTCAAACATGATGCATTGTTATTTGAGTATGATTGATCCAGCTGATAGTTTCCCCCATTGATGGTACAGATTATATGTCCTCATTACGACATTTGTGTTAGTGTTTTCCCTGTAACTGCATCCCCGCACTCGTTGTCGTTGACACTGAGCATCTTTCAAGGTATGTCTCTATTTTTAAAAAGTGGTATGATTGTAACATGTCGTTGTTCAAATATCGGTATTATTTCATGTTACTAGTTAGTTGCATTATGAGTGAACCTTAGTTGCCCGTTTGAGATTCGATACATTGATTAATACGGATAGTTTGAATTAATCGATGTATTGATTCTTGAATTGTCCGTTTGGACAGTTTGGGATGACATATTTTTATAGTTGAATCATACGTAGAGGTAAATTATCTTTTGAATGATTTGAAGAAATTTCGGTATACTGCATTTGACATTGTTCTTCGGGTGCATATTTGATCGCGGTGATTGTTCACACATTCACCGCTTTCATCTTGTGTACTTGAAGACCAATGCGAAATGCTGCCGAAATTTTATCAAATCACTCGAAAGAGATTTTACTTGTACGTTTGATTCAACTATAAAAAATGTCTTCCTGAATGGGATAGGGCCACACCTTCAATGCAAAAAAGTGAGTTTAGCATGCATCACATATAACTTATTGATTGTCATGAATAGCAAAGACGAAACATGGATCGAAGTTGGATGAAAGCAAAACGCATCAGTGATGAGTATGAGAATGGGGTGGAACAATTTCTACAGTTTACGCAACTTAATGCTGAAAGTTTGAGGGGCAATTATTTTTGCCCATGTGTTAAATGTCTTAATGGTAGACGACAGTCAGTTGATGAAATCCGATCACATCTGATATGTTATGGCATCATTCCGAATTACACAAAATGGATATGGCATGGGGAATCAGCCGACATTCCAACTGTTTCTCAGTCTCAGGCGGTTCACGAAGACAGCGGAGAGCGTATAGAGGAAATGATCTGTGATCTTGGACAAGAGACTTTTGAGCAAGCGCATGCACCTCTGTATGATACAATAGAACGTGATTCCAACACGCCATTGTATCAGGGGTGCACATCTTTCACGCGGTTGTCAGCAGTGTTAGCTTTGGTAAACTTGAAGGCAAGATTTGGGTGGAGTGATAAAAGCTTCACTGAATTGCTGGTCTTATTGAAGAACATGCTTCCTGAACAAAACACTTTGCCGAAAAATCACTACGAGGCCAAAAAGATTTTGTGTCCAGTGGGAATGGAGTAAAAGAAGATCCATGCATGCCCTAATGATTGCATATTGTATAGAAATGAGTATGCAGAACTACGACAATGCCCCACGTGTGGGGTATCACGATACAAAGTGCAACATGATGAATTAACTGATGATGCAAGAACCAAAAATTGTCGTCCTGCCAAGGTGTGCTGGTATCTTCCAATAATACCAAGGTTTAAGCGATTGTTTGCTAATGCACATGATGCAAAAAACCTTTCATGGCATTCGGATGACCGAAAATCTGATGGATTACTGCGACATCCTGCCGACTCGCCACAGTGGAAGACAATTGATCGTTTGTATCCAGAGTTTGGGGATGAGCCAAGGAACCTAAGGCTTGATCTTGCTTCTGATGGAATGAATCCTTATGGTAGCTTAAGCAGCAACCACAGTTCGTGGCCTGTTTTACTGATGATTTACAACCTTCCCCCATGGTTGTGCATTTTGCGTAAATACATTATCTTGTGTATGATGATCGCGGGTCCAAGGCAGCCAGGGAATGATATTGATGTGTATCTTACGCCATTAATCGAAGACTTGAAACAATTGTGGGAAGAAGGGGTAGATGTGTGGGATGCAAATGTGCAGCAGACGTTCAGGTTACGCACAATGGTGTTTTGTACTATTAATGATTTTCCAGCATATGGAAATTTAAGTGGATACAGTGTGAAAGGGCATCATGCATGTCCTATCTGTGAGAAAAACACAAGCTTCATCCAACTCAAGCATGGAAAGAAAACAGTATATACCAGACACCGAAGATTTCTAAAAGCTTTTCACCCTTATCGACGATTGAAAAAAGCTTTTAATGGAAGTCAGGAGAATGAAGGCCCCCCGAAAGCATTAACTGGAAACCAAGTTCATGATCGCGTAAAGGACATTGAAACTGCGTTTGGCAAGTCCCAGAAGAAGACATCATCTCCCAACAACATGTGGAAGAAGCGCTCAATATTCTTTGATCTTCCATACTGGTCTGATCTATATGTGCGTCACTGTCTAGATGTTATGCATGTGGAGAAAAATGTGTCTGATAGTTTAATTGGTACTCTTCTTAACATTAAAGGGAAGACAAAGGATGGTTTGAAATGTCGTCAAGACTTGGTTGACATGGGAATACGAGAGCAGTTGCATCCCATATCACAAGGTCGACGAACATATTTACCCCCAGCATGCCACACACTGTCAACAGCAGAGAAGAAAAGTTTTTGTCAATGTCTGCGGAATGTCAAAGTTCCACAAGGATACTCTTCAAATATCAAGAGCCTTATTGCCCTCAATGATCTTAAGTTGATTGGCTTGAAGTCTTATGATTGCCATGTCTTAATGCAACAATTATTGCCTGTTGCGATTCGCGGCATCTTGCCTGACAAAGTTAGAGTTGCCATAACCCGTTTGTGCTTTCTTTTTAATGCCATATGTAGTAAAGTCATTAATCCTCATCAATTGGATGACTTGGAGAATGAGGCTGCCATTGTCATTTGTCAGTTAGAGATGTATTTCCCACCATCATTTTTTGACATCATGGTTCACCTAATTGTTCATCTTGTGAGGGAAATTCGGTTGTGTGGTCCGGTTTTTTTGCGGTGGATGTATCCAATTGAACGCTACATGAAAGTGTTGAAGGGATATACCAAAAATCAATACCGACCAGAAGCTTCCATTGTAGAAAGGTATGTTGCTGAAGAAGCTATTGAGTTTTGTTCACAGTACATGGAAACAGTTGAAGCTGTGGGGGTACCGAAAATTCGTCATGACCAGACACGAGGAGGTCAAGGGACACGAGCCTTCAATGTTGTTACCATGAGTCGACAAGATGTGTGATGTGCCATCATTTTCTTCTATTTTCTAAACCCTTTTGGCACCATTTTAATTATTGATTGGTCTTAATTGTCAATTAATTAGGCAGTTTTATTATTTGGGCTCATTTAGCTAATTTGATGTTTTTAATCTAATTTCAGGAATTAATGAAACATTGGGCTTAATCCGGATTTTGGTTGTGGACTTGAAGAGGGCAAATAAAGCAGCGCTTACCTTAGTTAATTTCTAATTAGGAAATTTCGCAATTTTATTTTATGTTGTTCAGTGTTTATTTCGTTTTGGGCCAGAGTATCATAATAGGGCCCAGTGACTTTGAGTGACTCTTTTTAAATAGCTGCCTTGGGATTCGTGCAGGGCATTCTATTCTGCTATGCTATTTTCATTATTCAGAGCTTTGGTTTTAGGTTTTCACGTTTTTCTGTGCCCTTGTTACAGTTTTCGTTCTTAATGCAAATTTCCGTTTTCTGCTTCTAATTACGATTTCATTCTTGCTTCTTCTTCTACTTTCATTTACGTTTCTGTTCATTTACGTTCTTGTTCATTTACGTTTCTGCTTCATGTTTCATTTGCGTTTTCTGTTTGAATCCATGGAAGGCTAGATTTTCTGGTGTTGTTTCCTTTTGAGGACGAAGCCCAACTCTCTTTGAGGTTTTGTTTGTAATGTGGTTTCCTGGCAGTTTTCCCTTCACCAGTTATCCCAATTTCGTGAATATTAATCAGTGCACGCTTCGTGTTCGATTAATTGCCTCTGAGCCTAACTTGCGTTCATGCTTAATGGACGAAGGGCTAACTGGTGTATGTGGTGCCTAATCACGTATTGAAAACCCTAAGTTGATTTTCGCTTAGTAAATTGAAATAGGGTTGGATTAAGTGGTTGACTGTTAGGGACAAATTCTCCATAACCCAGGATAAGAGAGTGGCTTCTGAATCAGAGGAAACAACCCGTTTTTAATATTAGTAGTTTCGTATTCCATTTTATTTGTTCTGCTCTTTAATTACCAAACAACCAAACCCCCTCCCCCCATCGTTATTGTTACTGCAAGTATATTATGAACATTTGGCTTGTCACTGCTCGTTGGGAAACGACCTAGGATCACTTCCTAGTTACTGCATTTTCATGTTTATTTGATTCGGGTACGGCCTCGATCAAATTTGGCGCCGTTGCCGGGGAGCAGTGTCCAAAGGTTCATAATAGCTAGCTAGTGTTGTGTGTTTAATCCTTTCGTGTTTTATGTTTAATTGTTAGTATTGTGTTAGTATGTGTCACAAGCGCATTTGTATATCTTGAATAACACACAGGAGGTCGTTCCATACATACAAACTCACAAACAATATTTGACATCTATTAACCCAAAATTGAACATGATGAAATTGTTGCAAGAGCATAATAGAACTTTCATGAACTGGTTTATAGAAACAATTATGACTGATGACAATGCTTCCAAAACATTAAGATTGTTGGCTATTGGTCTGAATTTAAATGTCCCTACTTGGCAGGGGTATGACATAAACAATTATTCGTTCCATACAAAGTCACAAGATGATAAAAGTAGTGTGCAGAATAGTGGGGTGATTGTGGAGGCTCATTCTGAGCACTTTTCTAGAGCATCTGATAACAACCCAATTGAAGCCTCAATGCCTTATTTCGGAGTTATTGAAGAAATCTGGGAGCTTGATTATAATCAATTTAGAGTGCCAGTATTTAAATGTAAATGGGTTAATGGAAATACCGGTGTTCATAAAGATGAAATGGGATTCACTTTAGTAGACCTTAACAAGGTAGGTTACAAGGAGGAACCATTCATTATGGCAGAACAAGCTAGACAAGTGTTTTACATCCAAGATCCAAATAATCGTAGATTATCAGTGGTTCTACAAGGAAGGCCAATTGGTGTTAGGGAACAAATTCATGATGCATCCCTTGACATTTGTGAGACTCCTCGTTTTTGCACAAAAATGCCTTCAATATGTGAACAAGTAGAGGTGGATGACATACATGCGATTCGTCATGATCATGCTGAAGGTTTATGGGAGAAAATTGCTCCTTAACCGCCTTGTATCAATGTAATGTTACAATATTATTTTATTTGTTATTGAGTTATATGTAATGTTCATATTTATTTTGTGTTGCGTACATGCTATTTTTAATCCTACCATATTAATCTAAATTTGTTTCATTTGGACAGCATCATGGTGACACCGCCAAGGTCCCCTCCGCAGTCAGATGGTAATTCGGAGCCACAACCTAAGAAGACACGACAAAGCACACGTCTTAGAAGGTTGACTTTAAGAAGTTTAGATCAGCCTAGACCAATAGTTAATGTGGATCCTGCAACTGGAAGAGCATCAGGCCCAGAGAAGCAAAAGTTCCACAGTTTTTTAGGGGTTGTAGCTCAAGAAAAGATCCCCATTGTCCACAGCAATTGGAAAAATGTGCCAAAAACGCTTAAGGACATGGTATGGGGGGACATTTTGGTAAGTCACGTTAACAGTTTGATGTATTGAAACATTGAGTTTATTTTCAAAAAAATGTTTACATGCACTAAAATTGAAATGATGAATATGTAATGCAGGCTAAATTTGATATCCCAGAAGCTGAAAAGGCCAAGAAAAAAGTAATGTCCACGGTGGGCACTAGATGGAGGCAATTTAAGTCTTCGCTAACCACTAAATTTGTCTATGTTGACACACAAGCCGGACAGGAAGAAAATCCTTCAGTAAAATATGGTATGGATAAACAAACTTGGGACGAATTTGTTGCAAGTCGCAAGACCCCGGATTGGCAGGTAACATGTTTGTTCAATTTAGTTTAAAATTCTTTACAAATGTACATTTTTAACAATTAAATAAATGCAAATAATATATTGTCAATGACAGGAAATTCGGAAAAAGGCAAAGGAGAGTCAAAAATACAATGACTGCCCCCACGTACTGTCTCGTGGGGGTTATGACTTGCTTGAGAAAAAATTGTTAGATGAGAAAACAAAGCAAAGACAACAGCAGGCACTTTTGACTGAGAATCCATTGTTTGATCCGGAGGAGCCGCCATCTCCCATTAAAAGGCACGTGAAGTGGAAAATGGCTAGAACCAAACGATATGGCCAGATGACATCAAAGGCAGCAAAAGAAATTTCGGATATAATTGTGAGTTGCAGCATGATTATAATCAATTTCGAACTAATTTTTGTTTGCTTTATAATTACTACCTCATTAACTCTTTCAATATGTTGTGCTTGTTTTAGGACTCATTAGAAGAGCAGACGACACAGGGTAGTTTTGTTCCCCATGGTCGGGATGACATCTTGAATACGGCCATTGGCAAACCGGAACATCCAGGTCGAGTTCGTGCAGCGGGATCTGGTATGACCCTTACTCAATTTTATGGTAGGGCAACACGTACGTCAAGTAGTTCCTCAGCAACACTAATGCAGCAACAGTGGGTTGACATTATTGGAAACATAAAGGAACAAGTAAGGAATGAATATGAAGAACAACACAAGAGGAGTCTGGAGGAATTTAAGAAGGAGTTGTCCAGTCAGATCTTCATTCAGTTGAGTCAGATGGGATCACAATACTCTCCCCTTATTGAGGTGGATTTACAGGCATTGGCTGCACGTCTTAGCACTAAAGGAAGTAATGTAGAAACTGCTGATGTTGACCCATCAGGCGACAAAAATGTGAGCTTAAAACCCACTATGGGGTTATACGTGCAACGACAACATACTACAGTGTTGGTGGCCTTGGGGAAAATATGTGAGGGGGGATCTGCCATTCACAATGTCACTTATGCTGATGATGTTGTAAGGGTGAGTGTTGACAAAGTTATAGAAGGTGACGCCGAAGTGCCCTTCCCGACATCAGAGATTCAATATGTCAGGCAGGCTCTTCAAACATTCATTGCATGGCCAAAAAATCTTGTGAAAAAAGTGTCACATGAGATAAATTTGGTGTTATTATATTTGCTACATCACATGTTTACATGAATATATGTTAGTTTGTGACATTATGTAAATTGTTGTTTTCATTAAACATTTAGGAGTCCGATACTAGTCCAAAGAAACTTCCCGAAACAGATGAAAGGGGGACGAATGATTTTGACCATGATCCATTGTGTCAACTGATTAAGAGCCTATATTTCATGTACGACACACCTGTTGAGTTGAAGTGGGATGGCAGCAAATTTGGGCTTTCAAATGTTGATGCTTCATTCTTCTTGACATTCTCTGATGTAAATGAAATAGTAGCAGGATACAAATGTTTGAACATATCTATACTACAGTTATGGATGTTGTAAGTAAATTTAATATGATTCATTGATAAGTAGTATTTTGTATGTTATGCATCAATATCAATTTTTATGTATATTTTATCAAAGCAGGTTTTTGGATGAGTGGAGCTCAACTTTGGGTCATGCTTCCGTGTATGGATTCCTTGAGCCACAATCGATACACTATGCAAAGGATCGACGTGCTGAATGTGAGCATTACTTACAAGCAAGGCTCAAGGAATCGCAACGAGAGGTGTACCTAGGAGCTTACTTAAATCAGTAAGTACTATTAATTCAAATGGTTATAAATAATGTTGAAGTTCTACGTACCTAATACTTGTTTCTTGTAGGGGCCATTGGCAACTGGTAGTACTATGTCCTGCTACCAATGTTGTTGCATGGTTTTGTTCGTTACGTAAGAAGCCTGATACTCATATCAAAACTGCAATTAACAAGTAAAGTTTAGTATTGTCCCTCATATCATGCAGTGTAATATTTTGTGTCAATCATTTGTTATCGTCGTGTAGACGTTGATCATGCTATTATTATAAGCAGTGCAATGAAGTCAGCAAACACAACTGCGGATGGTACAAATAATCCAGCAACTCCTAAGTTGATTGAAGTCAAGGTTAGGGATGCAATTAATCATTATTTTCCAGTATTGATCTTCAAATGATAACCTCAATACAATTGTTAGATCGAATTATTATTTATATTGAATGTAGAGCCATGTTCAAAGCGGAGGGTATGAGTGTGGCTACTACGTGATGCATTGGATGTAGAACATTGTCAGTGGGGGTTTAAAGAATGATTGGAGCATGGTATGTTCGGTTTAACATCTTCAAATTACTATTTTAGTAGTATTTTCATTCATTTTACATCTTCATTAAATACACTCTTTGTATTCTTCATATTTTGTAGTGGTTTCTTGATGGAACGGCGTTAGACAACGAAACAATTACAAAGATTCGCCAGAAATGGGCAGCATATTTTCTTAAAGTTCAAAGCAATCAATGTACAAAGTCTTAGTTGACATAGGAAATTTTTTGGTTATTGAGAACATTACTGAGACAAATGTCACTATATTGGCTTGTATTTATTTGGAAATATATTTATGAAACTTTGTGTTTTGTTGTCTCTACAAAATTGTTGGACTGAGAGAATGAAACTTCTTCTTTTAATTTGTTGTCATTAATGGCAGATGGAACGATATCAAGCAAGGGAAGACCCTTAGGTTTTCAATAATTACATTTTTGCTATACCGCTGATTCTTTTTTTTAATAAGACAGCAGACATAAAATTCACAAATTTCTAACTCCTGTACATACTTATTCTTTTATAACTGTAAAGAAGCAATGCTTCTTATTGGCAATGAGATTTCTTTGCCTCTATTAGATTTAGAGTGAATGATGGGGAGGACAGCTACACAACTCTTCCAAGAATAGACCCTTATGTGAGCCAAAGGATCCCGACACAGCATGGTAATTTTTCATTTTTTATTTATTTGTGAATGAGTTTAATTTTTCCTTGTTGAGGCTTTTGCTTTGTAGGCAGAATAGCTGGCCCTAGGCAAACGACTCCAAAATCAATGATTCACCAAATTTGTTATATCATCCTTTTTTCTGTTTTATATGATGTAGGAGGTTTAATAGTTTATATTTATTTATATATTTTTCTACTTTTGTTGTCTATTCATAATGTTAGTAATTTAGCATTCAATTTTACAACCTGAAAGTTATTTTTCTTTATTTGAGCACAAGCATCTGTCCTTTGTTGCTATTCTATTTTGATTGTTCTTTTTAATTTTTATGAGAATCAGTTCAATTGTTTTTTCTATGAATCTTTTTACTCATGGACACTTGTTCCAGGCTATTATTGTCTCATGTTGTGCTCCTTTGTAGGTATTACCTGATAAACCAGAACTCATGAATTTTTTTTTCTTGTTATCAAAGAAGAATGTGATTACTTGCTTCTCTTTGTTGCTAGGGACAATTTTTACTCAAACCACATTTAGTCAGGGAAATAGTAGCATGGCCATATTCACATTAATACTTGATTATTGGGGCTAACTGTGTTTGTTTGGAGAGAATCACTTAGAACACTTGTTTAATATCTAACTTTGTTGTCCATGCTATCAATTTCACCATCCCACATGTCCCTCTGTCCTTCAAAAGAGTACATGTAGTAGCTGGCACAAACTGTATTTAGCCAGGAGTTAATACCAGATATATTTTAATTTATATTTGATTCTTATTGTATGACTAGCATACTTTGATTTGCTGATGATATGGACAATGCACTAAATTTTTTCTTCAGAAACTGTTGAGGTCCTTGGCAGGTGATGCTTAAACAAGCAGATGGTTCTTATGCTTGCATAGCAGAAAATGCAAACCGCTTCAGCCTTGGCGAGGTAATTTCATAATCTTAACATTATTCACTAATTAATCGTAAATAGTTGACCTCATTTGCTTATTAATTGTAAATAGCTTCATACTAATCCATTGACTGATATAGGCCAAAGAGGAATTGTTGAGGGTCTTGGGACTTCAAGAAGAAGAGGGAAGTTGTCTAGAATTTCTTCGAAGAGGCTACAAGGTGTTCTCTTGTTAGTTAATCAGTTTTTTTGAACTATATGCATGCTTGTGAATTTACTATAACGTAGGTCTGCAATCAAAATAAGATTGAAGGGCAGACACACTATTTTTTGTGCAACTTCTTGTGGGTTTTATGTAATGTTATTATTAATTTTATTATTCTTACATTCATAAGTGATCACCTTTTTTACATATTTATACAAATGATTGAGCTGATTCTCATTATGTTTTGTTTGAGCATTGACTCAATTTGCTGCTACAATGGGTTTAATATGATATCTTAAATCTTGGCCCGTCTCTAGTTCAGTTATAAATCTCTTGCATACTTGTAACATAATTTTGGGACATTGCTTTTATTGTCAAATATTCAGCAGAAGGAATTTAGCCTGACATAAAACTATTCAGCGGTATTGCAGGAATTATTGTGGCTATAACCTGTAGTAGTGCAGTGGTGAAATTGGGTGCTAGGCACATCTGCTGCCCCTTACTTGTATTGTCTCTTGAAGATGTTTTGGTCAAGCTCATGTTTTGGGCGCTAGGCACATCTGTTTTGGATTATTATGCTGCATTAAATATTATAAAACTTTTTTTTATAAGTCCTATCCAAGATGCTTTAAAATGTGCAGCATCTGGTTCACAGCTTGGGCTACCGACATAAATAAGACTACTTTTTGAACTTTGACCTAACTTTCTGTTGTGCATATAATCCTATTTTCGAAAAGCTTGGATATGTGTGTGTTCACAACTTGCTTTAAATTTTATTGTTTGATTAGTGTTATGCATCCTTCGTTGGAAGGTTTTTAATTTGTTATGGAAATACTGGAGAGCCTTTATTCTTACAATTCCCTCCGTCCAAAACTAATAGAACCAAAGGGACAACTTCTATCAATTGATGGCAAAACAGAGGAGGAGGTTTGTAGGAGTTTAGAGAGAGTGCTCCGTACTATGCGGATAACTACCTCAGAACCCAAGGTACTGCTTATAAATTTCTGTATCATTTCAGAATCCACTGATTTTGTTTATCTTGAACATTCTGGATTTTGCATTTCATGGTTTCAATTTTGGTACTCATTTATCTATATATAAATATTTATCTTTGCTGATAAAAAAAATGGTTTCAATTTTGGATATCTTATTATTTGCTCTTGTACCTTTTTTCCCTTTCTCTTTAATAAATTTCTTTTCATATCTAAAATAAAATAAAATCTAGTGATAGGCCTCTTGTACAGACATATTGGGTGTTTTGACTAGGACATTCTTTTAGCAAACATGTATTGAGATCAAGATAATTTGAAAGGTTTTGAAGTTCATCTGATCATTCTTCTCTCAAACAGGATGTGGCTTTTGTTGTTGATGGCTGGGCACTTGAGATTGCACTTACCCACTATCGTAAAGCTTTCACTGAGCTGGCAGTTTTGTCAAGGACTGCTATATGTTGTCGTGTGATGTATATTTTTTACCATTTTATCTGCATACAGTGACATGTTGCCTTCTGTTGTTTTATGAAGCTATGCTTTACATTCCTTTAATTTTTAGTTGTCATCTTTGTCATATACTAGCCTTGTGCTATCTTAGTTTCTTTTAATTAACTTATTGCAAGAAGAAGGGGTTGATAAGACCAACATCTTGTGTTTTTCTGTAACGGGAACATAATATTGCTGTTTGTATTATTCTGCTCTAATTTATCAGAAAATAATAGCACTGATTTGCACACTTCAATCGCTCAACTCAACAATCATTGGACACAGCTTCGCGCTCATACTTGCTTCATTGGTAATATTTAATTTATACATCAGTTTTACTAGTCAAAGTTTCTTTGTCTGCCTATAATTACTATTGACCTTGTATTTTTTATTCTCTTTTTAACATCCTAGTCAGGGTTTGTTAAGTATTTGTCTGCAATATCACTGGGCTGCTTATGACAATTCAGGGTAGGTTGGTTCTGGTTTGATGGATTCTTATATGCACTAAATATTGTGGATCATTAAATAGTGCCTATTTGCATTGAATCACTAAATATTGCGGATCATGCTGCATTTGACAACCATACATCATATATGGGAAGTATAAATGGACCCAAGTTACCTCTGGTGTTTGAAGTGCAGTAGATGCCACATGATTTAACTACAGAAGGATGTCCAAAGAACAATTTTCAAAACAGTTGTATATTCAATAAGGTATGTTACTTAGGCAATGCACATGATAGATACTAAGTTAAGGAAATTAATTATCTTGCTAAACTTGGGATGTAAATTGCTGCCTTCTGTGATACTCAAATTTATCTAGCCATTTTTTAATTCGATTGCAAGGTTTTGGTTCAATTTTTGTTCTCAGTGTTGGCCTTTTAGCTCATGTATTTTGACAATGATGAAGGTTGGTTTTATTGATGTTTATTTTTATCAAGTATCCTTGGTAGTTGGCAATTTATCCTTGAAGGATAAGAGAGAATCTAAAGGGTTTTTATAATTCCTTTAGGAAAATTACTAGGATTAGGAAACAAAGTGAATCTTGTTGTCATTGAGATTTATTGAATAGCTTCATAGCTGAGACTGAAGGCATTGTAAAAACAGAAATCAGCTACAATGATCAAAGGTTTGAATTGGAAGTGAATGCTATTTTGTTAATTTGAGTGTCGGTATTGAGTTGGCGTGGCAGGTTTGTCAATGCATCAACAACCGAATGAATGCCTGCTGCATTTGATTTGCATCCAACCTATTTTAGTTGCACATCTCACCCACTAAAAAGTTAGCTTAATTTTTTCAGATTATATTAATTTATGCCTAAGTGATTGCGGCATTTAATTTTAGAAAATTTCAGTGTGATTAATTCCTTTGTAAAGACTAGTAAGGATTTTTTTTTTAGAGTAAAGACTAGTAAAGATAAAACCTATTCAAGTAAAATTTTATTGGCATGTTCTAACGCAAGTTATTATAAGCAGATAGGATATTAATGCACCAATTTTTTATACTATGAATTTAACTTTTATATAGTAGTATAATTTTTTTTAATACTTTTAATTAATTAAAAATAAATTGAAGAAATTATTCTAAATCTGAGTTTTAAATTAATTATTAAAAATTGAAAGTGATGAGCTCTATTGCAGTATTACTGCATGTGCTTTCTGCACGGCATGGATGCATGGTAGTAAGATTCCCTATTCTGCACGAAATATGTTGGCCCAAGATTTAATGCATAACAAACCAATGACCTACAGTTTTGAACTAGTGTTTTCAAGTGTCAACTTTGTGGAACATCAGTTATACATATTCCTTGCTCTTAGTAACCAATTCTTTCTCATTTCTTTTAATCATAGGCTCCAATTTCAGCAATCACGAATACGAAAACATACGAGGAAGATACCTGTGTCGACAAGTCAAATCCTCAGCATGAAAGTTTTATCAAGAGATACAGCATCAAGTTGGCATCCACAAGTGCAATAAGAGTTCTAATCACGTGTTTGTTGTAAACAAGTTGTTTTGTAGGTTCTTTATTTGTGGAAAATTTTACTAGGACCTCTGGATGGGTATTGTATTGCTCTTCATAGATATTATGGTTGCTTTAGAAATACTTGTAAGGAAAGTGCACGGCTGCAAGGCTTCCGGGAGTCAAAGAAAGAGACTAAACAGAACCATGACTGACATTATGTTTTGCCTTTTATTTCTCTTCTTTACATCATACCCCTTCCATTGTTCTAATTTTGCATTGCTTTTGAATGTAGGGTCATCATCACTTACCTGAAACCAGAGGACTTTGCTTGCCGAAGAGCAAACTGTTCCCACTGTAGGGATCTCTTGTGAATTTCAGTCTTATTGATGATTTTAATTCTCATATAAAATATCTCTGTTGATAAAGCAGTGGCTTTTATTTGTTTCTTTGCAATTCCAGATTTTAAGGAGACCAAGGATAGGAGCAGGATACCAGCTCATAGATATGATAACCGAGCCTTTTAGGCTGGTCCGTCGTTGTGAAGTGACAGCCATACTTGTTTTGTATGGCCTTCCTAGGTATCCTTCTGATATCGTCTATTTTCAAAATCTATAGTTTTTGCATATGGAATTCACTCTAAAAATTTTAGGTGCTTTGTGAACGAAGAAAAAAAAAAGGACACAAAATATAGATATGAAAGAGGCTTTTGGTCTATGTCTTAGTTGGCTACCTGCTGCAGATTGCTACAATTGGAGTAGAAATTCCTTAAGGAATAAAGTTGCCTTGCTTATTCTCCATATCGAATGATAAAGGTTGTAATGATAAAGTGTGTGTATATATATATTGTGCCTTAATTTTGTTTCATTCTATTTTAGTTTGAATAATGACCATGAAAAAATGATAAGAAGAAATCTACTCATGGGTAATTTTGTCTTTAATAGATTTTACATTTATAATTTCTGAATTTTACATTTACAATATATATATATATATATATATATATATATATATATATATATATATATATATATATATATATAGTGCCCTAATTTTTGTCTCTAATTGTATAATAAAAAGCGAAGGCTAGAGTTCTGTGAATGAATCTAATTGTATAATAAATTTAGCAGAGACAACAGCTGACGAAAACAAGGTGAGTGTTTACTCTATCAATCAAAGATTCAAGCACTTTTCTGACTAATTACTGGATATTATGGCCACCGGAGATTTGGAGGCCTTCTTCCCTGCTGCAACGCGTGAGTATGCTCCTATGGTAGATGAAATCTGGAGAGATCCTGCTGTTCAGGAAACATACAAGGACAAAAAAGGAATTGCATAATCTTCCCAATGTTGCTAAATATTTCTTGGATCGGGTATAACTCTACTCCGTTTACTATTTTGTCACTAATGTTAATGTACATTATACTTTTCAAAATTATAGAAACTATTAACCATTTGAGCTAGTACTTATTTTCTTAAAATTTTCTCAAGCTTGTCATTTGAGAGTTGAGACCAATGTGATTTTTAACTGCAATTTAATCATCAAATTGATTGTGTTTTCTATAAGCATTTAATGTACTTCTTTCATCATTGCTAATTGATAGTGGCTTCCCTCTTAACTAGCAAAACTGCAAAAGCTTAAATTAGTTGATATGTTTAGTTATTTAAGATTTATATGAATGCCATTATGTCTATCTTATGAACATGTAATTATGTACTTGTATGCAACTTCAAAGGATCTACTAATCTCTTAATGCAAGAATTGATAATTAAGTCTCTTTATTTAATGCATATTTAAATATTTTTTATAATAATATTGCCATCATGGAAACTTACAGTAGGATATTCACTGTCCATTTTCATGGTTGCTAACTTTTGTATTTGCTCAAAGGTCGAGAACCTAACTTTCAAAAGAGTATCTAAAGTACCGTGTAAAATTCAAAATCACAATCTTATGTTGTATAACTCCTTCCTGCAAAATGCTTAAAAATGTGGATACAAGTGAGGTTGTGAGGGGCCCGCACGATGCTCCTGGTCATTGGTTGGTAACTGCTGTTAAGCTTGTGACTGAGGTTGGTAAGATTGGATTATAGGTCAAGTTTGCATTGATAGACTACTACTTACTCATTCATTTTCTAAGTTACTTCTCTTTCATGTATATGTGGAGAGAAGAGAAAAATATTGGTAGGTTGCATCTTTTACCCTTGTGTACACAGCAGCAACAAGCCTTCCTTCATGATTTAGCCTTCTGATCCAATCAAGCAACATGATTTTCTCATCAGAGTATGTGACATCAATAGCCCTTCATCCAGAAACCACCTCCAACACAACAATCACAAAGCTGAACACATCAGATTTTGAGGTAGCAATGCTCCTTCTCTGGAAGCTCCAGTGGCACCAGCTGGCCAGGCTTCTCTATAGTTAATTTCTTTCATTTTACATTTTCATGACCCGGTTAGTGCAGGTCCCATCATGGATTAGCGGAACTAGGCTAGCAGCAGTTTCGACACAAGCGAAAACCAAAACCAAAACCAAAATAAAAACTGTAGTTGTCAAAGTAAAAGAAAGGTTGAGTCTAGTTTACGCCAAATGTGTCTTCTTATTCCTGTCCTTCTTGTCAGACCCATTACTATAAAAGAAGCCACACTGCATCCTTCTCCATACCCTTTAGGTTTCTTTATCCAATACTAATAACTCCATTTTCCCTCTGTCTCCCCCCCCCTCTACACAAAAAATATTATTAATTAGTATGGAGCTGGTTCTGCAATACTTGAAGCGCAAGGTCTTCTCTTACCCTTTGCCAGCCTCTATCATTCCTGAGCTTCATGTTTGCAAGTCTGATCCTTGGGATTTGCCAGGTTCCTTTCTATTTTCCATTCACACCCATCATCCCCTTTCTCTTTCTCTAATTTCAATTCCATGCCCCCATTTTCAGGTGATTTGGAGCAAGAGAGATACTTCTTTAGCACCAAAGTGGCCAAATATCCCAACGGAAATCGCTCCAACAGAGCCACAAATTCGGGTTATTGGAAGGCAACTGGCTTGGACAAACAAATTGTTACTTCAGAGGCAAGCCTCCTAATGGATTCAGAACTGATTGGATCATGCACGAGTATCGGCTCATCCTTAACGGCTCTCAGTCTAAGGTGAGGCCAAACAAACTTCTACTATTTATGTAATTATTGTCGTTATAAATGTGCCAGTAGTTTATTTTGTTTTAAAATTACAAGATTAAAATAAAAAAATAATAGAAGATTAGTCGGACAAGAAAACATAGTTTTGAAAAGTTAAGAGTTCTTCTAGGCTTTGTAGCAAAAAGTAACCAGTGTTTGTTATTTTTTTTGTACTTGGATTGGGTAGGATGAGAGAGAGGATAAATAAAATCAAAATGTCTTAATAAAGGTCAGGACTATTTTTTTTTAAAAAAAAAATATTGTCCAATATTTTGATTTTATGAAAAGAATAAATAAAATCAAAATCTCTTCATAATTGAGTTCGTGTCATATAACTAAAAAGATATATATCTGGAATACGGCCGAAATGCAGCAGATTATTTTTTTTGGTGGATATTTATTTTGAAAATTTTATTTTAAATTGAGATAAATGGAAGGATAGTTTGAGGTTGCATTCAAAAATAAATAAAGTGGGGACGAAAATGATGGTTTGAGTAGAAGGCGTCCACATGGTTAGCGTGGAAGAAGGGAACAAAAAATTGAAAAGGAATAGTGGGTTTGGAGTTACGACTTTAGGAGCGGGGAGGCGTAAGCAGCTTTGGTTTGTATGGCTATACTTTATTATTGCATTAATGTTTTCTTTTGATTTTAATTATTATTATTTTCCTTTTTCTGCCCAAATGAAAGGGCATAAAGTAAAACAAAACTAGGACGAAATTGGCACATGTCCTGCATTCCGTTAAAGATTAGCGGTTAGTCGTTCGGTCCCATGCTGGATTAGGATGGTTTTCGGGAAGTGCAGGTCCCTAGTTGCCATCAAAATTAAATTTATTTTAAATTTGTTGAAATAATGCATTTCTTATTAAATATATATAATTGTTAATTATTTTAAAGATATTAAAATAATATTGTTTATTAAAGATTGGCTTTAAGTCTAACTTTGATTATTTTTTATAAAAATAAATAGTAGTAAAATATAACAAAATCATAAAGGATATCAATGTCAATGTCTCAATGAGTTGACTTGATGGTCGACTTAAGCACATATATTTAGGAGAGGCTTTTACAAGGCCCAATTTCCTGTTAAATTAGATGCTTCAACGTCACAAATTTGACTCTCCCATTCCATACATACATGTCTGAGAATGTCAAGTTGGGATCGGTAATGTAGAGTTTGGCCCCCAAATCACGCATTTACCTGGTCTAACTTTAAGCTTAATCTCAAAATCTTCTGCAAATAGTCTTTGCTGGCAAGTGAAAAAAGAATATTGACCTGAGAGGCATGAGTTGCTTTAACTTTTAACTTTATTAATGATTAAGTTAAAAATGTAATTATGTTACCACAATCCCATTTACCTCAATTAGATTAATTAAATTTGTAATATTGTACGTTTAAATGTCTAAATATCAGTATCATAGATAAAATATGTCATTTGAATCCCATAGGAAATGTGCTAGTTGCCAAAGTTTACTTGTTCGATTTCTTAAACCGCTTCATTATTTTGAACTGTAAATAATTAACATTATATTTAATAGTTTATAAAATTATTTTCATTTTGTTGAGTTTGGATTCTCTACGTGGAGAGCACTACAAAAAAAATGACATATACCTACGGAGACTTTTGCCTACACACATAAATTAGTGTAGGTAAAAGTCAAAAAAATACTTATACCTACAATTGTTTGTCATAGTGTAGGTAAAAGTCAAAAAGAAAATTTCATTTCATCCTTATCCCCTCATGGCTAGAAAAAATAAAAAATGGATTTTTAGAATTAGCAACTCTAAAGAGCGAGAGGAGTTGCCGAAAGCCCCGTGATGTCGACGACGATCTCGACGGAGATGACAGAAAGAGCGAGAGGGAGATCGTCACCGCGAACATTCCTCTGGTCGTCACAGGAGCGAGAGAGAGAGACGGAGAGAGGAAAGACAGGGATAAGGATAGAAAGAGGAGGGATAAGGATAGGAGAGACCGTGATAGGGACAGGGAGCGCGAGAGAAGAGAGAAGGATAGGGAGCGAGAGAGGGAACGAGCGGAGAGGGAACGAGCGGAGAGGGAGAGATCCACAAGGAGCAGGAGTCGCTCCGAGAGGGACAGAGACAGGGAGCAAGATTTTGATATGTGCGATGCCCGGTAATTGATCTTTTCTTTGTGTTTTGTGCAATTTGTTTGTGAACTAGGGTTAATTTTTTAGTTTAGCGTTGGTTCAATTCATCAATTGTCCTTGCAAATGGTTTGAATGGATGGTCATGAGTATGGTGAAATAAAAACAAAAAAGAAAACAGAAATAAGTGTGCATTGGCGATGAGATATGCATTTATTCATTTGTGCTGCGTTGGTGTTTTTCTTATTATGTGCTATGTAGTTGTTACTTTTCAGTACTCACTAGTCAGCTACTAGTTTACTTGAAATCCGTTTCCATATCCAGAATTCTTTTTAAAGAGCTGTCTATGGCGGTAAGGCTAATGGTGTGGCTATAATTCTATGCAAGGACTGAACTTATATACAGTGTCGTAGGCACTTTCGATTCTGTAATCAGAATTGAAGTTTTATGTTGGTAATCTTTGTCAACCTTTAATGGAAATCTTTACGATGCGGATTAATGCAGTGAAAGTGTGAAACACCAATTTTGATTGGAGAACAATCCCAAAAGCACCTGAAGAACTTTAACTAATCACAATTGGTGTTTTGTCCTTTTTTTCTAGTGAAAGGGGGGGACTGAGTTGGGAATATAGCTTTATTTGATTTAATAAAATGTGACTGGATTTGTATTATTTGAGGGTAGATTTTATGCATTTTAGCTTCTTCGTGTTATATATTTCTTATATGATTTTTTTTTGCAACTTGCATACCATTAGTGACCTTGAGGTGGCCTGAGAATGTATATCAATCATATCATTGCTATGTTGCCACAAGGCATTAACATAACTCTGTTTTCTTTACTAAGGTGTATACTTTTATGTTTTAAGCGCCTATCGCCTGAAGGCATTGAAATCCCTTTGTGATGTTACATTAATTCTAAAAATAAAAGATTATTATGTGTGCAACTCACTGTATGCTAAGTTCCTTGCTGCTAAGAGTCCCAAAAAATAATTATTCTTTTAATATGATAACTATTATACACCCTTTAGTATCTGAGTGCAAAGTTAGTTGGCTAGGCTTTTTCTAATTTTATGATTTATGAATAAGATGTAAAGGTATTTCTATTTCTCTTTTGAACCATAAAGATACTCCTATGGTCCCAATAGGCGGTGACACCTCTTCAGACACCTTACCTTGGGGCCTTAGGCATTCATTTGGCTACTCTGACTCTTAGATTTAGTCGGATTCATGATGTAGGTATTATGTTATTATATATTTCCAGGTATTAGTATTTTATATCATTGATTTATTTAATGGATCCTGCTAGGTTGGTTTATGATAGGTTCCTGGTGTAATTTTGGCTTTATTAATTCAAAGAATAATAAAGTAAGGAAATCCTGACCATAGGTCCTGAAGTATATGCATAATATTGTAAGGATTATTAAGTGATGATTTGGTGGATGATATGCTAACAAAATATACTTTGGATTATACGGATAGAATGAGACATCACTCCCTCTCAAATTAGGTGGAATTTTGGACTGTAATGTTAATGGTGTATATTTGGAATTATGCTATAAATTATATCTTCTGATCATCAAAATTAATTAATATGAACTTCTTTTATTATTTTTTTAATAACTTTATTTTAATTTGAGTTGCAGGAGATTTAGGGATAAAAAAGAGGTTACAGAACCTGAGGCAGACCCAGAAAGGGATCAGAGAACTGTTTTTGCCTACCAGGTTTATTGGAAGTTCCTATTTTTGTTTGTTTTAAATTATATGAATTCATAAGTTCTACATATTTGGATATTTGGTGTCTTGTTCTGATGATTGGCTATTTGTTCAGTGATGATCTCAGATGCCGCTAAAAGCAACAGAGACAAATGTGTATGAGTTCTTTTCAAAAGCTGGCAAGGTCAGTTGCTTTTAAATTTGATATACTTTTGTCATTGGAACTGTGATGACTTGCCTATTGAACTATTTTTTCTCCATTGGAACATTATTGACTTATGTTGCCAACTTCTTCTTGGACAACTTGTAATGGTGAAACCTTCTGAAGCTGAAAAGAACCTTGTTCAATCTAATGCTTCTGGTGGAGCAGCCAGTGTAACTGGCCCCTATGGAGCTGTGGACCGAAAATTGTATGTGGGGAATCTTCACTTCAACATGACTGAGAGTCAGCTGTGGGAGGTATTTTACTTTTGTTGCTGTCCTATTGGTTGTTGTGGTGAGGATGCAGAGTTTTGGCATGTTTCTTGGTCTTTGCTACATTTATTAGGAATATGAATGCACATGATTATATTGAATACCAATAACTTGACAAATCATATCTCCTTAGAAATATTCAATTAAGTTTCTCTTATCCGGATCTAGTATAATTTAAAGACAGTATAAAAAAGATACTTTGTCCTAAAAAAAACTTCTTTTCGATAAAAAATTAAAAGCAGTCTCTGAGGGCGGAAGACATTTTCAATCTTGTATTTTCTTCAGTTATGTTTGGTTACGTTTTATAAGATTTGAATTTGACTAGTAACTTACATAATTCTAAATGCCATTATTGTACGTTTTCCTAAATTATAATTTTACGACTTAATATATACTTTTTTTTTGTTTCCTTTCTTGCTCTTTTGGGGTATGAATCATATGATCATGTGTTATAATAAGAAGAATATGCATAAGTGAATTTGTAAAACTTTTCTCGTTTTAGTTTCTCCAGAAGCTGATTTTTAACTTGTGCATAAACTCGGTTTTTCTTCTTATTTATTTCTCGCATAAGTGCTTATGGAGATTTATTCACCATTTGATCGTGTTGGTTTTTGGTTTGCATGTTTAACACTCATGATTCTTGGTTTCCAATGATTGAGTTAGTGTTTAATTAATTATTGTTCTGCAGTGCAAGATAAACTAATTGCTCCCAACAACGGCTCTATTTTGAGTGTTATTTATCACCTTGTTTTTCATTTGAAAACATTGTTGTTTGGTCGTTATGACTAATTGTAAGCATTGTTTCATGTATTTGTTTGGGATTCTTTCCTAAGTTTATTAATCATTGATGATCTAAATTATTTATTTAGTTTGGATGATTTATGATTTTTTATTCTTTAGTTGACATCAAAATTAAATTATATCATTCAAGAACATATTAAATCAATTTCCCCCAAAATTGACTTCAATTTCGTGCCATGGTTTTAATAGTGTTAGTTAGGTGTCATTTATTTTATTGTTTGCCAAGTCATAGAGTGATTCCGTGGGGAATTCAGATACCGAATTATCTAAAAATCACAATTATATCATTGAAGACACTGCATTCAAAGTCGGTTATTACATAACAACCGTCTTTGAATGTTGAAGCAGACAAAGAATTTAAAGACAGTTATTATCTAGCGACCGTCTTTGAATGTTGTCTTACACAACATTCAAAGACGGTTATTATGTAATGACCGTCTTTGAATGTCGATGCAGACGCAGCATTCAAAGACGGTTATTATCTAATGACCGTCTTTGAATGTCAAAGTATACATAACATTCAAAGACGGTTATTATGTAATGACCATCTTTGAATGTCCAAGCAGACGCATCATTCAAAGACGGTTATTAAGTAATAACCGTCTTTGAATGTCCAAGCAGACATACTATTCAAAGGCGGTTTTTCGGTAATAATCATCTTTGAATGTCCAAGCAGACATATCATTCAAAGACGATTTTTCAGTAATAACCGTCTTTGAATTTTTCTAACTTTCAAAGACAGTTATTATAATAACCGTCGTAAAAAGCACTTTCGTTTCAACGACGTTATATACAACGACAGTTTACAACCGTTGTTAAAAGCACTTAACAACCGTCGTAAAAAGCCATTTTTCTAGTAGTGCTAGGAATGGTAATTGTTACCATCTAGTGCTGGAGAATAGAAACGAAAGATGGGTTTTCACTGGGATGAATATGATATGGACTTAAGGGATCAAGACAAGGATCAGACCATGTTGGGGTAGCATCATCGAAAACATCTGACATTTTGACAGGGAATCAGCAGAGCTCCAAGAGTGGAGCTTTGATACCATAAAACGAAATCAGAAATGCAAGAAGGCTTAAACAGACAAAGATGATGAAATTGTATTTTTCATACTTTTATTGAAAGATGCTATATGATATATATACAAGATACACATTGTAGTATGGAAGAAAAAGACAAAAATGAAAAACAAAAAGATAACATCTCAGCATGTTCTAAAATATTGATAACACAATAAGTTATAATAGAAAAATAACAAAACAATTTTAATTGGGGACTCACATTTCTTTTAGGCTCCATATGCTATATGACTTTGGTTGCTTTGATGAACTTGAGGCAAGAGGATGATGAGTCCCTCGGGTCATTCATGGAGTGTTTTGATGAGATAAAAATAAAGATCATGGACCTAAATCTTGAAGTGGCTCTCCACTCTATGCACATGGTCCTTAAACTCAACCTTTTCATAAACATTATGTGTGTTAGAACAAAGGACGAATTGCATAGCCTCAATTGGTTATGATTTAAATAGATAATTGAATAATTTTTTAAAGTTAAAATAAAGCAACATGATAGTATATGAAAGACGACAACTTTATTTTTTGATCACCATCAACATGATTTCAACCAACTGAGTTAAATTTCATTAATTTTATAAATTTTGAAAGTTTTTATAAATTGGTCGTGCTACTCATAATCTCACCATTGTGCTCCTCTGGTTTCACCACCTTTTCTGCACTTATCTTGGGCAATGAATCATCTTCAACTTCAACATTCACGTAACTGCGAAACCACGAGCAAATGATTATTTACACGTTGCAGACCCACCATATGATAGTGTTGTGCAAAGAACCCAATATGCCCTACACAAGACTTCTTTTTGTACAATTGTAGGATGGAGAGAGAGGAGGACAGAATTTGGCACGACTTTGGAGACATGAACGAGGACAAAGAGGAGGGAGACAGCGTAGAGATGTTCCAGAAACGCACAAGGTTGAAGATCTTTATTTTGTAAGGAATGGAGTAGGTGAGGGTGCGCTTCATGGGTGACAAGATGATTATGCTTTCAACGGAAAGAAAAAGTAATATTCAGGAGATGGTGAAAAGTAAGGAAGACTGGTAGAATGAAATGTTTGATGCAGTGTAGAAATGGGACCTAGGAGTATTGATTGATATGACACAAAATTGCTTGTATCAAATATTATGAGCTACCTCTTCAGTTCTGGTGGACGCAAGAGTGATTATAAAGATAAAATAAAAGATGTTGGAGGAAAGATTATTAAATTTGAGACTTTGTGTAAATTTGTGAAAGTTTTATATATTTGATTTGTACATTTAATATGTAGACTTCATATAAAAATAATAATAATAAGATATTTATAAATAATATATTAATTAAATATTTTAATAATATAATAAAGTAAAATAATAAATTATAAATTTTATAATACTAAAATAATTAAAAATAATAATGAATAATTATAAAATAATAACTTGCATGTTTGTTATATGATGATAGAACACTCTTGATATTAACATAGATGAAATTTTTTTAATCAAAATCAATATATTAAACGGTTAAATTTGTTATATGAATATGTTGAATATTAAATAGATAAAAAATAATTTAAAATTATTTTCTTTTTAATTTATTTTTTTTAATTTACTGACTTATTCATTCGATAATAAATTCAAGAATTTATGAAGTTATCAAGTCTATCAAAAAATTATTAAAAAAAATTATACGTAAATTAACTCTCAAAAAATAAATAAATTTGTAAATTCCTAAGAATTAAAGAATAAATGGGGAGGGCGTTTAATATCTATGGTGACTCTAATACATTAATTAATTACATCCTTGGTAATAATAATCATAGCGTGTCTTCATGTTTCACACGCAATTTCGTTTTTTCCGAAACAGTAATAAACATTTTGGTACTACCATACATAATTCTGAAAACGACTTTACAAAAATTCTCAACTTCAAGAAATTTAATTTTAATAAATAAAATAAATTTATTTCAGTATTTAAAAATTACAAACAGTACCAATCATATGAATTCACTCTAAGTGGATAGCCACCTAAAAAGTCTAATATTTGTTAGTATTATTTTTTAAAACATAAAATGCTTGCGTCTGATAGTGAGTAACGTGACATGACGCGTACCTGCCACTATGAAACTCTTTCTTCCTATCCAATTGTGTCGCTTTCCAAGTTTCTCGCGGCCAGTTCATTTTCGGGTCCCATTGCACTTAAACAATACTAATACTAATCCTACACAAATATTTCATTATTTTAAAAATAAATGTTAACTAATAGTTTGAAACTATTAATTAAAGAATTTAAAATAATTTTTTTATTAAAAAATTAAAAAAAAATCATGTTTTCTTATTTTATAAAATAAACACTTTTTAAATTTAATTAATGTCCTAAAAATACCTATTTATTTCAAACATGTCACTGACATTGTTTCTTTCCGTGTTGTTGACGTAACATTTTTTCCTTAAACAATTTCCGTTCTCGGTTCATTCACCCACGTCAACAAAACAATATCAACCGAACCATCCAAATCCCGAGAAAACAAAAAAAGAAACAAAAGCCATTTGCATGAGATAGATAGATAGAACGAAACCGAATCGATGATGGGGTGGGTGGCGAATCGGTGGACGGGCGTCGCCGCCGCCATATGGATCCAGTGGAGCTGCGGCGCATCGTACACCTTCAGCATCTACTCCTCCGTGCTCAAGTCCACGCAGGGCTACGACCAATCCACGCTCGACACCGTCTCTGTCTTCAAGGACATCGGCGCCAACTTCGGCGTTCTCTCCGGCCTCCTCTACTCCGCCGTCGCCCCCTACACAACCCACCGCGCCTCCCCCTCCAAGTCCATATGGACCTCGCTCAGCGGGCCCTGGGTCGTCGTCGCGGCCGGCGCCGTCCAGTGCTTCGCTGGCTTCATCTTCATCTGGGCCTCCGTCGTGGGCCTCGTGAGCCCGCCGCCCGTGCCGGTCATGTGCTTCTTCGCGTGGCTCGCGTCTAACGGTCAGACCTTCTTGAACACCACCAATGTCGTTACCGGCTTGCGCAATTTCCCTGAGTACAGCGGCACCATCATTGGTATCATGAAGGTAACTGAAAACCAAAATAAAAATAAATAAATAAATAAATAAAACGGGGTTAAATTAATAAAACAGTTTAATTTAAACGAGTTTATTTGTGTCAACCAATCTCAAGGGACATGAAATAAATTGTGTTAGGGAATACTCACCTTGTATATTCACGGTCCTTGACGAAGATTTGTCACCGCTTAAAACTTCGTACCATTATCATGGTTAGAAAAAAAAAAGGTTTAGTTTAATCTGGAATCTCAAGTTCCAATGTGGGGTATGCAGTTGTGTGAGGGGAAGAGTTTTGTTATTTTGTTATTTGTAGTATCCTGCTCTGTTCGGGCATAAGTGTCTCCTGTGAAAAATGTTTGTGTTTTTGTACTAAAAAAGAAAACCAATCAGAAATCATTCTATATACTTCTTTTAAAGTAGTTATTATAGAAGTCTAACATAGTCAATGACATTTGATTAGATGAAAGTGTCAAAAGCCTTTAACTTTAACATTCTAATTAAGTTATGATTGAATTGAAATTTTGTTGTTCAGGGATTTCTGGGACTGAGTGGAGCTATCTTGATCCAAATCTACCATACGTTTTTTGATGGGGACCCAGCAACCTACCTTTTGATGCTTGCTGTGTTGCCTTCGTTGATCTGTGTGTTGCTTATGTTCTTTCTGAGGATTTATGAAGTGCATGGCAGTGATTACAAGAAGCATTTGGATGGTTTCTCTGTCGTTACTGTGATTATTGTAGCCTATCTTATGTTCATAATAATTTTACAGAACTTAGTTAGTTTACCGAACTGGGGACGGATGTTTGCATTTGTGATTCTTATGGTTCTGCTAGCAACACCTTTTGGAATTGCTATAAAGGCCCATTGGGAAGAGTCACGGAAGTTTTCGCAATCCTACACAATTGAGAGGGGTTCTTCTACTAATAAGGGTACCACTTCCTCCAGTCATTCTGCATCAGTGGATCAAGTGGAGTACCATGAATTGCCTAGTGATGAGGGGCAGGTACAAGTGACTTCAGATGACAAATTGCCCCGTGAAGAAGAAAAGAATCTCTTGCAAGCTATGTGCACGGTTGATTTTTGGATGCTGTTTGTGATCATGATATCAGGGTTGGGTTCTGGGCTTGCAACTATAAATAATATGAGCCAAATAGGACAATCCCTTGGATATAGCGCCATTGAGATTAATAATTTGGTGTCACTGTGGAGTATGTGGAACTTCCTTGGTCGTTTTGGAGGTGGCCATGTATCAGATTATATCATGCACAGAAAAGGTTGGCCTAGGCCCCTGTTGATGACAGTGACTCTGGGGATAATGATTCTTGGCCATTTAATTATAGCATCTGGTTTCCAGGGAAATTTGTATTTGGGTCCTGTCCTGGTGGGCATCTGCTATGGTGCACATTGGTCCTTGATGCCCACAATCACTTCTGAGATATTTGGTGTAAAGCATATGGGTACCATTTTCAATACTATTGCTGCAGCAAGTCCACTTGGATCGTATATACTTTCTGTGAGAGTTGTTGGATATATTTACGACAAGCAAGCCGATAAAGAAGATCATTCGTGCTTTGGCATCAACTGTTTCATGCCGTCATTTTTTATCCTGGCAGCTGTTGCTTTTCTTGCGTTTTTGGTTGGTTTGGCATTATTCTTCCGGACCCGGAGGTTCTATAAGCAAGTTGTGCTTAGAAGATTAAAACATTATGCAAGATGATGGAGATTGCATTTGCCTGCATTTCAACACTAGGTAAAGGCTGAGGAAACCAGTCTTGTTTTCTCTGGTCTGTTTGGCATAAATATAGTTAATGCAGTTTTCTATGGGTTGTCTATGAGGATTATTTGAATTGTATTTTATTTGTTATAAGAGAAATGTACACAGAATTTTAAAAACAGATATGTAGTCCATTCATTTATAATCACCATTATGTTTGATTATGAGCATAGGTTCCCACGTCTCAGAAAACATCATTTTTTTTTCCTTTCCAAATGATTGATGATAGACCTTTAACTTGTATATAAGAGAGGAAGGTTGGGAAGTGTTGGGCCAAGGGAAAATATACGTGATTAGAAGAGGAGAAATACAAATGGTGCTTGGAATAAGGAGGAAACTGTAGTGTGACAGTGTAATTGAATGTACACGAGTCATGACAGCTAGGTATTGGAGATGTGAACTGCGCAATGATGAGAGAGTGAAGGAAACATGAATAAGGAATGTGTGGGAAATAGTGAAGGGGCATAACAGAATTTTGGAGTGAATTGAGACTCTTTGTATAATTATATTTATATCAGTTCTGATTGTTGTCTTTTATTTCTGCATTTTTTGCATTTCTTCTATTCTGGTTTATACATTTCCATGTTGAGCAGTATCTTTCCCTTTCAAGTTGCAAAGGAGGTTTCCTCCTTGAGTTCTATTATATTGCAATATTGATACTAGTACCTATTAAGTTGGTATCAAAGCTCCTCATTGCAGGGAGTCCTTGGATGGTATTGACATGCTTGGAGGGAAGTTCGGAAGCTGTTGAATGGAGAATGGATAGAATTCAAGGTGCAAAGAGAGAAGACACTGCAACTTGTTAAACACAAGGGAACGGACATTGAATTCGTTCCAGTGGTTAGAACTGTGGTCAAGCACAAGGGTCATGATTTGGCCAATGCTCAACCATGGGTTGTTGGGGGATGTTTCAGATTTACTTTCCAGAAAATCCATGAGGTGTTAATGGAATTGTGATTGAAATTGGAATTTCCTTTAATGGACTTCCTTTACTCAGTTTAGGATTGAAATTGGATGCTGGATTGATCATATACAGGTATTTGATATAGGTTCTTAAAGATCAGGACAGAGAATTAAGAGAAGAAAGAGAGATGAGGGAGAACAAAATCAGAGAGAAAGATCTATTATTCTGCTCCCAAGAGAGCAAACCCTTCTACAACTGTGAAAACAGTTTATTTCAATCACAGAAAAAATGACCCCCTTATTCCAATGGTATTTGTAAGTTCCTCCCTCTTAACTCCTGAACTGTCAAACAGACCTTTCTAGCTCTAACTAGTAAAAATACCCACTTTACTAACTAGGCTTTCCTATAATCAGTCACCCATTACATCTCATTGCCTTCCTTTGCCTCCTAGAATAGACCTTTAATATGGGAACCTCTTAGTTCCTAACAGTATTAAACGTGGGTCCACATTCAACAGGCACATTGAAAACGAGGAGAATATCTCTGCAAGACTGTAACTATTGGTGGCTAGAAGATCAATGACTTGGGAAGTAATGCTGATGGCACTGCAAGACAGATGATCAATTACTATCATTTGTTATTGCTCAATTCTGGACATGTTCTTTGCTTGTTGGCATTAGATATTCCTTGCCTCCTTGATAAGAGAAATTCTTCCATTTTTCGTTATTAAAAATTTCTGATGAAGGCACTAATCACTCTGAAAGTTAAGAACTTGTACAATTAAAATCAGTTGAAAAGGTTTTCTTGTGGTTGCAGCATGCTACTAGTCTGTATGTGGTAAAAAAATTTAGCAGGGGGGTGTAACAAGGAGGCACAATTCCATGATAAGCATTCCATACAATTTATGGTTGATAAACTTTGGAAGGTAGTCAGACAGAACAGGAAATCTCAAACTGCAAGCGTTATATATTTGAACGTACCTTGAGATGTATATATCACAAAGAAACTGGTATTGGTTTGTGTTTGTATCCTTGAGCAAACCAATTTGGAAGTGGTTGTTATTTTTTTATTTGTTACAAGTCGTGTGTCATGTTTAATTTGCTTTGTATTTCATATATTCTTTTGCTGCAAACTTTAAGAGGAATGTACGGTAAAAAAAATGCAAATTGTGACAGTAATTGGAAAAAAATAACGAGTACCTCGAGGTCTATCTTCCCAATGGATTGACATCATTTGATCTGATCCTCGTTAAGAGCTGATGGTTTGATACATGTATTGAAAACAAGTTCATACCGCGTATCTGGAGTGACCTGAATCCTTTAAATTAGTTTGAACCAAAATGATAATGAAAAAAAAAATATATTTAACCTGAATCTTCAAATTAGTTTGAACCTTCATTAATAATTAAAATTCTTGATAATACATCTAGATCTTTATCTTTCTCTGTCTTTATTTGTACAATTTTAGGATTCTCATTGTACTTAGAAAATGAGAGGTTTCCTTAAAATGCTGCTAGTTCCAAATGTATTCCCATCAAATGTATTTTTTCTTTTCTTCCCACATGTCCAAAACAAATAAAATATTTATTTGGCTGAAACAAACATAATCTAATTTAATTCCCAACAAATGGAAAATTTGTTGGAAGAGTAACGCAATGCAAGCACGTAGGTACAGCTGTCTCCATGTCTCCATGAACAGTGTCCAAGACCAGGTGTCCCCACCGGAGAGAACCTATAACTCAGTTCTGATGAAGAAGGAACCGAGAAATTGAACCACATGACCCGAATGGAGTTCACGAAATTGAATTTCCTCCTTAACTCGAAGTGGGGATCGACGGTGGCGAGCATATGGATCCAGTGCACCAGCGGGTCACTCTACACATTCTCCATCTACTCACAAACCATAAAGTCAACGCAGCGCTACGATCAGTCAACACTCGAATTCGTATCCGTCTCCAAGGACATCGGAGTCAACGTCGGCGTCCTCTCCGGCCTCCTCTACGACTTCCTGGCCCGCAGAACTACGACCGGGCCCTGGCTCCTCCACCTTTTGGGCTCGGCCCAATGCTTCTTGGGCTATTTTCTCATGTGGGCCGCCGTCGCCGGACTCTTACCCCCGGTGCCCTTGCCCGTCATGTGCTTGTTCATGTTCGTGGCGGCGCACGGGCAGAGCTTCTTTAACACCTCTAACGTTGTCACCGGCGTGCGTAATTTCCCCAACAATAGCGGAACCATCGTCGGCATTATCAAGGTTTTTTCTATTTATTTATTGATGCACTTTCGGCCAAAATCATTTCCTCTCTGACTCTTATTCCAAACATAAAGGGGATAATTTTACAGTTGACGATGGGAACAAAATTTGTGAAGGTTTACTATTTTTTTTTACCGAATTTTTAATAAGGTTTCTATTTTATTTATTTTTTCAATTGGCCTCTTAACTTGTATTTATTTTTTAATCAAGTTCCTAAAATTGTACTGTATTTGTTTATTAAGTAGTTGAGAAATCTGCAGATTAGTTTAACCAATTTTAACTAGCAAAATGTTGTGAGAAATTATTTGAACACAGTCTCTCTTTCAGATTATTTAGTGAAATTCATATAAAATAGAGGAGTATTAGCAACATTCTGTTTGCCACTCTCATTCAAACATACCTTAGTTTACCATAAATTTCAGCTAATGAGAGTGTTTGAAGGAAGTCTTTGAAGGAATGAACCTGGTAAAGAATGTGTTCTGTATATTTTCATTATAAAATAACTAAAAGTAAATTACCCTAACAACCTCAGTTTGTTAGTTTCATCAAATTTCCTCCCATACCCTCCTCTGTATTAAACTTACCTACACTATGAGCAAAATAAAAGAACCTCAAGGAGTGTTAGTAGATTTGCTCAATAACTAACGAGTAAACCATCAAATTCCTCATACGCTATTCCTACAGTAAAAAAGATTAAAACTTTCCTGTAATAAATTAACTTTTTTTTAATGTAGAAATACATTAACTCAGGAATTAAAGATGTTTTTATAATTTCTCACTCTCCAAAAGAAAACTTAGGAATCACTGAAATAACTATTTAGAAGAGAGTATAATTCTGTGACAAATTGATGATTAATTCAATGCGTAATAAATAATATTTAGTTCATAAAGAACGTCAAAAAAAAATATCTGTGTTACTGGCATTTTTCTGAAATAGTTTTTCTTATTTTGGATAATAATTCTAAGAGAAATTGTATCTGTATAAATGTATAATATATTTTAAAAATAAATAAGAAGGAAAAACATAAATAAAGAGATGAAATTGAAAATAGATTAAAGATACTATTATTGTAAAAATTGATATAAAAAAATAGTATATAATATATTAAAAAAACTCTATTTTTTCCTGGCCTTTCAATTCTTCGTTTGTTGCATTCTGTTCAAGTTTGGCCATTGGTTTTTTCCTCTTTTTGATAGGGATTTCTTGGTCTGAGTGGAGCAATATTAATTCAAATGTACGGAACAATATTCAACAACAAGCCTATGTCATATCTTCTGACGCTAGCGCTCTTACCACCTATAAATACATTGCTACTTATGTGGTTTGTAAGAATCCACAACACTCAGGAGGCGGAAGAAAGGAAGTACCTGAATATGTTTTCTTCGATGGCTCTGGTTGTTGCTGCATACCTTATGGTTGTTATAATCCTAGAGAACATCTTTAGTCTGCAATCATGGGTGCGCATATTTATATTTGTTGTGCTTATGGTGTTGCTAGCCTCACTTCTTTGCATTGCATTTGAAGCACATGAAAAGAACTCCGGTAGAAGTTTTCTAGATGAGGGGTCACCACTAATTGTCGAGCCAAGCCCCGAGGATACTACAGAAAAGGAGGATGCAAGGAAAGATTCTTTCAACAATCAAAGGACTAATTTGCAACTAGGAGAAAACCTGAATCTTTTCCAAGCAGTGAAAACTGTGAACTTTTGGGTTTTGTTTGTTTCTGTGGCATGTGGTATGGGATCAGGACTTGCAACTGTTAACAACTTAGGCCAAATAGGGGAATCCCTTGGTTATACCAGCCATGAGACAGGTTCCTTGGTTTCTTTGTGGAGCATTTGGAATTTCCTGGGACGCTTCGGAGCCGGTTATGTGTCGGATTATTATTTGCACACAAGAGGATGGGCAAGACCTTTATTCATGGTCATCACTTTACTGATCATGAGCATTGGCCATGTGGTGATTGCTTCTGGACTTCCGGGTGCCCTGTATGCCGGTTCGATATTGGTTGGTATTTGTTATGGCTCTCAGTGGTCACTAATGCCCACAATCACTTCTGAGATATTTGGTGTTGGAAATATGGGCAGCATATTCAACACCATTACTATAGCAAGTCCAGTGGGATCTTATATATTCTCTGTGAGAGTGGTTGGATATATATATGACAAAGAAGCATGGGATGGAAATACTTGCATTGGAACTCATTGTTTTATGTTTTCTTTTCTCATAATGGCTTCTGCCGCTATTCTGGGTTCTCTGTCGGCTTTAGGTTTGTTTTTCCGGACAAAAAACTTCTATGGTCAGGTTATACTCAGAAGAATTCAAAATATTCAGTGATGGAGTAAAGAGATCAGGTTGTAACATACTGTGAAGGAATAATGGATTATATACTTTACTGAATCCTGACATGGGGTTAGAAAGAAAATTGGTGTCATTCCGTTGCATGTGAGGTTGTTTCAATGTTAACAAATACATTGATTTACACTGTAAAGATGTTTATATCACTACCTGGGTGAAGTATGTGTATGTCCAAGCTTTTAGAGGCTTAGTATTGTATCGGCCAAGTGAGAGGTAAAGGGGTGATGAAAATCAATATGTACATTCTTGGTACATGATCCCTTTGATTCTTCTACCTCGTGGCTTCATAGTTCATACTTTTCTGATTTGAAGTTAGAATATGTCTTCTCGTAGTTACAGAATTCACTTAATAATCTTGCATACGCATATCAAATTCAGTTTTAACCCGCCCAAGTCTACAATACAGTCACAATGTGATTGCATTTTTTATGAATTTTATTTATTGATAAAAATTGCTAATCTTAGACGCAAATTGTACTAAAGATTGGATAAATAAAATCAATAACAAAAATAAGAGGTTGCTGATTAAATTATGTAATAGAACACACACAAGCACCAAATGCCTCAGGACATAAAAGTTGGCTGGCAGTAAGATACAGCAACAGTCATGATTATGTAGTGATGATATTAATAAAGACTCTGTCGTTTTATCATGAAAGGGAAAGTTTACGCTCTGTTTTCAAACACATTTATAGTATTTGATATAATTTATACATGTCCAATGCACAAGTTGGAAAATGATGTAATTCAAATTTGGGAAAAGACTAATTAAATAATGATTATTGATGTACAGCCACGTTATTATTTACTTAGTCATAGTTGGTTAATAAAAAAAACAAGGTAAATTTAGGCTTAATTATTGATTTTACCCTTAAATTATTTTAAATAATTCAATTTAATCCTTAAATTTTAAAATGATTCAATTTGAATTTAAATATCAAATTGATAATTAAGTCTAAATAATATTCATTTCTCTTATAAATATTTAAATTAAGTTTTCTTTAAGAATTATGTTTTTTTTACAGACATCATACGTGAAAGAAAAATATATTATAATTTAATATTTTTAGAAATATTTTCTTGTATGAAAATTATTGATAATTAATTTTGTAGAGTTTACATGATATATATTATTACTGTAAAATATTTTTGCACATATTTAGTAGAAAAATATTTTATCATCACATTATATTAATGAACAAAATGATATAATAAAGGGTTTATTATGTTTTTAGTTTTTAAATTTTTGGTTTTTTTCTCTGAATTTTTTTTCATCTATTTTTAGTTTTTTAAAAAAATTTCATCCTTATTTTTAGTCCCTTGAGAAGATCAAAATTAAGGATGATAAAAAAGTTAAAGGACTAAAAGTAAAGATGAAAAAAATAGTTAAAAAACTAAAAATAGATAAAAAAAAAATTTAGAGATTAAAAACAAATTTTTTAAAAGTTTAAGGACTTCTCTTTCTTACAAGAAAAAATTTTAGGTACTAAAAATATAATTTATCCTATAATAAAATATAATATATTATTGAAATTTTATTTAAATATTTTTATCATATATGAAGTGCATATGATAGTGAAGGAACAACGTCATTAATTATGTCAATAAGTTTCTTCACGTGAATATCTAGAATATTCCATAAATATAAAATATGATACAACACATTTAACAAGATTGACTTATTAAGAAACATAATCAACATTAAGAAATTATAATTTAGTTAATTAAACAGAGTGTGTGTAAATTATTATATTATAAATTTTATAATAATATCTTTTAATTCACTAATAAAAAATAAAAAATAATTAACCACAGGCCAATATAGTTAGAAAACCTAAAACATGAACTCATTCACTTCTCTTTCCATTCCAAACAGAAATCTTATTAACCATGAAGCAGCCAAATGACCCATGGAAAAAATGAGAGAAACAGCTAATAAAATATAATATATTATTGAAATTTTATTTAAATATTTTTTGGCATTGTTTGCTAATTAATGTTCTTTGGTTGTGAAGAACCACCTTAAAAAACATCGTGTGATGATATTTTTACAATTATTTTCATTAGAAATCTTAGAATGTGTGCTAATTTTAAAATTACATTGAATGAACACAAAGACAGTCCTTGTCTATGACCGTCTTTGTTGACCGTTGATTTATTTTTCAGTTTTTAGTTGAGTCAACATCCCTGTCCCTGTCACTTTATTTTTCAGTTTTTAGTTGAGTCGCCGGAGTTCTCCCCTTGCGCCGCTGCAGCAATGTTGACGAACTCCGCATCCGGCGGTGACGCTCCTTCTCGCGGTTTTGATACGCCGAAGTGGGACCTTGAATCGGCGGCGCTGCTCCACGCGATCTCCGAGCATGGCGGGTACGCGTACGTGAGCATGGCGGCGCTGGCGGCAAGTTCTGGAAGTTGGGCTGAAGTAGGGAAAACGCAAAAGACAAAAGAAGGGTGTTCCGTCCTGGCGGCGTGGTGGAACTTCATTCACAGTAGGTGGCTTGCGTTTTGGATCAACGGTGTCGTGCGGAAACAGAAGCTACGTTTAAGTAAGCATCTTAAACCTTACTCTCTTTCGATTCTCAATCGCTCTCAATCAATTGCAGCATAATTGGGGGTGCCATTGCTATGATTTGTGTGCAATTACTTTGAACTGTAGAGACAAAATCATTAATAAGATAGCTTTCAGAGAAATGGTACAAGGAGTACCCGGACAGACACAGGAGATTGGCTGCAAACGTAAGTATCTTCAGCTTTTTGTGTTTGGAGGTTTTATTGCCTTGAATTTTGTTTACATCATTACATGATGTATATTTAGTCCTTTTTTTTTTACATTTGATTTAATTAACTCCAGTTAGATCAATAATGTGGTTATCAAACTTACACAGGCAACACTTGATGAATCATTGTACGAGCTTGCTGGGGAGCTGGTCAAGCAATATATCTTATACAAGAGATCATGGTATTTTCCTTTCCGTTATCTATTTTTTTTGGGTCCTCTGGTGCGGTTCTTGCCAAGATTTGGTAGGGATATTTTCCTTTCTTGTTATTTTCTTCTTTCAGCTTTGTCAGTAATATATTTTATCTAAATTATCAATAATAATAATATATAATATAGGTTCAATTTCTTTTCTCCAACGAGAGTTATACAAAACAAATCACTCTCTCGCTTTTTAAATATAATATTTATATTAGGTAGTATCTAGAACAGTTAATTAGTTGAATAATGTGCTTAAATTATTATATATTTATGATATTTTAAGTGTTTTCTACAAACTGTAAAAAAAGTGTTTTCTAGAAGAAAATCTAATTTAGACCCATATAAGATTTTTTTTAAATAAAAATTGTAACTTTTTAGTTGCCAAATCAATAACAAGAATGTAGCAATAAGAATTACTGTTTGACTAAACATTCATTCATGATAAGGATATGCAGAATCTTTTGAATGGGAAAACAAAAAGTAAAACAAAGAGGAATGGCAAAATTGGGTGAACCCTAAATGTGGCTGAGCCAATATCAGTTCAAATTAAAATAATAATAATAATTATTATTATTATTATTCTGTTTAAAAGAATGTCAATCTTATCCCACTTCTAATGAAAACGGTAGTATAGTAGTGTTTCCTTGGTATTTTTCTATTCAGATTTTCATTTTTATTCAGAGTGTTTCCTTGGACTGAATTTAAAGAATAAATAACGCTCAAACTATATCCTTTGAAATTCTGTGTCCTAGTATTTTGGCACCCATTTTATTGTTTAGATATGGGTTTATTAGGTTGGTTTTTTGCTATAACTTGATAAAATTGATCAATTATGCTCCAAAAGATCTCATGATATTTCAGGAGCTTGTCTAGATTTATGCTGATATTTTCTTTAGGCTTGTTTCATTTTGCTCCATTATTGAATGCTATTTTTTGTTATCAGCTTCCAATGGGAACATTACAGAGCCGTTTGGATGCTGACTTTCTCCTATCTCATATGTGCTCTGTTAAGTTTAAGGAATGGATAGTTGTCCTGGCTACTCTCTTAAGACGTTTTGAGGTATGTTTGGCTTCTCTATGTACAGGACAGTGAGATAAATGAAATTATGCTGACATCATTTCATCAAAATTATGTTGAAATTATAAGGAAAAACTGGAACAGAGATAGAGAGAAAAAAAAAAAGAATAATAGATACTTGTAAATGTATGTTTGCTTCAAAGGTACATTCTGAGTTTCTCAATTGAAAGTAAAAGCAATATAAAATATAACAAATAAAAAATAAAAAATACACGTAAATGGACCATGAATATATGGGCAACAAGAAATATGTGGGAGAGAAATATAGATGGGCAACAAGAAACTAATTCAGGCAACAAGTAAAACCAAAACTAATTCAGGAAAAGTAAGGGCAATAAGAAAACCTTGGCCATACTCTAATGCCCATCAACCATCTCAACAATACTATTGGCAGTATTTTGTTGGGGATCGTGGGTTTTAGCTTTAGCTCTTCCGAAGAACATGTTGATTCTGCATTCTCTATTTGGTGAGCGATACCATATGTTGCATGCGCAACAACTTAAAATAGAAACTGAGAACACAATAGGTATGAGTATCTTCATCAGGAGCAAGAGGACGTAGTGGGATGAGCGTTCCACCACCCCAGCTGGAAATTTTCTGCATGAAAAATTCAAACACCCAAATCCAACAAATTAACACCAAATTAATGCTCAAGATGAGAGTTTGCCTTTGGATTTTTTTTTATATTAATAAAAACTAGGCAATTTTTATTAATTATGATGATTTTTTCTGTTACTAAAATTAAGAATACAAAAAAATAATGAAAATGTATAAAAATCATTATGACCTGTTCACTTGTACGGATCAACATACTAGTTAATTAATTAACACAAGTATAAAGTATTAAATTAAATTAATTAATTCCCGGCGTGAACTTTAATTGTGGAATTTTAACGTCAAATTATAACAAATGTGAACCTTTTTTTGTGTTTATGTGTGTGATTAGATGTGAACTGTTTTGATTTAGTAGACAACACTACACTCATTTGTACTGTTGGAAAGGGCTAATAAGTTTCTTTTTCTTTGCCTTTAAAAAGGGGGATAATAATATCTAAATCTATATTAATACATTTAAAATCATTTTAAGGCTTAGACTCATTTTGCCGGTTTTTATAATTCAACGATCGACTTAAACCAAGGTTAAAAAAAAGACTCATCCATCCATTTATACTGACAAAACAAATAATAAATTTATAAAATTAACGTTTATAAATTTTGTTATTCATCATTAATATTCTAAAAAAATATAATGAATGAACATGACAAGATAATTATAATAAAACAGGGAGTAGTATTTATTAAGAAATTAAAAGTACCTCTTGGAGAAAGCGGGGCAGAAAGTAATGGTAAAATCGGCAGAGACACAAGTGAAAGAGGCATTGTGATAAGCATCAGGGCATCTAGTTTTTAAAAAGTGTGAAAACAAGTTGGAATTATTGCTGCATGGCTCATGAACCTCGCACGAGCTTTTGCAACCCACAACGCCCTCGCCCTCTTTTATCACCTGCAGCTCCACCGGACACTTTTTGTTCAAGTTCCTCCGGCAACCAGTCGCCCTACAGTTTTCGGCTCCTATTGCGCTCCGCGGTTCCACCACCAGGGGGAGGTTGAAACCGTCCACGAGGCTCACGTCGAAGTAATCCAGCCCGCCAGTGCCATTTAGAGTGAACTCTGCCAGAGTGACTGGTGCGGTGGCGCCGCCACATTCTACAGTGGAGGAGATGCAATCACCAGTGACGCACGTGAAACTTCCGGTGATGTTGTAGGAGCAGAGGGTCCGGCCCCAGAGTCTGCCGGACCAGGTTGGAGGCACTTGGATGGTGTTGGTGTCCCCTGGTTGGAGAACCAAGCCCGGGGTGTGGACCGGCAAGCTTCTGGCAGCAGATAAAATGGCAGGCCAAACTGTGTAGCTGCACTTGTTGGTGACCATTAATGTCGCTCCGTACGAACCTAGAGAATAGAGAAACAAAATTATTTATTATGATAAATAATATGATTTAATAAAAAAAACTTCCAGTATCAACACTTATAATAGAAATCTTCAAAATAAGTTTTTTTTAACAACCCAAAACAAAAGACAAGTATATGAATAACACCTGATAGGAATCCCAAGAAAAACACCACAGTAGTAAAAGCCATATTTGATGAAATTAAACAGACAATAAGATGAATGTAGGAAGAGGGGGGGGTATTTATAAAGATTTTTTTGTGTAGCGGAGCGAAGACGTCTAGGAGCAGAAAGGCAAAGACCTTTTCGACATTTATTACTACTTGGCATTCATGCGAAACCCAAGCAAAGGCAACTCTCAGATTTTGTCATTGTCAATGTCATTTTTTTAGCCACAGGAAACTTCATAGAAATAAAACGAAAAGGTCTTTGCCTTTACGCTCCTAGACGTCTTCGCTCCTCTAAACAAAAGAATCTTTGACTTTTAATCTTATTGTTTTGACGAAAAGGTCTTTGCCATCAATCATTCCTATTCCTTTGAGATTTACTCCTTAAAGTGATATGAAGTTTTTTTTATAATAGAAATCTTCAAAATAAGTTTTTTTTAACAACCAAAAACAAAAGACAAGTATATGAATAAATATCACCTGATAGGAGTCCCAAGAAAAACACCACAGTAGTAATAAACACTTGAGTTGAAGCCATATTTGTATCAGTTTACATAATGTTTAAGGTTATAACACAAGAATTTATTTTCTGTCATCAATCTTAAGTTATAGGCACGTGGCTTCATCATAGTCATGGGTGTCTTGCTTCCCTGTTTGTATCCTTCTCATTCAGCGATTTGTCAACTATTGAACTTATCAAATCTTCATGCACCTTTCACTCTCAAGTCTAGCTCATTGTCAACTATTGTACCATTTCTCTGAAAGCTATCTTATAATGGATAGCAACAAGATTGCAATTGCAGTTATAAGATAACGTAACAGGAAAGGAAAAGTCAAAAGTCAATTCCTTCTGACATAACCTTCTAGATTGTGTGGAGATGAGTCAGCTGTTTCATTTGTTTTTTTCCTATATTGCAGAAGAAGAATATGCCATTGTTTTTGATGAATTTCATATTGCATTTAATTTTTGTTGAATTTGAAATCTTTTTTTTTTCTACGTACAAATACATCACAAGTTTGCACGCGCTTTGTTGTATTTGAAATCTATGCTTCTCTCTCCAATAAATTATTAGGTTGATTCATTATTTATGATTTCAATTAATAATTATATGCTAGGTAAATAATTATATATTTATTTTTTAAATTAAAGATATACTTAATAATTATTTAACAAAAATTAATTGTATTATCTTTTAATTTAAAAATTCTTAATCAATTTAAAATATTAAATTACTTATATATTACATAATTATTAATTAAGACGATAAATAGCGTGATAATTCTAAATCACCCCATGTAACTCATTGAATTGTTACAGCGACGCCGGTCACATTGACTGTATTCGGCTCCAAATAATTTAAGGAAAAAAATATGCTCAGCCTATGTTTTAGAAGGTGACAAATTTTCATTTTAAATATTCAGATTTGAGTGCAACCAAAATTACAAGGTGACAAAGTTTTTCTTTTCAATACTTATTTTATTTTATTTTAAAATACGAACCCAACATTCTAATTGAAAATCCTCAAAAAATAATTCCTATTTTAAAAATTACTTTCTTTGTTCCTCGGTTGGACTGTTTTACTTTTAGCAACCAAAATATTATAAGTGGCCGTATAGTTAATGAAAAAACATTTTTTTAAAGTCTCTAAAAAAAAAATACATGTTTTAGCAAAAAATAAAAAATTTATGTGCCTTTGTCTTAGCAAAAAGTAAAAACTCTACATATCAATAGGTATTTTTTATTTATTTAACACTTGACACATAAATAATTAGTGTATGTTTGGGAATAAAACAATCACTTATTTATTAAAATTGATAAAAATAAGTATTTATTCTTAAATTAAAATTAGTTAGTTTTATCTTGAACTAGAAATAAACAATTAAAATATACAAAAGCTTGATAAGTCAATTTTAATAGAATTTAATTAGAATTCTGATATCATAATATTTTTTATTATGTTAATCAATCATCAATTATTATATTAAATATCATTCACTGGTTACTATTTTAAAAGCCCCATTATAGTGTTATTTCATTGACTAATAATATAAACCTTTTACATTAATAATGTATCTAAATTAAATTTAATTAAAATATACTATTAATATAAAATTATTTTACTGATTACTTTTTATATATATATATATATATATATATATATATATTAGAATAATTATCTTAAACAATTGAACGAGAAAGTTTTTTCAACTAGAATCTTGAGAGTTTGGAAGATTTTGTTCATTAATATAATGTGATGATAAAATATTTTTTTACTAAATATGTGCAAAAATATTTTACAGTAATAATATATATCATGTAAATTCTACAAAATTAATTATCAATAATTTTCATACAAGAAAATATTTCTAAAAATATTAAATTATAATATACTTTTCTTTCACGTATGATGTCTGTAAAAAAACATAATTCTTAAAGACAACTTAATTTAAATATTTATAAGAAAAATGAATATTATTTAGACTTAATTATCAATTTCATATTTAAATTCAAATTGAATCATTTTAAAATTTAAAGATTGAATTGAATTATTTAAAATAATTTAAGGGTAAAATCAATAATTAAGCCTAATTTTACCTTGTTTTTTTATTAACCAACTATGACTAAGTAAATAATAACGTGGCTGTACATCAATAATCATTATTTAATTAGTCTTTTCCCAAATTTGAATTACATCATTTTCCAACTTGTGCATTGGACATGTATAAATTATATCAAATACTATAAATGTGTTTGAAAACAGAGCGTAAGCTTTCCCTTTCATGATAAAACGACAGAGTCTTTATTAATATCATCACTACATAATCATGACTGTTGCTGTATCTTACTGCCAGCCAACTTTTATGTCCTGAGGCATTTGGTGCTTGTGTGTGTTCTATTACATAATTTAATCTGCAACCTCTTATTTTTGTTATTGATTTTATTTATCTAATCTTTAGTACAATTTGTGTCTAAGATTAGCAATTTATATCAATAAATAAAATTCATAAAAAATGCAATCACATTGTGACTGTATTGTAGACTTGGGCGGGTTAAAACTGAATTTGATATGCGTATGCAAGATTATTAAGCTAGTCCCTGGCTAACCAATGTGTCACATGCACTGTCTACATACGAGTCTAATATACTAAAATGAGGAGTGGAAAAATGGGCAGAAAATGGGTTATACAAAACTTGGCTTGTTGTTCGACTAGCATTGCTTTTAGAGTAATAGAATAGATAGACTACTTGCTTGATTATAAATTGATTTGAGAATTAAAGGTAATTTATTAACTTTTATAAATTGATGGGGGGCGGGGGGGCAAATTTACCGGTATCTTTTAATTATATTCTTACTTATCTCTTAATCTTTAACTAATTTACATATCTATTATTGAGTGAAAAGAAAAGGAAATAAAATAGGAAATTATATAACAATTTTAATAGAAAAAAAAATATTAATTTCTATCTAATAAGATGGAACTAAACATTCGATAAATTTTCACTAATGAACTATAAACAATTATATAAATAAATTTAATATCATATTTTAACTAAATTAGGATTCAAATATATGTATTTTAACTAAAAAAATTTAAGATTCAAATATATGTATTTTATCTTTATTTATATAATGTTGAATCTTTACATTTTTATTTGATGTGAAATTTTAGTTCATTTATATTCCAACGGACAAATTAGGATTATTATTTCATGGTGTATATATTTAACGGTGAAGTTTAATATAATTAGGTCCATTAAATTTTATCAAGTCTGATCGACGATTATGCATCAAAATTCTGTAATAAATATTAACGTGACTAATTTAATTATTCATTAAATATATATAGATTATTGTGCCATCTGCTATCTAGTAAAAAATTCCATATAAAAATTGATTGTATGAAAAACATGAAAGAATGAGACCAATAGATACTTGATTTAAAGCATAATTATTAAATGATAAGCTTTTAAGGAATCAATATGCATTTATTCGAACCATGTTTAAGAATTAAGACGGTTAAACTTGCATTTCTCAATATCTTTTGTGTCAATAAACATGGATAAATATATATTTTTTGTCATTAATTTGTATTTTTAGTACTTCCAAATTATCAGTGTACCTACTCTTTTGTCAGAGTGAACGCATGCACACTTTCATTTTCATAAAGTCAAATGTATTTTTCTTAAAATTTATATTTCATACTTATAATTTTATGTGTTTGAATTTCTAATTTATTTTAATGTGAGGATAAGTAAATATACCTACTTATTTTAATAAAATCATAAATATTTATCTTAAAATTTTATATTTTATATCTATTATTTTTATGTCAACATATTAATTACCTTATTTTATGTTAGATTTTGTTTTAAATTATTTGCCCCGATCGACTCCCATTCCTAGATCGGCCCAATTATAGTTATTTATTAACAAAGAACTTTAATATATAAATAAACAAACTACAATTAAATAAAAAATGAATGTTTTCTATGAATAGGAAAAGTGTCACATCAAAACGTCGTAAAAGTTATAGATAGATATGCCTGTTTCACAACTATGATTTCTACCCAAGTAAAAAAAAATCATGAAAAAAATTCGTAATCTGATGAAACATAGTTCGTCTTCATTGAAGTTGGATTACTAGTTCAAAGTTCTTGATTCTCATTAATTACGGCTGGGTTAAAACAAGGAGAAGAGAGAAACTTGACCTTGCTGTCATTGTTATGCGAGAATTTAAGAGGAAACAAAGTGCCAACACAGCACAACTATGGTTAAACTGACGATACAGGACGTCATGGAAGCTAGGTTTATCTGAAATGGTGCATAGTTTATTGATTTAAATACATTTTTTATGTAATTTAATATTTTTTTACTTTAATTTTTTATTTATTTTGATCCTTACAAAATAATTTTTTTCTTAAAGTACTTTAACTAATATTTTTTTTTACTTTTTTATTATTCAAAATATTATCTAAAATGTTTTAAGGATGAAAAATAAAATAAATATATTTTATAAGGATTAAAATAAAAAATAAAATTACAGGACAAAAAATATATTTAAACTTAATTTATTTTATAAATTTCTACACATATATCAAGAATCAAGAGCTATCTAAGCTCTAGTTTGTGAAGAAGTCTGGCCAACTCAGAAAATATTACAACATAAAATTGCAAACAAAAGAAATAAAAATCAGTATAATGCAATAATGTATACCAATTGGTTCTGTTTTCTATTTCCTTACAAACAAGTCTTCATTTGTCTTAAGTAGAATGAAAGGTCTACTCAAACTTAAACTACACAATATGAGCAAAGTCTACTTCAGTATCATTACAATGCGATGATATCAACATCTTAAATGGTTTGGTCGAGAAGTAGACTTACACAATGTCATTTCTCCATATTTGCCAGAAGTTCACTGAAAGAATCCAAATTGTCCAGATGACAACTAGGACACACACATCTCCTTTGGAGCTCCTCACCAAGTGAGCTGTATGCCGCTTCCAATTTAGATGACTGCTTGTTTCCAGTTAAGTACATAACTCAGATGCTCCAATTATGCTAATCAATTAAAATCCTTTAACTACACTATTGATACTAAGATCACACAACCAGAGTAACTAGTACTAAAATTTGGGAGAGGAGGGATAGAACAGTGTCTTTGGTAATAAATTTTTTTTAAAAAAATATTGTTTTATTATGTTTTATGAATATAGTATATCACCTCTATATTGATGGGTCGGGATTCTACTTTTCTTGGTTGTGTAACCTATGAAGCAGAGACTATCAAAACTATTAAAACAATTGCACTAGTTAAATATTTGTAAGGATATAAGGTCAAATCCTGCAATTCTTTTGTTTCCATGACTATCATGCTCATTAAAGACACCTTTTTTTCACAATCAATCAATTGCTGCTGAACCTGCAGGTTCTCCTTAACTTGAGAAAGAGTGAAAGCTAAGAAAATAAAGATAACGAAGGAACCTTGACATTATAGGATTTGATTCTCATCTTACATTCTCATAATTTTTTTGTTCTGCTTGGTATTCCTCATCCTCTTTAGCAATTTGAGATACTACCTCTAAAAGTGTACTTTCAAGAGCCATTATAGCTACTTCAGCATCATTCTCTTTCATTGTTACTTGTGATGCATCTAAAACAATATCAAAGTGCATCCTCAGTTTCCAGGCAAAAGTCTTCACGTAGAAAAGCTTAATTGTATAGGAATACAATACGTTAAAATTCAAAGATAAAAAGAAAAGCTAGATGAGAATGAGGGATGTCTAACTACTACAGAAGATCTAGGAGGTATCCACGGGGTGAACAGGATCATCTATAATATGCAATTTTTAATATCAAGACACTATGAATTTAGGTAAATAACACAAATCAAATCTAATTATTAATGACAAATGTACAGCACCTAAATAGAGGACATTAACGCTAAACAACAAATAATTTTCAATGGGTTCTCTCACTGCTGTTAAATTTAATCAATCCTGCTTTTCATTCTCTAATAACAATATTACCTATAAAACTTAAGCGAATTAAAATTTTCTATTAGGAGTGGAATAAAATCTTATTTAATGTTTACTATATCCATATCTTTTGTATTGAGATAGTAATACAATCATGTACCAAAAGATAAGCAGAAAGTGATTAAAAAATGAGACTACTGGCTGAGGTCACTAAAATGAGTAGCAGGAAATACAATCTGCTTCTTCTTGTTTTGTGAGAAGGAAGCAAAACAAAGTAACTAAAAACTAATCTCCTCCCTACAAGGTTACAACACAAGAATCCTCAAGTTCTGCACTTCTCATGTCCTCGTTTTTTCTTTTTCTTTTTTATATTTTTGTACATATAAAGAAAAGACTATAACAGTCAAAAGAATAACAGAACCTGTGGAAGCTGTTGAATCAATGTCGCAAGTAATAATGCTCTCTTGAAATTTCCTGCATTTACTGAGGGATCAGTAACTATTTTTGTAGCAATTATAGTACATTTCACTGATGCACAACAATATTTCGATTATCTAACACGATGAACCTTATCTTGCCATTCATATGAAGCATGTTGTGGAAGAATTGCTCACTGCAAACACACATGGAAATCTATTGAAGCAAACAATCAATTTAACTTGAAAAATGGTGGAAACGAGCACAGGAGAGTGGCGAAAGATGTGTTACCGCAAATCTGCTTCTTCACTCTTTGGTCATGAAAGGACAACACAACATACAATTACAAACAGGTCCGACGATGACAAGTTATAAACAAGAGCAAAACATTTGAAATCCGACGGCGAGAGTGAGTGAGAATCACCTTGAGAGTTTCCAAATCAGATCCGACGGCAGAGATGTGGTTTTGAATTAGAGATACTCTCGCCTGCATCAATGTGTGTTCAATTGAATTGAATTCTATTAAAGAAAGTGAGTGAGATTACTGAGATGAGAAAGAGTGTAACCTCTAGCGTTTGAGCGGAAGATTCAGTCAACATCAATTGAACTTCGAAGCCTTTAAGATCCTGTTCGACGAGTTCTTTGCAGCGCTTCGCATTTTCAAGCTCCGCATTGGCCTCGCTCAGCTCAGATTTAAGCTTCTCGATTTGCTTTCTCAGATTCACCACTCTTCGTTCTTCAAATTTCAATTTCAATTTCAATTTTCAAATTTTCAAACAAAATGAATATCATGAAGCATTGCTCTTCCTTCTAATGGAAAATTGGAAGCAATGAAATGAGTGAATACCTCCTTGAGATTTCTCAGCAGCGAAATTACGGATAAGGCTCCACAGTTGTTTCTGCGAATCGCTTCCTCTTCCCATTCCCGTTCCCGCCATATTCTACCGCACCTTCCACAAACAAACCAACCTTATTTATAATCGGTTAAATCATCTATTTAGTCTTGTATTTTATTATTTTTTGTTTGGTTTAGTTTTTTATTTTTTTAAAAAAATTATTTTAATCATTTATATTTTAAAAGATGACCAAAATTATTCTTCCGTGTGTTTTAAACTAATACCACTAATGATTTTAAAAATTTGATAGCTAAAACGGCCATAAAATGTTTTGTTTTTTCTTCTTCTCTCTTTTTCTTCCTCTTTCCGATTCTTCACTAGGCAACACACCACGCACGAGTCAAACGTGTCCTCTTTTTTTATCGTCAACATCTTCACGAACGAGTGTTTGAGAAAGGAGTGAATCTCTTACAGCACAATGAAGTTGAGGACGATGTGCTGGATCACCATGACGGAGAAGGGGTTGTCGATGAGGATGAAGTTGAGGACGATGCACTGGAGCACTGCAACAGAGAAGGGGTTGCCGACAAGGAAGAACTTGAAGACAATGTGTTGAAGCACTATGTTGGAGAAGGGTTTGTTGATGGCGAGGATGAAGTTGAAGACGATGCGCTCAGGTTCTAGTGAAAAATCGAAAGGACGAAGGAGACAGAAGAAAAAAAAGTAGGAAGATGAAGGAAAAATGTTGTATTTTGCAATGATTTTTAGCTATCAATTTTTTAAAATCATTAAGAGTGTGTTTGGATAGAGAATTTTAACTGAGTAAAGTAATTTATCAAAGAATTTAAATTTCTGTAATTTAGAATTCATTGTTTGGATGCTTTTTATGAAAAATTTAAAATTTTGGAATTTTAAAACATAATTTTAAACAACTAAAAATCTGAAATTTCAATTTTCTTCTAAAAGGTGGTGAGAAATTGAAATTCTCTGCTTACGGTGTTCTCGAAGAAACACAGCATGAACTCCTAAAATATCGATCGGGTGTGAGCATAGAGGAACACATATAACTAGCACACCAACCATATTTTCTCTTTTTTTTTCATTCATTTTTTTCATCCTCATAATTTTAATTTTTTTATTCAAACACACAATTTTGAAAATAAAAAAATTTTAATTGAAGTATTTAAAATTCTTAGAATTTTAAATTTCTCCATCCAAACACACTTTAAGGTGTTAGTTCAAAATACACAAAAGAATCATTTTGATCTTTTTTTTAAAACATAAAAAATCAAAATTTGGATCAAATTAAATAAAAAATAAAATAAAAAACTAAATATGTGATTTCGCCTTTATAATTCGTTCTCAGCACCCAAATTCAATTTGTATGTCCTTTTTTGACTGTACTGATATTTTATTTAATTTTTATTATTTAAATAATCTATTCTTTATTTTGTCACTAAAACAGTTTTAACTTTTAAGTGTTTTATTTTTACAAGCTTTTTTTTACTGAATATTTTTTACAAGCTAGTTTGTTTGGAATTAGATAGTCTATCTCGTCACTTAAATGCCGTCGCATTTTTTTTATGAGTGTTACGAATCGTGAACCTTTTTCATTTCATTCATTGTAGTCTTTATATACAAAATTCAAAAATTAAAGTAAATTTTTGTAATTGTAAGATTAAAATTATTGATATCCATAATTTCAGATACCAATTTGACATATTATTCTTTGCTTAGGCTTTTTATTGGTTAGTATGTTAGTTTTAGAAAATAGATTAAAAAAATAACTTGCATTAGAGGATCTTAAATTTTAATAATAGAATATGCATTTTCACTTAAGAAAAAAAAATTATTTTGCATCAAAGAGAGGAATTCATAAGAAGAATCTAGATCCACACATGTACGAATCTTTTTTTTTTTTTTTTACATTTCAAGAGTAATTTTTTATAAAAAAATATCAAAATAAGTAACTTTTAAAAATTACATAAATGGCTAAGTCGTGTTCTCAAATGTCCAATTATGGTAATGAAAGTTGTAATGATTCTAGAAAAAGGTAGCATAATATTCTCCTGATCATTATAAAAAATAAAATAAGGCCTCTTATATTTTTGCCTAAGTCGTGTTCTCAAATGTCCAATTATGGCAATGAAAGTTGTAATCATTCTAGAAAAAGGTAGCATAATATTCTCGTGATCATTATAAAAAATAAAATAAGGCCTCTTATATTTTTGCCTTAGTTCTAATTAATTAAGATATGTGCTAACAAGTCATTATTTCAAGTGATATTGTGATCATATTTTATTTAATGTCTTGAGTTTAAATTTGTGAATAAAAACAAAACGGTAGACAAAAGAAAAGATCTTATTAAATGTGATTAATCAAATTTTCTAATAAAAATTAATCATTAATAAAATTAATGGATATTTTATACCAATGTCATGGTAACAATAAAAATATCCCTCAAATTTTGATGATTGTTATTTTTTTGTCTAAAATTTAAATTTGTATTTGTTAGTTCAGTGTATTTTGAAAATTGTTGTATTTAATCTTTTTTCATAGACACAATTGTTTTGTGCCAAATAAGAAATATCGGATTCACATTTTTTTCAAGCTATTGACCAATCCATTAGAAAATAAGAAAATGGGTGAGTTTCTCTTACCTATACAAATGTCAAATTTCAAGTGTATAAGATCTTGTTGTATTTATATGTGAGAAAATAATCAATTTAGTAAGAGAATTCATATTAATTCTCATCGTATGCTGAAAAAGAAATGTGAGTCAACTACAATCATCTAGAACAAACATGATTAGTCTCTAACAAATAGATTAGGACACACTTGTAATTTATGATTTGTGAAAAAAAAATTCTATCCCATTTCACATTCACAGTAGCTAAAGTTTTATAGGATATTATCATTGGAGAGTTGAGAGTTGGAAGATTCTTCTATCATAATTTCCATTTAAAGTGATTTTATTTTTAAATCAAATATACAAGAACAGTTTATTGTTAATTTAATTTAACATACATTTCATCTTTATTTAATGTATTAAAATTGAAGAAGGTAAATATATTTGTGTAATTTTAGTTTCAATATTTTTTCTGTCATTTTAGTATCAAGATTTTAAAAAGTTCAAAATTTTGTTCAAATCTTCAAACATATATTTATTTTATATATATAGTTAATTAAATTACTTTTTAATTATTAAATATTAATTTGTACCGCATCACAATACTAACACATCATCTTATTCAACCATAAATAATTGACATATGTAAAATTGAGGATTTAATCAAAATTATAAAAAAAATTAAGAACTAAAATCGTCAAACAAAAATAGGTAGACAAAAATCATAAATCAAGAATTAAAGAGAGACCTAAATTGTAATAAGCTTGTATTTTATTACTTTAAAATCAAATTCATTTGACGGGATGTTTTAGTGTTCTCAAATAAAGTTTTAGATTCAAATTTTGTAGATAAAAAAATATAATTAAAAAACAAGATTCTATTAAAAATGATTAGTTAGATTTTGGGGTGGTACTTTACATACAAATTATATAATAAACAACACAATTATTTAATGAATGTTTGAGTTTGGATTTTGTAAATAAAGAAAATAGACATTTTGAGAACTTTATTCACTAAATAATGAGTCTTAATAACTAATGTTCTTAAAGTGTTGCTTAAGAAATTATTAACAATTTTTTTTATTAAAAATCATGATGGGGATGCAATGAAAATCACATTAAATATATATTAGTAACATTTTTAATTCTGTAAAAAAATATTTTTAATTATTTAACCAATGTCAAAAGAACAATGGTTAATAACCCAGATTTAGTTAAATTAATCTGATCACAGAGTAATTGTTTCAATACGGAATCTCCAAACAAAAAATATTCTGACGTAGCATCTAACACAACTAAGAGTGTGTTTAGTACACATTAACTTAGCTGAAAGTTATTTTAGTAAAAGTGAAAAACATGTTTAGTTAATTAACTTTCTACTACTGATTAATTTTTCAACTTTAAACAAACCTATTGATTAATCCTTAATTTTTCCAATTAAGCTAATTAATTTTTCAACTTTTAACAAACCTATTCATTAATCCTTAATTTTTCCAATTAGGCAATTACACCCTATACTTAGTGGCCCCGTGTGTCCTGATACAGGCCACTACTTTCCAACTTTCTCTGCTATTATTAATTTATTATCCCATAAATGAAAATTATTTGCTGATACTTAATCATGTACCTCTCCCAAACGTGGCCACGCTTGACCAAACACTATTCTATTATTATTCTTACCCGGATAGCACATCGTATTGTGTCATGAGTGACATCAATAATGTCCATGTGGTATGACCTATGGGTCTTTATCCATATTTGGATTAAACCTTAATTCTCACTTTTCATATCTTTGTTTTTTCCATTACCATATCATTATTGTGGAATGGTCACAGTTGAATGCGACTCTTTCTCTCTCGGCTTTTGTTATTTTTTATGAATTATTTGGCGAGTGATAATCCAAAGTGGTTTCCATTCTTTACTACTGTGAATATAAAATGTGAACATGAATAAGAGATGCTTTTCCGCTTCTTTTTTGGTTAGGAACACTGCAATAAATAAATGCCCTAAAGTTTTGATTTTGAACTCGACAAAAGTGAATGAAGTAATCAACTAAGTCAGCATGATTTGCTAGGTGCTTGGTTTCTCTATAGGCTAAACCACCACCAATACTTAATTTAAGAGAATTGTTGAAAAGTCAACTGCGGGAGAAGAAAACATGTAAATCTTGATCTCCCTGTCCTTTTCCATCCTTGAAAATTATGGCTTGTGAGCACGGGCAAGGGAGAAACTAAAAGGGTTTTTTTTTTACTCTGATGATTGAGGGAGTTTCTTTATATATATATATAGGTTTGAATGAAACAATGAGACTTAACTAACTTTGATTTGAAGACAACAGATGAATATTAAAGGAAATTATGGGAAAGGATAGAAAGTGATTGTGTTTCTAGAACTGGTACTTTAAAAATGAAAGTGTGTGAGAGAGAGAGGGGGCCAAGACACAAAGCAGTTGGCAAATTAGCAGAAAGTTCAAAACCCCACAGAGCTGTTTTCAAATAAATTCTGTTCTTTTTATCCCATTCAAGTCAACTTAACACAAAAAGGTTTAGTCTTTGGAATTGGGGTTCTGGGATTTTTCTATATATGAATTGAAGTGGAGATGATATTGGTGTAGTTGGTGAGATGAAGGGTGTTCTTTCCATCAGTTTCTTGTTTTGTTGTGTGCTGCTGCTTTTGGATTCTTCAATTTCACTTCCTCTATGTGTTGATTCAAGTGAGTTTCTCTCTCTCTCTCTCTCTCTCTCTCTCTCTCTCTCTCTCTCTCTCTCTCTCTCTCTCTCTCTCTCTCTTTGTTTTAGCCTTTGTTGTGTGTGCTTTATCATTTATGCATAGTTTTTGTCTATGGTGTAGGGGCACCCTTTACCTTGAATAAGACACTTGGATTTTGTCCTTACAATGGAAGCACGTGTTGCAACACCACAGAAGATGCGCAGATAGAGAAGCAATTCCGAGCGAGCAACGTATCAGATCCTGGCTGTGCCTCGGTTTTGAAATCAATACTTTGTGCGGTAAGGTTTCTTCTTCTCCCAAAAGCATGAATTTAGATAAGGACCACGAAATATGTCTTTTTTCTCTGCCCCTTTTATTGGGGTAAACTTTACTAACAGGTTCTTCACGTTTAATACGTTTTATTAAGTAGCAATCAAGAATTAATGAATACGTTGTCGTGTCTTAATGGGTGTAATTTGGGTTCAAATAAATGATTTTGGCAAAATTTTGGTTAGGATGGAAACAAAAATAAACCCACCACCATTCATCCCAAAACACCCCTATTTTATGTCATGAATATCTGGTTTATATATTGATATTTGAGGATCAAGACTCCAGAGCGCCCTTATCAATTTCTCATGGATGGGTAGTGGCACTTTACAGGCTTCAAAATATAAACTTCTTTGTCATAAAATTTTCTTGTTTGGAAAAGGAATAGTCATGGCTATAGTTTTATTGATGCTATAATTTTCTTATCAATATGTTGACATAGAGACCACTGTGACACGTCCTCTATGCTGATAATTTCTAAAAGCAAGAATGAATCAAAGATAAAAGTATCCATGATAACTTCTGCCTTGGATTAATTTCTCTGATACCTTTGTTTGTAGAGGTGCGACCCATTTTCAGGGGAGCTATTTACAGTTCAATCCTCACCTAGATCAGTTCCTGTGCTTTGCAATTCCACCATACCAGCAAATTCTTCTCAATCAAAGACAGAGGTGCACGTTTTTTGCTCTCAAGTATGGGACACATGCAATGATGTATCCATAGTGAATTCTCCATTTGCCCCTTCATTACAAGGTCAAGCAGGAGCACCAGCTCACACCAATGCTACCAAACTCACTGATTTATGGCAGTCCAAAACTGACTTTTGCACTGCATTTGGTGGAGCATCTGATAATTCATCAGTGTGCTTTGAAGGTGAACCTGTTTCACTGAATAAAACTGAGACCTCTATTAGCCCCCCTCACGGCTTGTGCCTTGAGAGAATTGGTAATGGATCTTACCTCAACATGGTGGCTCACCCTGATGGCTCTAACCGCGCATTCTTCTCTAACCAAATGGGCAAGGTTTTTCTGGCAACACTTCCAGATGTGGGATCAGGAGGAACAATGAAGCTTGATGAATCGAGTCCTTTTGTTGATCTAACAGATCAAGTTTATTTTGATACTCAATTTGGAATGATGGGCATGGCATTTCATCCAGATTTTGCTAAAAATGGACGATTCTTTGCTTCATTTACATGTGATAAGTCTAAGTGGTCAGGATGTACTGGAAGATGTTCTTGTAATTCAGATGTTAACTGTGATCCATCAAAGTTAGGTACTGATCACGGTGCCCAACCATGCCAATATCAAACTGTTATTGCAGAGTATTCTGCTAATAGCACTGGATCTCAGCCTTCCTTGGTAGGCACCTCTTCGCACATAGAAAAGTAGTTTCCATAATGAGTTCAATTCAATGAATTTACACGAGTTGTTAATGTTTTTGCAGGTGGAAAGTGCTAAACCAACTGAAGTGAGAAGAATATTTACCATGGGGCTCCCATTTACATCTCAACATGGTGGTCAAATACTCTTCGGACCTAATGATGGGTATTTATACTTAATGATGGGATATGGAGGAGGTGCAGGTGATCCTTACAATTTTGCACAAAACAAGAAATCCTTGCTTGGAAAGATTATGAGGCTTGATGTAGACAACATCCCAAGTGAGTAATTCACATATATATATAGGGGATGTATTTAGTGACAAAAAGATTTAATTTTAGCAATACAACCATGCATGAATGGTTAAGATAAACTCTTCACATGCGCTCACACTCTCTTGTAATGTGTGTATTTTTATCTTACTCTTGGCATTGACATCTAGACATCTATCTTTAATCTTCAGGTGCAGCAGATATTAGTAAACTCGGCCTTTGGGGTAACTACTCCATTCCAAAGGACAATCCTTTTAGTGAAGATAAAGATCTGCAGCCTGAAATATGGGCCTTGGGACTAAGGAATCCTTGGCGCTGCAGTTTTGATGCAGAAAGACCTTCCTACTTTTTGTGTGCAGATGTTGGACAGGTTTGTGAATTTAGTGGTGTGTTCAATTTATACAACAACTTTACACAATCAAACATTTGTGCATTACAACTTTGCAAGAGACCAAAATGTGCATTTTGAAGTGAGACATAATTGCCAGTTTTCTTAATAGAGAAACATGAGAATTTCTTTTTCTTTAAATTCTGATTCCTTGATCATCTTGATTCTTGAAAACTGTAAAAATACAAGTAGCAAGCACCAACTTGACTTATAATATCCTTTAATCATATCTAGCATAGTGCTATAAAACAGGTTCATCATCAATAGACCTTTCTTTACTTGTAATTGCAGAACTGTTAACATTCCAACATAGAGCTATTGATCCATTTATATAGTATAATAACATTACAGTTAAATCCCTAGATAGGTTGGAGTTTGTTGTGCCTCAAGGGTAAGAACTTTTAAAAACACACGAATACAAAAAAGTGTAACTAAAAACTTTAACTTCTACTCTATTCTTAACAATCTATGCTTCCTTTAAAGTGTTACCTAATTTTTTGAGAGTTTAGTGGAACATTCTCAGTAACTTAATTGATTTTCAGGATGTTTATGAGGAGGTGGATCTCATCACCAAGGGTGGAAACTATGGCTGGCGTGTTTATGAGGGCCCCTATCCATTCCAACCAACACAATCACCTGGAGGAAATACTTCGGTAAATTCAATAAATCCAATTTTCCCATTAATGGGATACAACCATTCTGAATTAAACAAGAATGAAGGATCAGCATCCATCACTGGAGGATATGTCTATCGATCTACCACTGATCCTTGCATGTATGGAAGGTAAAGAAGCTTCTTCCACAATACAGTTTGTCAAATATAACAACAAATTCTAATTTTATTGGGGGTTTTAAAAAAGGTGAGTGACTGTGACTTCAGTTGCAACATCAAGGTTGTGAGATTTTCTACAACTGCATTGTGACCGTATTAGCTGCATTTATCTACAATATCTTGCAATGACATGGATTGCATTAAAACCACGACTGCAGATGCAATTTAAAACTTTGATTTGGATCTGCAAAATATTTCTTTTGCACTGAACATCCCCACCATGATGTGAATACACCTTGAGCCAATTCACATAAACTTCTGGACAAACATTTGCATCATGTACCTCATTATAAAAGTTAGATGAGAAGATTTTCTAAAATAGTTAAAGTGCATGAGTCAATCTTAACTTTCCCGAAATAATTAATTCATTTTTCTTTTTAATTCTTTAATTTGTCTTTTCTATAAGTGTCCCTTTTGACAAGTTTCTTGAAACTAGTTCCTAGACTCTATTGGAACAAACAATGCCAAGTGGACAAGTACTAGGAGGAAGGGTGTTCCCCTGTGCACCTCAATTTTTTGTACTGATAAAATTTTATATGTTAAATTTGGTTTCTTGCCTATCTATGCAGCATTAACATTGCTTATTGTTAAATCACTGAACTTCAGATACTTGTATGGAGATCTATACGCTGGAGCAATATGGGCAGCCACAGAAGATCCGCAAAATAGTGGCAATTTCAGCACCAGCAGAATTCCCTTCAGCTGTGCACGTGATTCTCCCATACAGTGCGACTCTGCACCTGGAAACCTTCCTGCTTTAGGCTACATCTTCTCATTTGGCGAAGACAACAACAAAGACATTTACATCCTTGCGAGCACCGGTGTATACCGAGCTGTTCGTCCAAGTCGCTGCAGTTATGCTTGCTCTCAGGAAAAGGCAACTACTACTACAACTTCAGCTCCCTCTCCTACTTCTCATGCTACACGTTGGAGGGTCCTTTCTGGATATCTGGTTTTGCAGTGCTCATTTTTCTTGCTGCTTTTGTTGGGTTTTATGTAGTGTGTTATGATCTTTGTACATTATGTAGTAGAGATCGTAAGAGGAGAATGTTTGCCCTTTCTTCTGGGTTTTCTACATTTTGGTTTCGTTCCTTTTGCTTAATTAATAAAAGATAAGTAAGTTGAGTTACTGAATCAATGTGCTTTTGAAGTTTTGATTTTAAACACAATCTAGTGCATGCAACCGTTAAGCTAGCGTATGTTTGTTCAAATTTTTTTGTAAACAATAAGCAAGGCTAATGTATAAAGATTAGCATTGGTGCAGTGATTAAAAGCACCAACATATATATGCTCTCGTACGTAAAAAAAAAAATCCACAAGGTTGAAGTGAAACCCTTCTCTCTTTTCGAAATGCAAAGGGGTGCGGGTGCAGTAGGAAGCAATAGTGACAGTACAGAAAGTTTTAGCCATTCAATATAATGTTAAAAATAGGTTTTACCGAATAATTTTAAAAAATGGCCCATGCAGGTCTCGAACCTGCGACCTTCGCGTTATTAGCACGACGCTCTAACCAGCTGAGCTAATAGGCCAATCATGTTAAAAGAAAATTAATATAGTTATATATAACATTAAGCATTCTAATGTATATTTAATACACATATAAGTTTACATAATAACTCTTATAACAATTAATTTTGATCTAATAATCTATACTTTTTTACATATATAAATTTTAAAATAAAAATTATAGGTTTAATAAAAATTCATATATATAAAAAATATGCTATTATATTAAAATTAATTGTTATAAAATTTATTATGTAAACTTATATTTGTATTAAATATACACTAAAAATTTTAGTGTTATATATAACGACATTAATTTTTTTAAATATAATTGATTTATTAACTCAGTTGATTAAAACGTTGTGCTGATTATGTAAAAATTACAAGTTCGAGACTTGCATGGGTGTATGTTTTTAGGTTTTCTCTTTTCACTAAATGTATGAAGAAATATGTTAGCTGCAAAAAAGAAAAACCTTATTGTTAAATGGGGCAATATGATGAGCTCAATCCATCAAACCAATTATTGACGACAATTGCTTTGGACACCCAATATTTTTGTTGGGACACCCAACAATCAAGGTGAAAGGGTTAAAATGTCTTTCACCTTTTCTCTATAAAAATAAAGTGGCTCATCCATACGAATCACTTCTTCCGCTGTGACACCTTATTTTTTAATTTGTTTTGTAATGTAACTTTTTTATATTAGCAATATTAGTAATAAGATTGGTAAAAAAAATTATAATATATATAAACGAATTTGGAAATAATAATAATAGAGTAATATTAAATTTGTTTAAATTTTAAAAAATATTGAAACCAAAATTTAAAATAATATTGAAACAAATATTTTAAAGCGATAATATATTTGTTAGTTTTAAAAAAATATCGAAACCAAAATTTAAAATAATATTGAAACAAATATTTGAAAGTGATAATAAATTTGTTAGTTTAAAAAAATGATTGAAACAAAAATTTAAAATATTTTAAAATTGTTAGTTAGTTTTAAAAAAATTGTTGAAACCATAATTTAAAATATATTAAAATTGTTAGTTCTAAAAAAATATTGAAATCAATTTTTAAAAGATATTAAATTTGTTAGTTTTAAAAAATGATTGAAACCAAAATTTAAAATATTTTAAAATTGTTAGCTTTAAAAAATATTATGCAGATAATGGTTAGAACTAGAGGTCTCGGACGGGTTTAGGCCGAGCAATAAGAAAAGTTCTAGGGATGAGAGAGACTAGTGACGATGATAATGATGCCGACAACGGTGAAAGCCAACCATATATGCCCGTAGGCAACAACAAGAGGCGCATGCTGTTGAGGATCCTCTTACGACTGCGGAGGAATTAAACGAAGAGAAACAACAACCACATGTTGAAGAAGGTGTTACTAATGTTGAGGGTTTTTTAGATGGACCCCATGATACATTAGTTTTAAGAGATTTTGAAAATCTGCTTTACGAGTCTGGAATGGAGAGGTATGTAAATATTAAAAAAAAAACATAAAGCATGTAGCTTACAACTTATTATTTTTTTGTTACATGATCGATATTATTGTTTCCAACAACGTCCTGAGCTTAAGCTATCTTCCCATGAAAGGAAGGCTAAGTTCAGCAGGCCTGCTCCAGAGATTGAAGGCCTTGTGGCTGCCAGCGGACTAAGTCCTTTGATCGCATGTTCCCTAGATACAGGCGATTGAAGACTTAAGTCTGCTTTCGTGGAACACTTGCATAAGGAAACTAGTAGTTTCCATTTGCTAGTAAGAGAGGTGACTATCACCTTAGATGATGTGGCGTCATTGTTGCATTTGCCGATAATAGGGGCGTTCCATAACTTCGAGCAACTTTATGTCGACCATGTTGTCAATATGTTGGTGAAATTACTCGAGGTCAGTGTTGTAAAGGCAAGAGCTGAGATGATTCAATGTCATGACTCTTATGTTTGACTAACCTGGCTGGGAGACCTGTATCAGACGAAAATCGATGCATGTCACTGGATCGTAGTAGCACGAGCGTATTTGTTGCATCTGCTTGGATGCACACTCTTTGCTAACAAGAGTGTCATACATGTGCATGTGATATTCTTAGATGCACTACATGACTTGACGCAGAGTGGGACTTATGCTTGGGGCATTATTGCACTTGTGCATATGTATGATAATTTAAATAAGGCGTCAAAGAGCATGACGAGGCAGCTTGCAGGATATATCACTCTGTTACAAGTTAGTTGACATATTAAAAAAACATTTTTTCATTGGTGTTGGTTATTCTATGTTGTCGCTTATTTTAATGAATATGTTTGCAAAATATCTATAGTGTTGGATCTACAAGTATTTTTCGTCTATTGGTTCTGCCATAGCTGCCAAGGATTATGACGAGCGGAGACCGCGTGCATGTCGATGGACCTTTGGCAAGGCATTACCTGTGTTGACGTATCGTAGGCATCTGGACAGATTGACCCCTGATGTTGTGTGCTGGATTCCATATGATGATCACCGCTCATTTAGAGAATTTAAGGTCATCTCCTTGTTCTCTGACCATCTCAAATGGGCCCCTTGACGGTCATTCATCGACCGGAGAGGATTGTACGACAGTTTGGGTACATCCAGACCATTCTGCCATATCCTGCTTTGCCTTTAACTTCTGTTGAAGAAATGGATGCTAGATGGATGCAGTTTGGTGACTATATTGCACCAGTAGGACAAATTTTTGTAGTGCCTCGTCAATGTTCGTCATATTACATGCAGTGGTTCTACATGATTTCGCATCCATTTATGACTCCAGCACAATCAGGGGATCCTCCTAGATTTCCGCTGGTTCAGCAATATGACACATTTGTTGAACCAGATGTGTCTCAGCAATCGAGGGCGGCAACGACACCTAATAAACCAGACGTTGATGTGCATCTTCCTCGACATGCAGTAGTAATATTTTTTTTTGCATATTTTTTGTTTGTTGTTTTTTTATTATTAACAATTTTTATGTTTGTTTTTTTCCACTTACTAGGATGGTTATGTAGCAATTGATGCTAAATTGGAGAGGCTACTGAACCTGAGGATCTTGACTGAAGGAACAGAAGCCTATACTGTTGCCAAAGAATGTCTAAGCATCGCCAGAAGCTACATTGGCCAACCAATTGGAGGTCACAGATCAAGGTATAGGCGGTGTATGGATGATCATTGAAGTTTTTTTTGCCTTATATATGCTATTTTTAATTTTGTGGAGAATTTTTTTATTTGGTACATTTATTTATTGACATTGACATTTGGTTAATTTATAAATTTGGCATGTTACTTACGGACACGTGGTTAATTATTTTATACAAATTTTTGTTATTTGTTTATCCATAATTAGTTGTTAATCTTGATTTGAGGGATAAATTAATTTGTCCTTAACAAATTATGAATGTATGTTTTTTGCAACATTTAAGCATCATAAATCATTTTCAAATTTGACAACACATTGTGAATTGCATGCGTCTGTTTAAAAAAATCAATATTACACCTACATACTGACATAGAAATGACTATTGAGTTATTTTAGTTCTGATAGTAACAATGCATATTTGATGTAACATTAAAGCATGAAACAACATTGTAGTACTTAACAACATATAGGAAGTGGCACTCGTCTATTCAAAAAAAAAATACTACACCAACAAAACTGACATTCAATTGCCTACTCAATTATAAAAGTCTAATTGAACAACATCTATAAATACCACACAAACACTCTCAACAATCACACATTCTCACCCAATCTACCTTTAGAAACCAAATTATAGTCTCGAAACTATGACATTTTTGGGAGAAACAAGAAATCAGACCATTTTCAACTCCAGATTAGCTTTTATTTTTCCAACTGGATCAGTTATTCACAACAAATCTGGTGTTTAATTCCAAAGTCCCACTCTGATACCCATGCGAGTACCTAATGTTTGTAGTTTTGAAACATTAAAGAGCAGAATGCACAATACTCTTCAACTAACCAACAATTAATATTTGGATGAAATTTACTACTGACAGTCATTCGCAGATGCAGGTAACCAATTTGACTTTCAATCTATGCAATTGAAAAATGATGATGATGTTAACACAATGTAAATGTGTAATGATCAATACTCGTGTGATAGTCTAATTGAGTTATTATGTACCACTGGTAGAACACCAGATGGTATATTAAACTTACTTCAAGCCACTATAACTCCTACTCATAATGCCCTCCTATATTACAACAAGAGGTGGAACATGCCACACCAAGACGACTTTGTGGGTTACTTGTTCACAGGAAAAAATCCAAAAAGATTGGACATTCCTTTGGGATGTAGCATCGAAAAATTGAAGGATGTGATCAAGCAAGTTGCACTTCAAGAGATTCCCTCTTATAGTATTCATGAATCACAAACGGTAAGACGATTGTTTTTCGATAACCAGGTCATTTGGAGCATTCATAAAAAGTTATAAAATTTGAAATAATTGAATTAAAAACTGACGATGACATGGTGAAGGTCTTAGTACAACCTAACTACGAGAAACGATTTGGCTCAATAGAAATTTTAGTTTTTTTTTAGTAAATCGGTAAACAAAATGGAAGACAACATGTCTTCGTCGCAACATGATTCTATGCAAAATTAATATTATTTAATTGTAGTTTTTGATACATTTTCTGTTTGTTTCAACTTTCTTGTAAGTTAATGTAATGTTTAAATTGGTGTTCATTAGCTAATGAAATCGTATGTTTTTTATTTTGAAAGTACATATTTATGTCCTAACTTTTTGAAGTTATCTTAGCAAAGCAACACAATTAGTGGAAATAACATGCATAGCGTAACAAAATGCCAACAAAATAATTATTTACAGAAATGTCAGTGGAAATAACATATTTTATGTTCACCTAAATCAACAAATTTGATTTTCAACCTGGACAAATTTGTGTAACGTTGCATTATACCTATGTATGGGTGGGTCACTACTTTTCCTGATAATGACAATGTGTAGTCCATAACAACGCCAATGATGGTAAAGGACAATGGTCTCGTAAAAAAATCTGTTACATAACCACAAACAGATTCAATGTAAGATAACCAACAACATTGTCAACATTTATACAAACATAATAATTATGCAATTACTTGAATAAAATTATTTTCATACACATGAGCAATGCATATTATGTGATGCATAAAAGAATTTAGTAGTGGCTAACTTCTAAAAGGAAAAAATGTCATGCTTTGTTGTCGTAAAAGAGAAACAACGATCACATCCCATATCTGTAATATCCATCCACTTGTCTATGGTAACCTACATGGGACAAACAACAAATAGTGGTTACTTAAATGTTATTTTAAGAAAAAGTCACATAACAATAAACTTACACACCATAGATAATCCATCAACAAGTAGGGAAAGCGTTAATTCCTCAAATTTTTCTATGCCACCAAGCATGTTGATATACTCTTCTGACCAACTTGTGAGTTCTTTATGTAGATGGTTGCACACCAATGATCACAAATCTTCACTCATACCCAATAAGGCAACGATTGCACGATAACCACCGTTACCATTCACTTTGACATCAATAATGTTTTCAATAGAATTCTGGATGCACGGATGAAATTGATCTAACATTGGAATATTTCGTCTCTGTATTGATTGCTCAGATGATGATGCACTATATTTCTCTGAATAATTACTATTTTTCACAGAATGTAACGTATCAATATACTCAATATAAGATGGATCACATTTTGTTGACATTTGTTGTTTGGTCAGCAGTTTTTTTAGAGCACCTTTGGTCTTCACCTTTTCTGGAGGAGGACACATAGAGTTCAGATTAGCATAAGCAATTTCCTAAAGCTTTGTATTCAAATGTACTTTTCCGTAAACATCAAGCTTCTTAAATCATTTCGATATGATTTCCATCTTCTCAGTTATGGTCACCTCAGCCTCACATAACCCTTGATATGAAAATCTGAGTCTACGCCAAAAAATGTGGATTGTCTCTAGTGGTATGGAGCCAACAACATATTTAGACAACTCACATGCACATGGAAGACCGTGGATAGTCCTCATGACACATCCACAACGTGAAAGGTTTTTGCCTGCATAAGCTACACGCTCATACGCAGCAACAATTTCATTTAAAGCGTACCTTGATACTATGCCAAATAGTTTTTTGTACAAGGTAACTTTAAACACATGCCCAACGACGTGTGTATTTGTCTCAAAAGATGCTTTAATTTGGGTGTGTTGAAGTGTCATCATGTTGTTCATTGCTTCCCAAACACTGCATATATCACCAAGGTTATTTTGTAGAAGTCTCTTTAATGACCAATGAACACTCTCAATCCTACAAATGAAATATACAACAACGTATAAACATCCACAACATTTTCAATTAAGTCAACACTTAAACAAATCAACACAAACAAAAAACAATATTCATACATCTTAGTAGTTGTGTTTCCTAGATGCCTCACTTTGTTAGTTTATGCTTTAACAAATTTTTATTTGTGCGGAATCACCCATGTTTGACACACATGGTCGACAAACATAGGCCATAGAGAGTAAGCCATTTCAAAGTTCTTAAGGTATTAATCAAAATAACTCTCACAAAGATAATCAACCAAACTCCCCCAAGCCTCAATCACATAATCCCATGCATTTTTTTTACCCACCAGGGTTTTGTACTTTGCCTTCACATTCTTGTCAATATGAAACTCACACAACAAGTTTGTAGCATCCGGGAATATAGTTTTCACTGCATTCATCAAAGCCAAATCTTTGTCAGTTACAATAACCCTAGGGAGTGCATCAACTTTCATGAAAAGACCTCGAAATCGATATAGAGCCCAAACAACATTATTAAGATGTTCTACTTCAAAGTAAACAAAAGCAGTGAAGAATGTCATTCTTGTTGGTGTAACACCAATAATATCAAGCAACAATCGTTTGTACCTATTTTTTTTGTAGGTACTGTCAATAAAAAAATCAAATTAAAAGAATTGGTTAATTTGATTGCATCAGGATGACTCTAGAACAAGTTATGTACAACATTTTCATCCTTCATCCTATGCCAGTGAATATATTGATCTCGGTCAAGCAGCATCATGAGCTGTTGCATTTTGGTGTTACTCCCTCTTATGGAAGAACGGTAAGCATTTCTGACATTGTAAATTTGTTTGATTTTTATATAACTATTGACATTGTGCTCCTTCAACGTCAAAAGAATATTTCTTAGCTTCAGCATGGACTTCGTTATATCAGCAACAACAATCTTCTCGTCTTTAGTCAATCGACCCGCATATAGATGTCCAACAAATGACTTTGTCATTTCATGATTGTGAGTCCCACAAACTAACTTCACCATCCATCATTCTCCTCCCAAAATTGGTTTCGCACGCAACTTAAACGGGCATCCACATTTTCTACTGCCAATGCATGTTCTAACCAAATCCTTCTTCTTAGGCCTATACTCATCACTCCTTTCGCAAGCTATTAACATGAATGAGACTCTTCCTCTAACACTAATATTTATGTCTGACCTCACTATCACGACAATATAAAACTTTATCATGGGTAGCAAATAACTATAACACAATTCAAAGAAGGTATAGGAACATTTATGTAATATAATTACTATACCAACAACAAATTAGACAAATACTCGAGAAGTATTAAATGCATCAGAACAATCAACGTGCTCTATTTTCACGCCTGCATTTTGCTCATTTTCAACATTCATATCAACTTCTTCAGACATGATAGTATCATACTTGCACTTTTTTTTGTCCATCTTAATAAAACATTTAACAAATTCAATGATAAACAAAAAACGTTTAAAAAAAAGTATACAATCACCTCATTTGTTATCGACACAAATATAGCTCCATACAAAATTTTTAAAAAAATGTATTGTACATCATATAGTCACAAAATACATTTTCACTACATATTTTCATTAATATATTCAATTATAAAAAATAATATTATAATTAAAAAAATGACTAATAAATATCATATAAATTCTAATAAATACATCATTCAATTAAATATCAAATATTTTAATTAGCATTTGTTGTAATAAACATCTAAATGCATCATTCAATTAAATATTATATTTATTTAATTTTCAATCACTGTATTAAACATCTAAAAACATCATTCAATTAAATACCAAATTTTTTTAATTATTAATTGTTGTAATAAACATCTAAATACATCATTCAATTAAATATCAAATTTTTTAACTATTAATTACTGTAATAAATATTTAAATACAACATTCAATTAAATATCGAATTTGTTTAATTCTCAAATTTTGTAAATAAATTAAATGTATAAAAAAATTCTAAATAAATTATAATTTTAAAAAAATTCAAAATATATGGATTGACAATTCTTATGATTCATACGGATTGTTAATCATATGATTGTTAATCCATATGAACCATACCGTATGACCATACAAATTTCTAATCCGTATTATTCATATAGATTGTTAATCCGTATGAATCATGCAGATTGTCATCCGTATATTTTTTTTAAAAAATTATGCATCCCTTTTTCTCCGGCGATGAAAAACCACTGAACTTCACCGTATATTCATAAACAATGCACGTAGACCACGGGAGACAACAAACGCTCCGAAAAGGAAACTAACAGAAGCAAGTTACACTAAGGGAGTGCAGTTTTACGAAAAAAAGGCGTTGCAGAAATGAAAAACCTAATATGCTATTTATAACCAAAAATACCCATATGGACATTTTCGGTATTTTGGAAAACTGTTGGGTGTACCAGCAAAAATGTTGGGTACCCCAAGCAATTCCCATTATTGACCACTTAAGGTGTGCCTATGATAATTTGGACATGGGTTTTCCTTTGCATGATTTTTAGATGATATGCCAATCTAGTTTTTTTTGTTTTTTTTTGCTTTTCTGATTTTTTTGCTTGTTTTGGTTTTTGTTTCTGGTCCATGCCTTCAAGAACATTGATTGTTGATTTTTCAAGATGGTTGATTTATGCTTCAAAATTGTTAATTTCTCTCCTTTTTTGCTAAATTCTTTTGAGATTAAATTCTTACAAAAAAACTAATTCTCCGAGCCACATTCTCCAATGGTAAACAATTTATAAGAATTAGTTCTTAGTTTAAAAATCGAAATAAGAACCATCCGTTGGAGATGGGCTTAGCAATTGGTTTAGGGTCAATTTTTCTCTTTCCAAAACTCCCAACATAGTTTATAATTAGTTTTAAACTTTTACTAACAAATTTGGAAAGTTTATCGGATAATCTCTTCTATTGTCCATTTTTATGATGTTCTTTTAGATAAATTATGCCATTCATGTGAATTGTTTCACTAGATTTATCCTCAAAGTCATGTACTTTATTGTAATAAGAAAGAAAAGCCATTTGATTAAACTTGTTCATCTTTTGGTTTGGATTTTTCTCATTTTAAAATTGTTTTTAATGTTTTTATTTCAGGTAGTGAAAGGAGAAGAATTGAACTTAAAAGGAAAAAAAAAAGAACCACAAAGATAGACCGTAAAAGTGTTAAGAACACTATAAGAAAGCTAGGTGCATCAGTAAGATGCTAACCTTATATATTAACTTTTGTCACTTTACATGTTGATGGAAGCCAGATACCCCCAAGCACAAGTTGGACATCTTACATTAATGAATGAGCATTAAGTGTCTCATTTTTAAAAGGTCAATGATCTCAATTTTTAGAAATAAAGGAAACACATTAAAAGGGGTTCAACAATGTGTTTTTGAATTTTTTTTAAAAATATTTCGCAAAGTTTTTCACAAATAATAAAATTTTAAAAGCTTTCATCCAAAAGAAAATGTGGAAGGAAAGCAAAAACTAAAACACATTCATTTTTATACTTGTTTACTCAACTTGAGTCATGTTTAATTCTCCTTCAACCTTAAAAGGCTTTCACTAACAAAAGAAGATTACAAGTATTCTCTATCTCACTTCTAGCTATAACCAATAACAATCTAACCCATGATTGTCAACCCAAGTATTCTTTAACACTAAGTTATTCTTGACTTTCACAAACAAATAAATGTTTGAAATTACAAATGATTAATTTATAATTTGAGAATATGAAAGTTTAGCATAATAAAAGTAACTTTGCAAAGCAAAGAATGAGTTGTTTAAGCACAAAGTGTTTTGTCTAAGGAGCAAGAAAGGTATCTTCTAGAGTTTGATAAAATAGTTTTGTATTAATCCTCCTCTTTGAAAGTTGCTTTATATAGACTTCTAAAAACTATATGTTCATTGTGAGAAAAGGTTGCTTCAATCTTCCTGTTTTGAATCTTCATCAAATGCATGGAGATGAAACAATCCTGCTTAAGACCATTATAAACGATAAATTCTTTCTCCGAGTAGTTAACATAACTATGTACCAAAAACATTTCATTGTGTACTGTTTCACATTGATTCAAGAAACAAGCTTAGTCTGAAACAAGGACCATTATGAGGAAAAATGTATGGATTATTTGATAGCATATGTACTTAAAGACTTAATTCATGGTATGAATTAATTGAGTAGTAGGACATGTAGTGTGCAATATAATATTTTTACCAATAAACTATTTATAAAGTTTGATTATATGTGAGTTATAATATTTGAAAAATATTATAAAATAATATCTACAAAATGTGAATTTTCTTAATTGGTGAATATTTTGAAATATAAGATATATGATAAGATTGTTTATAAATATACTCAACTTTCTATTTCATCTCATTTTCACTTTATTTTTTTACCTTTCTTTTCATTTTTTTTATTACATCACTTATCACATCTATAACCATGTTTGTTGTTGTGTTGGTGTATGTTGGTTCTAATGATGACTCACTAATGACAACACAACAACTAATGGTGAATACGATTGGTACATCAAAGTAATGTAAGTGCAAAGGGAATAATAGTTGCAAGTATGAGTGTTGAGTAAGAGAAAATGTTATGTGGATGAGAAAGATACGAGCCTATGTTATGTCTATAGGAGCTCTATTGTTAAGGATGAAAACATATCAAACTCAGGCTAGCTTAGGCTTTGTGAAAAAGAGAAAAAATGTTTCCAATTTATAGTTATTACTAACAACAACAAAAAGGAATTATTGAGTATGTAAGCTTGACCTTTTTCCTTAAAAAGACTTTTTTAAAAGTCTAAATCTATTTTAATAAACAAGTTAGGCCATGCCTTACATAAGCTATATTGTAGGTTCTTATTTTCACTCCTATCTACTATGATTGGTTATTCAAACACAACACTATTACCAACGTGATGCTAATGATGTGATACTTTTTTGCTAAAGTGACACATGATGATATTGTCATAATGTTAGCAAATTAACATTTTGTAATGAAGTTCGATTTTATGGTAGGTGTTCCAACCTCAAATCCTCAAGCATCATTAGAGTCACCTCATTTGAAGTATTATATCCTTTAGTACTCCATCACGATTTTGTTTTTATTAAAATGTGTTTATAAACTATCATCTTTCTTAACTCTTGAGCTATGTGAGACTTTTTAGCTTTTAGAAATAAAGCCTCAACCATCATTAGAGTCATCTCATCTAAGAAATTGTCCACTTTGGTGGTATTAATGACTCGTCATGATTTTACCCTTATTAAAAAGCGTTTTAATGTATTAAGGGATGATGTTTATAAATTATGTTTAGTTTTAACTCTTACGCGATATTGAATTTTCTAACATACCAGAACAATAGGGCATAAAAAAAATCAACATACAAAAAATAATTGTAAAATAAATAAATTATAGAGATGATATATGAAGAAACACTAACTTATATGGAAAAATATGTATTCAAGCGAATTTTTTTTTCTCTATTTCCCCTCCTTTCCCTAGCATTTAAATTCACCCCAATTTAAATAGAAGTTGATTATTATCGTATAGGTGAAAAGATGTTAGAGATTTTCCGATTTAAGTGTACCGTGTATTGTTGATATATGATTATAGGTCCTTATAGACTATGGGTCTACCATAATTCTGCACCCATACAGTTATTTTTTTAGACCTTGCCAGAATTATTGGCCGAAGATTTTCACTTATTTAGAATATATATATTATTATCGTGTTTTCCTCTTTTTTGGGCGTATAAGAAAAGGAGTTTGCAAAATGAATTTCAAGTAAATATCTTCGGCCAATTTGATATAGGTCCTTATTAACTTGTGTTGTGTGTGTGTGTGTGAGATTTCAAGTTTTTAATTATATACCAATAAAGTAATGAATTTGCAAAATGCAACCTGGTTTCCGTAATCCTTGAGCCAAAGAGGGGAACATAATCCGCATTTGAAATTCATCACTCGAGGATGCTTAGGTCAAATCGGACATGGAGTTGGCAATAGAAAGTAGAAACAAGTGATACATAAATCACAATACTACTTATTTTTCCTTTCGTTTATAGAAATTATTGCTATTTAAATTTAAATTAGAAAACAACGAAAATCAAAATCAAATTACCTGTGTAACTCCGAAACAAAAACATAACAACCGTACGATTAAAAAATAAAAATAAAAAACAGAAACAGTTTTACCAAATAAGTGTAAAAAAAATAAAAAATCAAACCTTCAATTTAATCAAACCCAAATTCCTAGTACTGTGTTTCTGACCCTCTCCAAAATCCATCTCTCTCTGGTTCCTTCCTTGAGTATCCTATATTTGCAGAACAACAACATAGGCACATAGACTTTGTATTTGAGGGTTTGTGTCCCTAACTTCGGTACCTTAAAAAAAAAAAACACTGCTCAAAATTTTTTTCTTCCAACATTTATTGTTTCTCTCTCTAGAAAAAAGAAAGAAGTGTTTCTCTCTCCTCCTTTCTCTCTCTACAACCCTTGATCTTCTTCCTTCTTCACTTTGATTTTCCGCCTTCAATGCGAACCCAACCATGGTCCTCTACACGTAATCCCACCGTACTTAACCTAAAACCCTTTTGATCTCTCTGTTTCACACCATGTCCCAAGGATCTCCCCCACAAGACACCACCGAACCCTCGCCGGAACCCGATTCGTATAAGGAGGAAACAACCGCCACAACCACCAACAGCACCGCCGCCGATGCTGCTCCTCCCGCCCCCACCCGGAGCCCCCCCACCCGGAGCCGCCCCTCCCGAGCCTGCACCATGCGCACGGCTGCACGCCTCTACGCGGCGTCGCAGCCGGCGAGGCCAAAGGCCGCGAGGAGGGAGCCTCGCCGCGAGGAGTCGCCGTCGCCGCCGTCTCCGAAGCTGCAGCAATGCAGCAAGATCGTGACGCCGCTGGTGGAACCGCCCCCGCCGGTGCAGTTGCCGCGCTACAACCTCCGGTCCATGTGGGAATTGGCTTCAATACTCAATTTTTTGAATGTGAGCTTCGAAAATATTGTCTTTTTGCTTTTCATTGGGTTTGTTATGCATTCATTCTCTGTGTCTAAGGTTTTTGTTGTTGTTGCAGCTGTTTAGGCCACTTTTGAATATTTCAGTAGAATTTTCGGCTGAAGAGTTTGAGACGGCTTTGCTCACCCCGAATGACACATTGGGTGATATACATATGCCTTTGCTAAAGGTTGGTGCTTTTTTATTCTTTTTCCTCCATTGGTTTGTTTTTGTGTATGTACTGCATTTCTTCTTTTTTCTGTGAATGTGGGTGATAATTCTTAAGTTCTAGCCGTTGTGGGTTGTGTTAGTATTGTGCTTCTTGTTATTGTTAGGAGTTTGTTGGATGTTGCATTGGTGTGTTTTTATTGAATTTGCAGTGGTTTTGGTTATGGCTGCATGTCTTGAATTTGAAGTTGTAGTTTTGTGCTAGTTTTGTTGAGTGTGCCGTTGCCTGGGTGGGAGAGAAATTCGGAGCTATGAAATGGAGTTCTTGTTAGTGTAGGGTATTAGGAGGGTGCTGTGGTTGAAAGAGAATAGATTGTGCAATGGGGCATTTGCTTTGGTTAGTGTAAGCTTAAATCTAGTCGTATGTTTTGGGAATGTAAATAAAATGACGAAGGTGAGAACTTGTCCAAATTTTCCAAGAGAATGGGTCGAATCTGAATGATAAACTTGGGTACAAATCACTAATGTGGAGTTTGTAAGTACATTACTGAAAACTTTTGGAGTTTGTAAGTACATTTCTTGTTTGATGGGGTGGTTGAAACTTTTGGAATCTGGGAAATGATGGAAGGAACTGAAAACTGAACACCCGCAAATGTGGAGTTTGTAAGTACATTACTTGTTTGATGGACTCCTGGCCATAATACGGTTTACCAATATAATATTGGGAGATTGACATGATTGCTTTGCTACTGAGTTCAATGTTTGACAGAAATTCGTAAGCACAAAGCAGGTACTTGATTGGAAGATTTTGTGGCATGTATGAGAAACCCTTTCTTCCCCTTTTGAAAAAGATAAATGTGTTCTGTTCACTTGTTCCTTTCATGTGCATCAGTGTTAAACTGGGGACTTCTGCTGATTGGGTGTGCTCTCTGCTCTGGTTTAGAAGCCAATTTCACTGTTGAAGGATAGTGTGCAACCATTAAGTTTTGTTCATTTATTCCTATTGTTTCTAAGTACAAAGTAATATGCTATATCAAACGGTTACAACTTCCAAATGTACCTGTGGATATTTTTTACTGGGTTTCAGCTTTGTTGGCCCTATTCCTAATTTTCTGGGGTTCAAATCAATCTCAAAGATAATCATGATCATTATTCCAGTATAATTTGCTGGACTGTTTATAAAAGTGTTTAGGCATCATCACAGAAATTACTAAAGAAAAGGCCTACTCTGAAGAATTCTCAGAACTTTTGAGACAAAAGTCTTCATTGTACCTAATTCTTGCTGCAAAGTTTATGACATGAACTATAGCTTTCTAGCAGATTTAATGTTGTTGGAAAATTATTAAGTAAAATAGCTCTGTACTGAAACTCCTGTGCTACAATGAGAAAGTGTTTGTATTAGAGGTGGTTCTTATTCTTCATGTTCCTGACGTAATGTGTTTGTAGATGGTGATGAATTGATCAAAACAGTGGTTGTTGAACTGTTTTGAAATTTAACTTTTTGGTTGACTATTATAATGACATCAATCTTGCTGAGTCTTTTACATAGGCTGATGAGTGATAAACAGATAGTGGGGACTGGGGAGTGAGAAAGTTTAGGCTGTTAATGTTATTCATCATCCAGATCTTGCAGAGGTGCGTGAAGTTTTGTATTTTAAGCTGCAGTAATGCAATGAACTCTGTCTCTTTCAATGTCTATACTTACACTGGTCCTTCATGGCTTCATCTATTGTGTTATGCGCAGAGTGGCTAAGCAAAACTTTGGTGATACTTGAACTAATTTAAGTTTTTTAAAATTGGATTAAAACTCAGTCTCTTTTGTGGGTGGATAGGTAGATATAGTTAAATGAGCGAGAGAAAGTCAAGGCCTTTTAATATTAAGTGGTCTTGCAGTTTAAGTGTCATTGTCTTTTAAGCCATAGTTATGGGAACTGATCCCTCTCAAATTTATTCCTCTGCAAGATCAATACTGTTAAAATAGGAGAAAACAAAGGTATAATAATGGACTGAAAACCATGTGTCTGAGTACACAACGGATGCTCTATTATATTGTGGTCATTACAATAAACACATGAGAGGGTAGTTTGTTTCCTCAAAATCAGATTCTACTTTCCTACTAATAATAAATGTATATTATTTTACCCTGATTTTCAGTGAATACTTTCTTCTGTATGCAATGTCACAAGCTTGCAAAGTTGCTGCTGGTCTGATAACAACATCAATTCATCTTTTTATAGGCAATTCCTCCCATTACGCGAATGGCACTTTCACGTGATACTTGGATAACTGTGTTATGCAGAAAATTGAGAGATTGGTGGCACTGGGTAATAAGACATTTTTTATTCAGCTAGCTGATAATTCAGAATAATATAACATTGCGTAGTTTCAAGAGCTAATATGAAAATGGAATTCAAATGCAGGTTGCCGATGGGGATCTACCTATTGTTGCTTCACATGGGTAAGTAATCAGTTAGGCTTGCAATATCTAAAATCCGCTTTATGTGTTTACCAAGTCTCATGTTGTGCTGACATGACATGACAGAGCGGAGGTTGAAGTATATAAATCACTTGATCCAGGGGTTCGTGTGATCATCCTAAAAGCATTATGTGACATTCGTGTTGAGGTACTTTTACTATTTAATGCTTGTGTATCTATATTTCTTATATTCCTTTTCCTTGAATGGGTGAATGTTAGTATGGTAGGATACTAGGATGTGACCACTCTCCTTGGTTTTTGAAAATTATGCAATCTATTCATGAGGTGCAGTGAATTAACTGCCATTATGATCTATGCATGAGATTTATCCTTTATTCACTATTTTTGCTTGGTTGCTTTTGTGTTCAAGTTGCAACCACCCTTTTTAGGTTTATTTTATCCTGTCTCTCACATTGAGTGGTTCTTTGGGCTTGCATATTTAACAAGGGTGTGATTTTCTGCCTCAATAGTTTGTCTGTAATAAAATATGCATGGCCATGTAGTAGTTAGGGGGCCAATGGCTATTGTGTCTTACTAGGCCCCCATATTTTGCAATAACTTTTTCGGGGGTTGAAAAGGGAAGGGGGGGGGGAGCAGTGCAGCAGGTAGGTACTCAAATTCCCATAGATAAAAACCTACTAAGTGCATCTGTGAAGGAAAGTTGTGGGGCAAATCATTCATTGCCTGAATTAAATATCTTACCTTTGATCATCCATTTGGTAATGTACATGATTAAACTTGACTAGTATTTTGCAGCAAGAAGATATCAGAGGTTACATTGACAGATCAATCAAACATGGCATTCCACTTTCAACATTCCGTAAGGAGCGTATTGGTGGTGATTCACACGGAATTTCTTATTGGTAATATACATGTGCTTTCACTTCAACCTGTTCAAAATTTGAAGTGTCATATCTGAAAGTTAATGTACGTTTGTCTTTTTTTGCTTTTTTATTCACATGAGTGCAGGTATGAAGACGACCAAATTATTGGTCATAGGTTGTATCGGGAAATAAGGAAAACTGAGGTGGTTCAAATGAAGAAAGGGAAACCAAGAGGTTCCCAGGTTTTTTCTAATACAACCTACCAGTGGGAAACAGTTGCTACCAATTTTGATGAATTTCAGGATGTTTCTGTAAGTTACTGAAGCTCATCTATCTATGTTCAGTGGCTATGTTTTAACAGTTCAGTGTTTTTCTGTGAATTGGGACTTTTGAGTTATAAGTTTTGAACTAGATAATGAATCACAAATTGATACTACTTTTATTATGATTTAAAAACCCTAACTTAAGTTATAAGTGAACTTATTGAATAGGAAACTGTTATTTAGTAGAACATCCAAAGTTAATTATTGTCCCATTAGATTCACAAATTATTGATCAAACCTAATAATAACAAAAACCAAGTGAAAGTGAGTCACATTATTGCAAAAGATTTTGCCTGTCATTGAATTATGAGATTTAATCATAGTTTTCTATCCTGCTGATCCCAAAAATACTATAATGGAATAATGGGATGGTCACTATACCAAGTATTATGAATACACCATGAATAATTCATACTACAAAATTAAATTAACCAAAATCAAACATGTATTGATCATTAATAATTAGAAATCAAGTATAGGCTTACAATCACCTTCAATCAGTGTTATCAAATAGCGGCCATGGTGACGCCATGGTGGAATGGCGTTGCGGGAATTTGAAAAAATGCCACCAAATAGCGGTGGCGTTGCGGGTTGCAGATGGCGGCGCCATGGCGGCTGCCATAGCTATGGCGGAATTGCGTTTTTTTTTTGTTTTTTGCGAGATAGGTGTTGGGCTGACCCGACCCAACCCTAACCCGATTTTTGCATGCAAAAGGGGTGAGCAGCGCAAGCAGGAATGGCACCACGCAAACGCGATGCGGCCCGCCAACACCCAGCACCTGCACCACGACGGCGAACATGGCACCCCGCACCAGCACCACGCACACGACGACCAGACGGCGGCAACGGCACTATAGTCTGCGACGGACGGCAATCGTGGTTCTGTTTTTTATTTCTTTTTTTGTTGCTGTTGTTGGCGCTACAGTTTGCGACACCCCTTTTCTATGTTTGGTTGTGCTTTTTTTTTTTTTCTGTTCACCCCCTTTTTATTTTGTTCAGCCCTTTTTTTATGATCTTTTTCTGTTTGACGCCCCTTTTTCTGTTTTTTATGCTTTTATCCTTTTGTTATTTTGAACTCTTGAATGAGTTTATTTGATATTGGGTACTTGGTTATTGTGGGAACTCACGAAACATTTTTAGTTTATTTGAATGCAATCCATTGTTTTTTTAATTTTATATTTATTTTTTATCTATTGTTTTGTTAATATATATATATATATATATATATATATATATAATTTTTTTTGTCCGCCATGACGTCCGTCATTTTCCGCTATGCCATCCGCCATATTTTTATGGCGGATTTTTAGCTTTCCGCCATTAACAACACTGCCTTCAATCTAAAGCACAATTATCAAGTCAATCATCAAACAGCAAAATTGGAGCAGAGAAGTGGGTATGGCCAGAAATAGAACAACAGTGGTTGGCAACTTGCCAAAACTGAGCCAATGACAAATTAAAGGAGCATAACAAGTAACTAATAAAAATTGTCTAACAAGTTTGTGTGCTCTGGCACAATTATGTACTCAAACAAAAACTATAGTTAAATAGGTAACAGGTATAATCAACTAGAAAGGAAAGACTACGTAAAATATACATACATACATACATATATATATATATATATATAAGACCTATGCAAAACAGAGATGGGCAGAAATATGCAAAAGAGGAAGAACCTGAGAAGGAAGAAGTCATACCAAACAGAGGTGGTGGATCAAAGACCTGAAAACAGAGGCCAGAGGCTGGGGCCACTGGAAAAAGGACATGTTTAGCCTGAAAATGCTTGGCAGCTGCTGGGAGTTAGTCTGAAAATGGGTTGGAAGAGAAGAACACCAAGGTGAAAACAGCGTGTGTGGCTAGTGGGATTTTCTGATGGTTGAAGAGGTTCCAACCCTAGAGTCCTTATGATTCCAATTAATCAGAAAAATTCCCTAAAAAAATGAGCAGACAATGGCAAAACGTTGGACAGACAAAACTGGAACTTTGTCCAGTTCAGAGTCCTGCTATAGGCAGAGTTTGTCAATGAAAGGCCGCAATCTCAGCCACAATATGCATGAAGCACAGACACAATGCAACAGAGAACATAAAGGAGTCTGAGGGTGCAATTTGGTGCTATTAGTATTAAGTACTTCATATTTATAATACTCCCTCCAGTCCTTTAAAATAGTTAAGTTAGTTTTAATTAATAATGTTATAAATTTCAATTTTATTCCAAAAATAGCCTTTAAATTAATTGGTTTAAGTAGTGGTTACATTACTGAGGTGTAACTTGTATTGTTAATAGACCAATAAATGCATGAGAAATGATTAGGTGCCTTATTAATGGATTTCACAAAATGAAGTGTAAAAAGAAAACTAGCAATTAATACATATTAAAGTGGGTCTATTTTTCTTATAATCAGGGAAAAAATAGAACACCCTTTTGTTTCTTATAAAAAAGGATTGGAGTACAAATTAGTATATTAGAAAAATTGTATTTACTTAATTGCACTTTATAAAAAGAAAGAAAACTCTCCATTAGAAAAAAAATGTATGGCATATTTATCACTGTACCTTAAGCTTCCTTTTTGTGGGGGGTGGTAGTTTAGTTTAAAATTGTTGTTCAGACTGAAAGTCTTCATCAGTGTTGGGAACCTGAGAGATCAAATTAACTGCAGCAATTATTTAATGGGATAAGATGGTTTTTCTATTGTCTTGTTCAATCCCATCCAATGATCTAACCTTTGACCAATATTATTTATAGTTTCATTATAAACATTCAGAATGCTGATACAACAACTAAGCCTTTTCCCACTATGTGGGATTGGCTACCCTACTTGAATCGTATGGTTTACAACTCCCTCTATTTCTATGTTGTTTTCTGAAAGACCCAAGAATGTTGATATATATATATATAGATAGATGATAGCATTGACCTTTATTTATTTATTTATTTTCCATCTCCAAAGTAAGGGAAATAATACAAGAATCTCCTAACTCTGCCATTTTTTCATAAAGATTGCAACCTTTTTTTTTTAGTTGAGCTTCATCTTATTTGCTTTATTCATCTGATTGCGCAGGAGAAGCTTTTCACAAGTAAAAACAGAACGGAGGCATCTGTAGGGAAGAAGGTGAAGATAGACATGCTCCCTGAAATCGAGAAAGTTCACAGGGTACTTTATTTTTTTATTGTTTACTGGCCCAATAACATTTTTAGGTTATGGGTGGCATGGGTTGAGAAAATTAAGATGGGGCATTCTGAGAATTGAACTTGAATTCATGTTTGCTCTTCTTTTTATCTTGATAGCATTTAACTGACAAAATTGGCCCATCTTGTGCAGAGAAAGGAGAAGTTGCTGAAAAAACAACACAGACAAGCTCTTCTTCTTGATAATTTCTTGGGTGTTGATGGGCTTGCCCCTGGGCGTTCACTTCGTGATAGAAAACCTGTTACCTACACTTTTGGTAAGAAGTTTTATCATAATTTGCATTTTGTTTTCACAGCTGGGGTAGGCCTCTTCATTTTCCTCATTTTTTTTCTTTCCTTTGCATGAACTGCTCGAGTATATTAGAGAGTTCACTATTTTTGCAGTTGATTGTTGTGGGTATGTTAGGACCCTAGGTACCTTCTGGGGCAAGTAGCATGAATAACCATTATCTATTTCATTTTTAGGAATGTCTGGTTTTAGCAGAACTAAAAAGTTTTCCCCATGGACCTGGCGGGCTTCTGATTTGCAAGTACAGGGATAATTTAGTGGGGCTTTCTGATGGCTGACTTTGGGTTTTTGGATCATTCATTGAGTCGTTGGATCTAATAAATGTTTCATTGAATTTTGCATAGCTATCATGGTCGGCCTCCCGCCCCCACCCCATATCACATTTTTAATGAATAAAAGTAACATTATCACTAAGCTTTGTTGTAACTGTACTGTGCATCGATAGTGACGAACAGTGGTAAAACAATCTGAACAAGAGTAAGTTGACGGTTTCATTGTGCATCCAGGATGCAACTTTATACTTCAGCTTCCTGTTTTGCTATTATTATGATAACAAGTTTCACCTGAACTACCTTATTCTGTTTGGTTGGACAAAAGTTAACTTATTTCTTAAGTATCAGTATTTGCTGATTTTACATTGACCTAACTTTTGACATCGCTGTCATTGCAGATGATTACGATCGATCCATCAGTGAAGCAATTAAGATAACCAAGTATGGAATTCTTCTTTTGATCTTACACTCTTGTTCCTCCTTTTGGCTGTTCTTGATGTGTTTTTATCTTTCGATATTACATATGGCCAATCATGTGCATCTGTTATGCTTTGTACTCACGGCATAGCATATTTTTTTCATTATCAGACGGAAACCACCATCCCCAGAACTTATACCCAGGAGAGAAGCAGGAGCAAAACATGCAGCTTTAACCAATGGTAAATGGAGTGGTCCTTCACATGACCCTCAAGACCTGAATTTTGGCATGCCATCACCAAAATCACCTGACTTCGATGATATGGAGGAAGATAATCAAACTGACATGTTGGACTTGGATCGAAGGTTTGTAGTTTTGTTTTTTCTCCCTTCAAATCTGTTCTGATGACTTGTATCTTATTTCACTGATAATTTTCACATCAGCAATCGGCGAAGACAGAAGCCTAAACGGTATTCGGAGAAAGAGTTTGTTGAAGCACTGTCGGATAATGAGGCTGACTATGACAGCGATGATGATATTGTTGGAGAAGCCGTGTATGATGAAGAGTATCTCCAGAAACGTAAGCAGAGAAAGAAGGCTTCTAGTAGCTCTGGGTCTGAAGGAGATGAAGAATATCATTGGGATGAAGATAATGTTGAAGATGAAGAAGACGATGACGAAGATTCCTTGAGTGCCAGTGAGGATAGTGACAAGCCTCGTAAAATCAAGCAACTGCCAGGCCGTACTAGGAAGGAAACTAAACTCAGGTCTGTGGGTGAGATTCAATCAGGTCTAAGACGCAGTAAGAGGGCAACAACAAAAAGCCGTATAAATTATCGAAGGTACGAGATATCTGATTCAGAAACAGAGTTCATTAAATCCGACAAGTCCAATGCATCAGACGATCACTCAGATCCTACTGAGAATGGGGAGTATATGATGGAAAGTGAAGACTCCGACAGCAATGACGAGGAAGAACAAGAAACCAAAGCAGTTGAGCCTGTTACTTACCCTGCAGAAGAAAACAACCAATCTCCTGCTGTAGGGGAGAATGAACAAAACCAAAACCAGCCTCCTGAAAAAGCCAGTAGCCCAGGTCAGGAAGTTGAGGGCACTGCAAAGCGACGCTTCCTTGATTTGAATGAGCTTGCCCCTAGCTCAGGTTTTGATGATGGTCCAAATACAACAACACTGAAAGATGAAGGCAATGATGATAACTGAAGCTACCCCTTTTACTTGAAAGCAATCAAGGAAGCCAAGAGACATGTATGATAATAGAAATATAAATTTTGTTATGTGCCTCAGGAAGTTTCGGCTAGATCTCTTCCTATGGCAATCTAAGCATCCCTTGGTGCATGAGTTTGCCACCAGAAGCAGCAGCATATGAGTTATGTAGATTAGGTAGTCATTTTTTAGTATTTAGTATTTCTACATCAAAAGGGTCCACGGAAAATGAATGAGAATTTATTCTTGGGCGTTATTTGGCCCATGCAATCGGTGTACAATAACTGTTAACAAGTACTGTAACTTTAAATAGATATGGCTTTTGATTATCAAGCCCTGTAGTTCTTTTTTTTCTTTCTGTCTTCATGGACTCTCGATAGTGATCAGCTTTTGAGCAAAATAGGGTTGACCGTGTTTCTTTGTTCATCTGATCAGATAAAAAAATGGTCTCACTTTTGATTTCTCTACATAATTGCTAGTTTCTCATCTGTTCGAAGATTGTATGCTTAAACTATCTTCTTAATGTCATTGATTTTCGTGGTGATTTTGCTAATATACAATAATCTTTGTTTATTTTCTATACAAAATAAAAGTTTCAATTGCAAAAGGCATATAATCTGTAATTTTAAAAGCATTTTAACAAATTCAAACTACTGAAAACAATATAGCATGGAAAAATGTATAGGATTTATGATTTTTTGAAATTTCACATGCATGTTAGGCATATAATCTGTAATTTTAAAAGCATTGCAACAAATTCAAACTACTAAAAACAATATAACATGGAAAAATGTATATAGGATTTGTGATTTTTTGAAATTTCACATGCATGTTAGGCATATAATCTGTAATTTTAAAGTATTGCAACATATTCAAACTACTAAAAACAATATAGCATGGAAAAAATGTATAGGATTTATGATTTTTTGAAATTTCACATGATATTCTTATTTGTTAAAGTTTATAGTAATTTCTTAATTATTTAAAATACATTATGTACTTTTGTAAGAGGTCATTGTAGGTGTTGAAGATAGTAATATCAAGTGAAATTTCAATAAATGTTAGGCATCTCAGTATAATTTGTTCAAATTTTTACTCTTTTAATGTGTGCAAAGTTTGATGAGACCTGTAAAATGATAATGTATATGATACGAAGAAAAGTGAGAATGTAAAGCATTCTACCAAATGACATTCTTAGAAATGTTTTTAACAAAGAATTTTATTTGTGTAAATCTAAAATTGTGTTTGGTTAAATTTCAACATTTTTATGGTTAATTTAGTTATTCTGCGGATTTTCATATTTTTATTAAATTTTTAATTAGGTTCCAGAATTTTTTTCTTTTAATTAGGTCCCAAAGCTTTTTATTTTTTCAATTGGATCCTCTCGTCTAATTGTCATTATAAAAACTAATGGGAGATACCTAATTAGAGGTGCAGAGGACTGATGCTTCTGGAGTGTGTTATAAATACAACTAGGTCAATTGTTAAGGATTTTTATAAAGTTTCACCTTCTGCAAAGTTAAACAATTGTGAGAAGCTTGTGAAATAATATATGGATTGAATTGATATGTAGAGATTAAAATTGTGCAAAAATCATGAATTGATATTTGTGGAGTGTGTTCTAAACACAACTAAGTCAATTGTGAGAGGTTTATGTAGGGTTTCAACCTTCAGCAAAATCAAATAATTGTGAGAGACTGAAGAAAGAATATATGGATGGATAAAGAGGTTAAGTTTGTTAAGAACTTTATTTTTTTGGTACAGAAAATACTTTAGTTCAAATAATATTGGATATATTGATCTTTGACGCCACAATTGCTTTTCACTTAAGATGTCTCTCTAGTTGATTTTGACAAAAAAATATTGATCATAGTTTGAAGAATCTAATGACACTTTTTCTGACATTCTCTTTTTAACACTTTTTGATTAACTAAAATTTATTAAAAATATGATAAGTTTCATTTCTCATTTAATTATTTTCTTTCCTAATTTAAAGTGAAAACATATAAATATTAATGATTTCCAATCAATTTCAGTCAATAAAAAAAGAAAATATCACTATCTCTAATTTAAAACTTAAAACATTGATTACAGTTCAAAACAATTTAAACCATTGGATTTTAGAACTTCAATATAGATCTTTTATATCTCGAGAAGGTTTTCTTCTTGCAAATAATAGACCAATAGAACCATCTGTTACACCCATAGAAGCAACAGAGAGACTAATAGCTGCAGTAAAGATTATAAATTCAATCTATGCATCATACAGATGATTATTAATCGTATCAAAAGGCGGATAGGAAAATGATGGATGTAGCTGACCCTGAAAATGGGCTTTTTTAAGGGGTATTTTTTTTTTCATGAGGTTGTTTTTGAAATTTTTACTGAAAGGGTACGATTTTAATTTTGTTTAATTAAATTCGTAAAATTATTTATGATTTTAATGTAAATTTTTTTTGACTTCGAAGTCATAAAATTTTCAGGATAATTTTTTTCTTTTCTTTAAAAACTCTGAAGTCGTAAATTTTTTTTTTTTGGGTATTAGGACTTCAAAGTCGCAATACTGTTTTTTTAATTATTACAAATTTTTTATGCAATTTTTTTATTTTATTTGTTTTGTTTTCAATTTTTTTTATTTTTTAAATTATTTATTTAATTATTAAGTAAAAAATTTAATTATACTTGTTATTATTTTTATTTAATATGTTGTATTTTTTTATGATTTTATTTAATATGTTATATATATTTTTTAATGTTTTATTATTTAAATTATATTCTATTTTTTTAATATTTTTGTATATTTAAAATTTAGATAATCTTGTAGTAATAAAAGTAATTGTTAAATTAAAAACAACATAATAAATTAATATAAAATGAAAATTACAAATTAAAGAGAAACATAAAAAGTACAAACTATATTAGTCATCTACTTGTTTGTATGGACAATTAGTACGATTATATCCTTCAGTGCTACACACAATGAGCATTTCTTAAGTCTATCTGTAATTGGTTCGTCCATCTCATTATGTATATGAGTAGTGGTTGGCTTTCCCGACGTCTGTCGTCGTTTCAAAGGATCAGGCATAAAATGTGGACCTATTGAGGTCATTTGTCTTCACTTCCAAAGGAATGAAAGTGATGTTGATAAACTTTGAAAATGTTTTCCAACTTGTATACAAGGTCAACAAAGTCATCATAATTTAAATTATAAAAATCACACGCTGCAATCGCATGCGAGCAATGAATTTGAAGTGCTTGAAATTGTCCACAATCACATGATCATTCATTCAATTTGATAGTGCATGCCATTGCTCATCGACTAAGCCGCGTATTTGTAATTTTTTGAACCTCAAACTCCCTTGCTTCTCAAACATACATGCAAACATAATGCGAGGTAGCAATGTGTTGATTTTCTTGCATCATGACATATACATGTTCAGAGTAGCTATGTCCTGCCTTTATCATTTTCATGATTTTCATGCCACTAGTAAAAAATGAATCATTTATTTTATTACATGTTTCATTGACTAAGGCAGTAATAGGTAAAGTTCGGGCTCCTTTCAAAACACAATTCATACATTCGGCAAGGTTGATAGTCATATGGCCATACAATTTTCCTTGATCGTAGGCTTGGGCCCATTTACTCTTGGGAATTTGATCTAACCAATCTACTGCTTGTGGAAACTCTGCTTGCATTGCGAGCAACTTTGCCTTAAGTCGTGGTTTCCTCATCTCATATCCTATTCCAAAAGATAAAACAATGAGTAATAAATATAGTGAAGATGTAATAAAGCAAAAATTTGATGCATGAAATGGTTAGAAGCATACCCATATTGATGACTTGTTTTTTTAAGTCAACATTTTTAAATTGTTTGTTGAAATTTGATGCAATGTGGCAAATGCAATACACAGAAGAAATATCTGGTTCATTTCACCCAACTCGTTCCGATTGTAAAGCTACTAGCACACTAGTTCCCCTGTTTGATATAATACACAAATTTAATTGCGGTGTAACATATCTCCTCAAATAATGCAAGAACCACATCTAAGCTTCTTTGATCTCGCTCTCAACAATTTCAAAAGCAAGTCGAAAATTGTTCCTACTACCATCTTGTCCGATGGCAATCAACAAAGTACCACAATATTTTCCAGTTAAAAATGTCTCATTTACTTGCACAATTGGCTTGCAATATTTAAAACCTTCAATGCATGGGTTAAACGCCCAAAATACATGATTAAGAATCACCCTAGGAGACTTATCCTCACCATCCTCCATTGAAGATGAAGTTTTATGTTTTACTATTGTACCAAGTACAAAGTGTTGCCCAACTATCAACCATATAGGCAGATAACTATATGATTGTTCCCAGCTTCCAAATGTCATTTCAAGGGCTTTTTGTTTAGCTGTCCATGCTTTTTTGTATGAAACAATATAACCAAACTGTTATAGCATTTTTGCAATCAAGGTTTTTATTTCGATACTAGGATTTGTTTTCACTAAATGAACAATATTATAAGCAATCACAAATGAACCTAACCTAACATGATCTTGTGATATGAAAGATTTGTGCAAGTGTGAGTACCATTTAATTTCTTCAACTCTCACCTCTTGTGTATTTTATTGAACGATACTCTCACCCTCCAATAACATCCATTACCATATTGACTACACATGATAACGTAATTGTCACTCTTCTTCTCAACCACATTAAAATTAAATGAATGCATAAAATGAAATTGGTTAATAACATTCACAACTGCTTGTTTTGATTCAAATGTCAAGCTTTCGTAAAGGTCATTTGTACTAGCACCCCCTCTGTTCTAATAAGGATTTGATTACTCTTGATTTTCTGAAAGTTGGCTACTAATAGTTTCAAAATTTGAAGATGACTTAATTTGATTGCTTGGTTCTCCATGTTCATGAAAATCATGTTATTCTTCATTGTCATTGAAGTCAATAACATTATCTCTTATTATGGGTTCTTCGCTAGCCAACTGTCAAAAAATACAAAAGTAACTTATTAGTGAAAATGTAAATAATTTAGTGTATCTATCGTTAAATAAATAAAACACCGAACCAGGAAAAATTGCAAAAAAACTAATAAAAATACATTTTTTTGGTAAAAGTCCCTAATTTTGTGTATCTAATGCTAAATTATGTTTGGGCTTTTACTCATTTGGATCAGATAGATAATCATGTAAAAAAACCTAATCACTTTAGCTGGTTTCGATCTTGTTATAAATGTCAGAAAAATTGATATTAACCAACATTTCGTTAGTGCATTGGTTGAACGTTGGAGAACCGAGTCTCACATTTCATTTTTCACATGAAGAGTCAACCATAACTTTACAAGATGTGACCCTACAGTTGGGCCTGAGGATTGATGGATTGTTGATAACTAGTATCATCACCGGTGATGTACGTGTTGCTTGTCAAGCATTACTAAGGGACACTCCACCTGGTAAGTATGTAAAGGGTAAAATGATTTATCTAAGTTGGTTGCAGCAAAATTTTCAGCAACTTCCAGTTAATGCTGCTGATGTTGTCATTGCAAAACATGCTATAGCTCATATCATGATGCTGATAGGCGACTGTTTGATGCCAGATACATCAGGTGCAAGAGTTCATTTTATGTATCTCATTTTATTATCAAATTTGACTGAGGCAAGTCATTACAGTAGGAGTGCAGCAGTATTAGCATCCCTTTTCCGAGCTCTTGATCGGGATGTGAAGCTTGACCAAACGAAAATCGGTGGATGTTTGTTGCTGCTATAGTCATGGGTGTGAGACCGCATTAAATTTATTGCCCCAAAGATAGATCACCTATCTATGGAAGAAGTACAAGAAGGACTTGGATTTCCTCTTGCACAAAGGTGGTCTCGTCCAACAACCCATACAAACATTCCCACCAATTCAGTCAGATTGATACACGTCATATTTGATAAACTTCATAAGAATGAGGTTCATTTCTTAATTTTGATGAGTTAAGTATTTTTTTTTGTTTCCAATTCAAACTTAAATATGTGACAATAATAATGTATGTCTCGCAGTTCTTGTGGACTCCTTATAACACACAAGAAATAATGTCATTAATTAATGATGTTGAGGTATCAATGATTGTTCAAGAAAAAGTCTCTCATATGTTTTGCAATTGTGGAATGACATCCAATAGATAGGGTCACGAGACAATTTGGACTGCGACAAATTATTCCAAATGAACCATCAAACCCAGATAAACTCCATGACATATATATGAGAGGGATAACAAATATTTTTTGCCTAACTATCATCATCACCGGATTGCCAAATGAAATCATTAGAATGATTATATTTTTCACGGTGAAATAGACCAAGGTCTTTTGCATGAAAATTTAGAATACATGCAATGATATATTCGTCAAACTAGACAATATATATCGCATGAGGGGACATTATCTACTGAGGTTGTAAGTTTAATCCTGGCCATCACCAACATCAATCACTATCGTGTGAGGGACACTTTCATCACATTAAAAAATTATTGATATTATTATTCATTATTATTTCTAACTTTGTAAATCTTAATTCACAGTATATTATCCTGGTCATCACCAACATCAATCACATATTGAACCTAGTGTACCTCTAGTACATGTTCCTAAATATATGTCCCAACATCATCTATCACAAGCACAATATCAATCAGCGGCCTTCTCTGGATATGCATCTCAAGGATGTCAACGAAGTTTTCAACCATTAGGGTTCTCATCATATATGCCTCAATACTCATTTCAAGTTCCTTCTACTTCAAATGTTTTTGATGAACCTTCACAAAGGTTTGACACCACTTTCAACACTCCACCATCTGCATATAATCTACCATCATTGAGCTCTTGTTATCGTCCGTCATTGCCTATTCAAATGCGTGACATGGGTGATAAAGATGAGGAGGATGATGACGATTACAACAATACCAACAATAATGATGATAATGACGACAACGATGGTGATCATGTTCCTCAACAACAACACACAATTACATGTGATCATCCTAGAACAAGAGAAGGTAGAAGTCGTAGAACAAGAGGATAACAAATACATGCAAATTCACTCCAACAAGATGAGAGACCTGGACGGATATTTAGAAAAACTCGTTGTGAGACATCATCTCATTATTTTTTTTTAAAAAAATAAACATGTAATTTTCATATAAATATCTTTGATTTTTAAATTAAAGTGTTTTAAAATTTTAATATCTCATTTTAATTTTAGTATCTATTTTTAATAATAGATTATCTAAATTTTAAATAAACAAAAATATTTAAATAAAATAATATTAAAAAGATATAATATATTTTAAATAATAAAATATATAACATATTAAATAAACTAATAACAAGTATAATTAAAATTATTTATTTAATAACTAAATAAATAATTTTTTTACAATTTTCAAAAAATTGAAAACAAAACAAAATAAAAAAAAATGCGTCAAAAAATAAATTTGTAATAATTAAAAAAATAAAAAGGTATTACGATTTTAAAGTTGTAATACACTAATACCATAAAAAAAAACTTTTACGAGTTCAAAGTCATAAAAGTAAAAAAAAAATAGTTATGACTTTGAAGTAAAAAAAAATTTACATTGAAACCATAAATCATTTTAGGATTTTAGTTAAAAAAAATTAAAGTCATACCAGGTATTACGACTTCTAATTCAGAAGTCATAACACCTGTTACGACTTATCCTCTTTCAATAATTAATTCAAGAACAACCCTCATATGAAAAAAACGAAGAAAAAAAACCCCTTTTCCTTAAAAAAAACCCTGAAAATGGATAGCACTATAACAATATATGTGGATCAATTGTAGATTATTTTTCCTTTTTTTTTTTTTTCTTGAAGTTATTGGACAAAGAATTCATGTTCTACCTTAAGTCTAAAGAAGAAAAGGCAAGCCAAACTCACTACTTAATGTCAATACAGTTTCACATTTGACATACCAGAAATGCATTTCACCATTGCCATAACCAATCAAAAGACCCTTCACAAGCAAACTTGCAAAACCGTTTGCAGTCCACCAAAGACAGCAACTTACCAGATCCTTAGGAAATGCATTTCTATTGCTCTAAATAAAATAATAAAACTAGACTTCCACCAAAATCTAAAGCGGATTCATTATGCACACCAAACTAAACTGGTAGCAAACCACCAACTAGAAATGCACACTAAATAGACCAGAAATTTCAAAGTCAAACATGCACTAAATCAGATCTGGTGACCACACCCAAACCACACCAGCGCATAAACCAAATGGTACCCTACATTGCACTAAATATACCAAATTTACCAAAATAATAACCAAACCATGTACCAACACAGAAAGCATTTATCATAACAGAGTATTATGTATCATAATACAACGGATTCCCTAACTATGACATGCATTAAGGTTTTTTTTTTTTTTTTTCTTAATCTTCGGATTCATTAAGAAAAAAAATATTGATTAATTTGAAATTCGATAAAAAAAATAAATAAAATCTAATTAATAATTATTTTTATCAAGGATTAAATTCAAATTCTATCTGTGAACCATAAAGTTTTGATTAAATCTACTTTAACCAATCAAATGTATTTTCATCAATTTTCTTAATCTCATTAGTGTGACAATTGTGTTGACTCTCTGAATGCTATTGTAACATTCCGTGTCAAGTTTTAAATGTTATATATTGAAATTGTGAGATATTAGGCATATAAAGGGAGGAAAAGAAAAGCATAGAGATTAAAGGTTATGAGATTCCTTTAAAAAAAAAACGTTATGAAATTAATATTGACCTGATATGATTATTATAACGTAATGATATGACAAGATATTTTAATATTATACATAAGGTTTTAAATTGCATTGTTAATCAAAGTTTTATCATGATTCTTATATTATGAAAAATTATTAATAAATATGACGATGCAATTAAATTATGGTCACAAAAACTCAAAACTTTAATATTATGGTCAAAATTGTACATGCGAATAATTTTCTTTTTATAACCACGGAAATTAAGAGCTTTAGCTTTTCGGTGGGACATCTAGTATCTACATAAGTTTCGATTTGAGACTTAGTTACACTTAAAGCTCATTGACCTTTCCCAAGAATATATTTTGTGAAAATTGAACACAAATTCTCTCCCATAAACTCAGCTTTTGTTGCAAACCATTTATTAAAACATTGATTATACATATGATTGATACACAACCTATGATTTGTACATGAGGCATAATGTCCTTAAACACCTTAATCGTGATTGAATGAAGCACACAATTTTACTAAAATGAAAATAAAATAAAACAAGCCCCTCCCTCTACCTTTCATGTTGTTGTTGCGTAAAAATTCAAAGTCAGCCGAAATACGTTTCAGCTAGTCATATCTCGAAAAGATCTCAAAATAATCAAACGATTTGTGTTAAGAAGGGGAATCTGCTTCTTGATTATGGGTTTTCAAGCAACTCCATAAAGCACCTGGTGTAAGAGAATGAAGAAGTGAAGAGATAGGATTTTACGTGAAAGACAAAGGTTGAAAGGCTATAAAGGAAAGTGATAAAGGAAAGGTTGTAAAGGAAAACTTTAAATGAAAGCAATAAATGACAGAAATGGTAAAAGAAAAGTGATAAAATAAGTGTAAGATAAAACAGGCTTGTGTTTTAGATTGATTGTGTGTGTAAAATTTGAAGTATGTGTGTGTAAAATTTGAAGTATAAGACCTATTTATAGGCTACAAAATCAAATCATCTACTAGACCACGTTTTTCCAATTGATAACTTCCTAGAACATGGTTTGGGAGTTATACAACTAGGTTTGGGGGTCGTTTAGCTAGTTTTGCATTGATTCGGCTAATTCTAGTAGTTGAATTCGACAAACAATGGTTGATTTTGGCAAGCAACAGTTAGTTGGTTTTGGCTAACATTTCAGCTAACCAATTCCGAGGTAGATTTATCCTCTGAAAACTTCTAGTCACTGCTCTTAAAATCTAAGGACGTTCTCCTTTGTACACAAGTCAATTGATAAGTTATTTCAAACGTTAGAAAAGATGACAATTGCTTCCTATTTAAAGAGCACTATCATTGATTAGTTTTAATCGCTACAAGCCATTTGAATATTAAAAAATCGTGAAAAATATCATCTTTCTTTATTAAATTAAATCTAACTTAATTCAACTAATTTTTTTATGCTTAAAGTTAGGCAAAATCTATCATTTGACTAACATTGTAAGTAGCCAAAATGACTTTATCCATGTTCAACTAACACTGAAGTTAGATTAATCTCCGAGTCAGCTAATATTGAATGTAGCCAATTTGATCTTTTACTCATCCAATTAACCTTAAAATTAGTCGAATTCTGTCAATTCAATCAACATTGTAGATAATAGTATTGACCTTATTCATGTTCAGCTAACCTTCATGTTCAACAAATATTGAAGATTAATTGGTTGCGCAATCAACTAAATTGACCTTTTTCTTATTCAACTAACATTAATATTAGCTAAATTCTGACATTCGGCTAACCTTCTTATTTAGCTAATATTGAGAAGTCTTCAATTCCATATTCAACCAAAGTAACATTCACCTCATTCATCTAACATAAAAGTTAACCGAATTTTACCTTAATTAGTAGTCATTCTGTTAAATCCTCAACTGAATTGTAGCAAAATTTGGATATTAACACATGTAGTCCTCTCTTTTCCATGCCATCTCCATATTTTTCTTCCTCTCATTCTTTCAATTCTTTTCCCCCATTGTTTCAAAACTCAATAACTCCTCACACCCATAAGGGGCAAAAGCATGACAAAAGTGATTAGAGTTGAGAGAAACAATACCCGTCTCTTAAAAATCTCTATTGGAAGCTCTTTAAGATAAACCCATAAAGCTCCATCATTATTTTTATAAGACAGATTAGTAATGAACCTTTGTATGTGAGGTGTTGAAAATTTGTTAGCAATTGATATTTTTCATGGTGTCATATTAAATGTCCCTGCAAGTCCCTCGAGATACAACAAAAACTTCTGGATCAATGGCTAAGACAATAAATAAAACTAGCAAGTCAAGAATAAACCCACGAGTCGAAAATTTAGAAAAAAGAGAAGGGTTGAGAGCAATGTAAAACTGAGTCAGCGGATTTCATTGCGAAAGACCCATGAGACCCAATCTCATCCACCCAAACTACTGGTCACTTTAAAAGCTTTAATCACAAGTTGATATACAAACAACAGAAACATGTCTAGGCAATATGAGAATTCTTGCCTTTTAAAATACCTTTAAAATACAACATTATGGCATGTTAGAGTAGTATTAATTTCCCATCGACATCTGTTCTTACAAACAGTAGCACCTATACTTTCGTTAATATGAATTTTCTTGATACCTTTACTGCTCTTGGTGATCCATTATAAGAGCCCATATTCATCCAATCTTTAAATTAAACACACCCCATTATAGACACAGATTCCATTTTCAAGGTTTCCCCAATTTGTATTTTAACGTCAACGTGATAAGACATTGCAAATAAATCATCAAGAACAATTTCTAAATACAAATCAATAAGGTCTAATCAAAATAATAATTCTAATTTCCAACTTAACACGCTAGTTTCCAAATAAAAGTCTATTTTCAAAATTAAATCCTAACTCCCAACTTCTTTGGCCAAGTGAATTACAATGAACCATAATCATTGCACTAAACAATGAAGAGAAATGATTAACTCACGACTAAGACTAGAGTGCTCACCACGATGTGTCACCATCATTCATGTCCACAAATTTTACTCGTAGACATCAAGGTTAAACTCGATGAAATTCCTTTTTAATATAAATAATTTATGTAAGTACTCATTAATTATTGAGTTTAATTATCATTGGTTGAGACTGCTATCAGAGGACTCACCATTTCTCTTTTGACTAGAAATTCACAAAATTTATTCGCACTAACTTTTCTCCCCCACACTTTCAAAAGGGTGGACCGTGTCTGTTCGAAAGAGCGAATGCGACCTTTGATCGTAAACTTCGTGAAAGAAGAAAGATCTCGCCGTGTCTTCAATTTAAGAAATTTAAATAATTAGAGAAAATTAGTATAATACTATAGTATTAATCACAAGATTTAACAGGGACAGATAGCAGCTTCGATTATAGGAATTGCAACTATATAGGGTAGTTGAGACGAAATTAAAGTAGTCAATTCAACAACAAAAGAAATTAAACCTTTTTAGGTATTGTAATTAGGTGTGTAACCGAGAGGAGCCGAATTGAGAACTAGAAATTTAAGCTTGTGAATTATCTCCGGGTGTAAATAAATTAGCTATTTATGAATTATCAATAACTCGTAAAAACTTTGTTTACGTTACACACATGTATAAAAATTAAAATTATATACCCTCTACAATATCATAATACATATTTACCAGATATTTGCATTTATAGATTATTATCTAATATTAAATATTCTATTAAATACTAAATTGATAAAGAAAAAAAAGGTTTAAGAAAAAAAATCACAAAATAAAAAAAAATTATAAATAAAATAAAAGAGTCAAACTCAAGTTTTAATTATTCTAAAGAATAGCCCAAACAGACTTTTAATTAGACTCATCTAAATAAATAAATCAACCTTAAATTATCAATTTTTTTTCCCACAAGTCAAACTTAAATTTTCAATATTATATCTTACTCAGCTCACTTACATCCCAACTTAAATTATAAATTGACTTTTTTTATTTTGTAAAATTTTTCCTCAAATTATTTTTAATTTTATCAATTTAATATTTAATAAAACATTTTAATATAATATAATGATCTACAAATAAAAAATATATGTTAAACATGTGATATAATATCATAAAATTTATGTAATTACAATCTGAACTTGAGTTATTTAAATAAAATCAAATAATTCACGAATAAGACCTAGCAGCTATCATCATCATTACTCCAAAAGAGTTGACCAAGCGTTGTTTAATAGTAGTATTCTGTTACTGTAGAAGAAAAATAAATAAACCTTCACCTTGGTGGGATTTTACTCAATAAAGCAGAACCAGGTCAAAATGATGGTGAAATGGAAGAAAGTTGGAAACATGGAATTAGGGAAAAGGCAAAAAGCACCAGCTTGGTGTAATAAATAAATCTATATTTTCTATGGATATCGAATGCTATCCCTCAAATTATTATACAGAACTTGCATCTGCATCAATATATTCCCCTCCCACTTTCCCCTTGTCATCTTCCAATGCCGGGCCAAAAGAATTAAGAACGCCGAAAAAGGGGTACAAAAAAAGAACCAGAAAAACAATAATAAATAGAGATTTAAAAAAATAAAAAAGGCCATTTTTATACAGGGCGACGTTTAACTAACCAAGCTCCAGTTATATACAATATTCGATGGTATGGCTTCACTGCAAAACTTGTTTTCTCTGTCCCTCTTTAACTGGAATCAAAAGATCAGAACCTATGTTTTCTTTGTCATCTCATGTTGCAGCATTGAGGCCTTGAATACCTTTGCAGTTTATCCCACAGGCACATCATCTGCCTCGGCGATTGGTAATGGGCAGTGTAATAGTCTTCTATGCAACCAAATTGGCAGAACTTCAAGCTATGCGAGTAGTGTACTGGTTTTGAGCTGTTGAATTGCTCCACCCACATTCCCATACTCACATCTTCCATCTTGAACAACTGCATCAAGAAGAAATCAAGAAACATTCAGCCAAAACAGAATTTCAAACGGAAGGAATTCAGGTCCTGCCCCTATGGAAGAACAGAGAAAAAAGTGCAATATAAAATGTTTCTAACCCTTAATTTATGCATTTCGAATTCAGATACAATATAGCGTGCGATATCTGATGACAAAATATAACCAGGTCCATTAGCATAGGGTGGGTAATCCTCTTCTGGCCACTCCTGCGGGGAAAAAAAGGTAACATCAACAACAATCAATACAAGTTTAATGTGGTCACAGTATGAAAGTATGGGGCCTAGTTAAATCAATCACAATATGGCAAAACACACTTAAGGACCATGGTATACAGTCCATAAATTCAAGGGTGCAACTGCTACTTGGAGCTAAGTAGCTAACTATAAAAGGAGAGGACAGAATGGTTGAATGCACGACAAAATGGGAAGTAGAAGCTAAGAAGAAAACAGGCAATTCAGGCATTTTTTATATCAAAATATAGACATTTTGTTAATTGACATTAATAAAAACAAAATTACAATGTTCTCTAGAGTACTCTCAATCCTTAATTCTAAACAGAAGCATTGCAATGGGTGCCGATTACTTACTTCATATGTCACTGCCCATTTCCCATAGCGCAAGGGTTTGTGGTAGTAATTTATATTCCCAATATAAAAGCTCGTACCATCTGGAACCTTCCTTGCTTCATCGATAACGGCATCCACTCTAACAAAAGTGTCATCATCACCTTTCATGACATACTTAGCAGAAACCGTATGTACCTATGAACAATAAGAAGCAAATCTTATATATCACTGAAGAATTTGTATTTCACAACTCTTTTTTTAATAATCTATATCTTATCTCACCCCATATTCACATATGGCCACTGTTTTCAACACAACAAGATCATAGTTATCCAAATACGGCACTATAACAATATCACCAAAAAATTCTGCTTCCTTCTTCAACTCTGCATTAATTTCTTGTCTTGCATGCTGCCAAGATTTCAATCAAATAGTAAGAAACCCCAACTGAATATCAGAAATAAGATCTTAACTCTAAATACAAAAAATCTGTGAAGTAATAACTGTTACCAGTGCCACAAAGAAACGAGCAACCACTACTCCAGATTTGATGAGCCTATGCTGCATCCATGATTTCCTCACAGCCATCCGCTCAGCAAAATGGTTTCCAGCAGAGAGGACACCAATGAACAATTCGATGCCAGAGTCATGAAGTGGCTGAGCACGCCACCTGGTGGAAAATTCAAGATGCCGCTGCGGGGCAAAACTGGGATGCGATGAAGGCAAAGACGCCGCAAATACAGAGTGGACATCAATGTCTCCTGTCAACGAAAGCCCGGTGGCATCCTCAAGGGTAAAACCCTGCCAAAATCAAAAAGGCAAAATCAAGCGACCATACAAATCAATCTTCACAAGTCCAGGTTAACAACTTAAAGGGGTATGATATATCACTCACAGCGCGATAAGGAAAAGAGGTCACATGCCTCCCATCCACAGAAACATGATACCCCTCCAACCCAGCACTAATAGAAAGAACAAACAGCTTCCCCTCAGAAAACGGGAATGGCCAGTCAATGGTTACTTTCTTCGTGTGCCCTATCAGTCTACTCAACCACCACGTCGCCTTAGATCCCTCCAAATGATCTTCATCATCCCGAATCCACTTCTCACACTTTGCCATACTATCAACTGCATATAATGCAAGCAATAACTCAACTCAATGCAATCAATCACAAGCCACAACCAAACACAAGTAACCTCATCACACAAGTTGGAATATCACATATTTCTTATCTCACACAGTCATCAATCCAAAGATGAGAAGAAAAAAGAAACACTTTTTTTAAAAAAAAATCCACCAAAATTCAACAAAAATTGGAATGTCACACATTTCAAATGTTCACCATCAGTCCATCAGAAATCATCATTGAGATGACTCCAATTATAATTATAATAAAAATCAAATAACTTACTATGATTGGATGATTGGATGAGCTTGTAAAGAACGTTAGCTATTCTAATTAAATTCATCAATCCAAATAAGGAAAAAAATCAATAAAAACCTAATTGAACACATCAAAGTTACTAGTATACCATCCACATCATAAAACATTTCCTAATTTAAGAATTTTCAAATTTAACCAAGCTTCTAAAAGATCTTCAGTTCCGAAATTCACCGGTATCTTCATCGGCCTTAGATTTCCAACCGTCACATCTAAGAGCAGAACCCCACTGCATGCGGTAACACGTGTTTAGTTCGATAACAGGTTTTCCACCCCAATCCCCCTTCAACCTAGGGTTGAAGTGAAAAACCCTAGGAGGCTCTTCACCATCAACAGTTTTTAGCCCCTGCAACTCCACCACGAACTGTGACACCATCACGGGCTCATCCTCCGTCACCACCGTTATCTTCGGCTCGAAATCCGGCCTAGCCTCCAACGGCTTCCCAACGACCGTTATGTGGGACCCCAACGTGAGCCCACACGGCAACGGCACGACGCCCGAGACGTCAACAACGTCCGGACCGGAAAGCGAGACCGAACCGGGACACGAACCGGACCGGTTCTCGGCCGCCCGAGCGGCAACGGTTCGGGTTAGCGGCTTTCCAGATTCGAGGTCTTCCCAGAGACTCCGCCCAACCTCGCGCGCGTGCTTCACTTGCTTGTAGAGCTCCGACGACCCGTTGTTTACGTGGGAGCCGAACGCGGCGTCGTTTAGGACCAACGCGGAAACGACGCTGCTGCGGCGGCGCGCGAGTTGACTCGGCGAGTCAGCGTTGGAAACCGTTTTCAAAGGACGCGCCGGGGAGTCCTTTCGTAGCGAATCCTCTTCACTTAGGAGCCTCGGGGAGCGCGTGGTGGTCACGGTGGCGAAGTCGGTTCTGAAAACAAACGGGAGTTCGAGTGTGACAAGTACGAGGTAGAGGAAAAAAACACCGATTAGAAACTGAATCGATCGTTTTCGTGTTAGCCACACCAACGTTTCTAGCTTTCGCTTCATCATCTCCGAGGTTTTTTTTGGTGAAGATTCTCTCGCACCAGAGTTATGGAGAAGAGAACAGGCACAGGCACCGGGTGAGAGAGAAGGAGGACGTGACCGAATTTGTGGAATAATAAAATAATGAAGAGAAACGGCAACGGGTTGTTTGAAAATTTGAAAAGGAAAAAAAATAGGGGAAAATGATGATAATAATAGTGGAAGTACTGAAATTTCGTTCAAGTGGCCCAGGGGTGGACCCACTCTGCAGCATTAAACTTCGTTGCTAACGGATTCTTTTGCTTTAACGAGTTATCTGGCATATCAGACCAAATCTTCTGTACTACTAAATTGGTTTTTTTTTTTTTGTTTTTTGGGTTTGTTGATGAAATAAATAAGATCATTACATGTGACTAGAAACTGAAATTGGAATTTGTTTTATAAGTTGTCTGAAAATATTTAGTTTAAAATGTTTAATCGAATATATTTAGTTTTTTTATAGTGTGTTTACAGACACGTACTGAATAATTAAAAATTAAACAAAATTATAAGGCTGACAAAATAAAATAACTTTAGTTTTCTAAATTATTTCAGGAAAATATGTTAATGTGTTTTATCATTTTCTTTCTTTAATACCAGTGTAAAAATGATGAAGTAAGATTAATAAATAAAAAGGATAACGAAGTAAGAGGGACTATGTCCTAATTGATATGATTGGTCGACTACGTCATTGTAAGAGATGATATACATTAACTAATAATTCTCTATGTCATTGTAAGATGATATATTAACTAATAATTTTTCAGTGTTACATTGTACTAAAAATATAAATAATGACAATTATATATATATATAAAATGACATTAATGAAATGTCATTTCTTAACTTTATTTGTAAAATACATAAATAGATAAAATAATATTTTCATTTATTTATCAAAACATGCGTATTCTTTAAAATCATAATTGATTTTCCTTAATATCTAACCTAATGGATGAAAGTATCTTAGGATATGGAATTTAAAGAATTTGATAGATTTAATTAAAATAAGAAAAATTTCATTTTTATAAAGAAATAAAGATATGTCTTAAAATAAAAAGTTATTTATTATCATGGAAAATATAAGATAGAATCATATTTTTTTTATTTATATTATTTTATAAAAGAAATTAAAATATTATTATTCAATTTTACTTATATAAAAAGGATCTTCAAGGTTAAGGTGAACTAACTATAATCCAACATACTTAGATACATGCTCTAACCTATGTGTGACCAAGTAGAGTGTTAGAGTATCTTTACAACAATACCACAAATTATCAAGTATTAGTTATCATATATATATATATATATATATATATATATATATATATATATATATTAATTATCTATTATATTAGTATAAAAAAATTATTATGTAAATAGATATTGCTCATATTTTATCTTTCATATGACACATAATAAATGTTTATTTTACATAACTAAAATTTATAATTTATAATTTATAATAAAGAAATATTTCTAAATATATAAGTTATATTATAATTAAAATCTGTAATACATATATTTTAACGTATAAATTATATTTTATATTTATGATAAAATTTTCAGTCAAAAATAATATTTATGGTAAAAAGAATTGTTATGATATATTGTTATAGATAATTTTTTTAAAAGAAATATTAAATTTAAGTTAAAATTAATGATGTTGAAAATAATAGATTGAAAGAGACAATTAAGTTAAACTATTTAAATAATATTTAAAACATGAGCACATTTGAATTTTGAATATATATATATATATATATATATATAAAATTAGTTTTTGATATTCAGTTATAGTTATAGGTTGTTAAACTATTTAATTGATATTAATTTAAAAGCATAAAAGGATATAGAAGATAAATGTTTAGAGTTACGAGAATGAAGCCCATCGTTCTCTTGAGAGTACAATATTTAAATTAAAGTGAATATGAGGGTGAGTAGAGGCGTTTTTCTTTTTTAAACATGAGAATAGAAAAAACAAGAACAAAAAAGTTAACTTATAACTAAACTCTATTATACTCATTGCATCACTTAAAGTAGGACAAGAGTTCCAAAAACAAAATAGTTTTGCAGGTTTATTTGAATGAAAGGTGACAAATGAGTTGATGAAAGCTTGAATAACCTCGGGATATTGAAGAAAACTTGAGCAAAATGAAGAAAATTTGGAAGTGTGGTGTTTAGCATCAAATAAGATGAAAAACCAAATTTGTTGTTATCTTTGGTTGGAAGAGAGAATGTGACTAGAATTAACCTAAATATGGTAAAAAAAAGTGTAGTACGTTAATAAAGATTATAAATATCTTATTTATTTTAATTATAAATCTTTGGTATTATCCACTTAAGTTACATTATTAGATAAATAGTATAAAATAATATTTAATCATGTTAAATAAAGGTTTGATAAATTGGGTCTCCCATGGTATAATTATAAGTTGACTTAAGTATATTTAAAATAAAATTATTTCACCAGTTTATCCTAATCTAAAAATATTGTATAGTTTATTTTTCTAGATTTTTATTTCTAAATTAAAATGACACTTATGGATACTACATAATCAAACAGACGCACTTTTGATAATTTTGCATAGAAATTTCAAATAATTTTCAGAAAAAAAGGCTGAATAATTAATTTTTATTATTCTAAACATTACTCAAGGTTTTTTTTATAAAAAAAGTAGCTATTTTTATTAATTTTTTTATTGTTTATTTTCTAGGGGCAATTTAGTCATCTTTCAAGCTTCGTTCTAGAAAAATTAAATGTCAAAAGTAGTCATATTCATAATTCTCAATACAGTAATGTCTATTCTGGGAAAAAAAATACAATATTGTCTATCAAATTTTCAGAATTCCTATATGAACTCCTAAAATAAATTACAAATGAAATAAAAAGAGATAATAAACAAAAGCGAAGGGTTACAAATCTCCACTCCTTTAAGAATTTTTGCCCTCAAAATTTTTCTAATCTTCAAAAGAGTTGTATGGTCGTCATTTTTGTGACTCCAAATCACCTTACCAAAGTGTATTGGTTAGGCCTATAACCACTCAACCACTTAGTCCACTAACTGACATATTTTACCATTATAATTACAGGGTACATTGCGGCTAAAATATTTTCTAATTACACATTAATTATAATTATTTATTTACTGACTTGAGTATCGAAATCTCTTTATATCTTCATCACTCTAAGGAACTCGACACTCAAAGCAGGAGCTCAGACTGCTAGAGGAGATCAGAGGGAGAGCCTTCTTCAAATGAACCATTAAAGACTAATGAAGAGGATGCCAAACAAGGTAGAATCCGATAAGAACACAGGAATATCCTTTTCGCATAACAACTTAATCCTTTGATCCTTAATCTTCACATGCATTGTATCATAGGTAAGGCTATCTCTTAATTGTATCAGATAAAGGTTAATTATATCAGACATATTAGACATGTATCATACGAGATAAAAATACCTAGACAATTTAACTATACATAATAAAATTGGCATATTGCATTAAAAAGTTGGGTTGAGTCTTTCTTATATATTATAAGTCTTATTGGATTGAATTTGGATTTAAATAAATTATGCAAAATTTTGGGTCAGGTAGAAACAAGATAAACTTGTCCAAACTTATCCTTACTCACTCCTAGTTACATAATCATCATTTTATTATAAATATATGTTTTCAAATATTTATTTTTAGTTTTATTATATTGTTTACTTTTTGTTTAAAATTTTATATTTTAACAAATATCCACCAATACTGGTGAATATGAAGATACATACAAAAACAAATTTCAAGGATATTATCCACTTAAAAGATACCAATATAAGTATGAGTGATTAAGAAAGGATTATTACTCATGTCTCACTGGATCGTCATTCTTAATTTACTTATGTAGTATCCGTCATGATTAATTTGCATCAATCTAATTTATCATTTTTAATCAGATTTTTTTTTCTCTCAATCATGTTCTTTTTTACATTCACATTCAGATTCAAATTCAAAATCTTATTTATGAGAATTAAACCCACATTAATCGTACCTTATTTAAGGGTGACAATATCAATTTCAAGTTTTTTTTTTCAATTTCATTAAATGTAGGAATTAAAGCCATAACACATTATAATTTCAAGGATTAGAAAGATAATATACTCTTTTTAATATCAATGCTTCTAATATTTTATATTTTTGTCTTTTTTATTATTAGATAAATTTTCGTATGTCACTTTTTATTGCTTCATTTTTCTTATTTCTCTTCTGGTGTATTTTCAAAGTTGTCAAATGTTCATTTCTCGTGTTAATGACTCCAACTTTTAGTGTTTGACATATTTGTCATCCATCGATCTGGTCGTCCTATGCTTATTAGTTTACAGTTTTCATAGCTTTTAAGTACCACACAACAATGTATACACCATTCTTTGCCTTTGTTTTGTTTGATGGAAAAGTGATGACTTTTGTCGATGTAAACCACGTGTGAAGTTGTTGAACCATCAGAGTGTCCTACAATATAGACGTGTATATTTCATGCTAATTGTATTTTTCCTTCCAAGAAGAAATCACCCCATTAGTCTATTTTATCTTATTTTATGTTATTCTTGTAATACACTCTATTGTATTTCTAACCATCCCACAAATTTGAAAGAAAAAAGTATTTTTTTATAAAATATATATTACTCTAGTAAATACAAATATAAATCCAGCTAGACGTATATCACATTAGGATTTAGCAGTGTTAGATATTATTTAATTTCCTTTTAAAATTTATGAAAACTTAAATTTTAATTAAAACTAAATTTACTTGTACTTACAAAAGCTAACGATGTATTTAAATATTTTTCTTACCTAAAGGATACTTTTTCATCTGTGTACATTGTATAATTAAGAATAAAGTTTAATTTCAATCATTTTTTCGACAAGCATATATAAGAGAAATAAAATAAAGAGTTGAAATAAATTAAAATTTTCCATAAATTAAAATTAAGTTGTGCATCTCAATTTTCTTATAAAATAAATGAGAGTTTTTTTTTTTATATAAAGTTAAGATGCATTAAGGAGATTTCAATTTATGGAAAAAAAATTCATTTTACCTTTCTTTTTTTTTGTTGAAAATTCTTACTAAAAAAAATGGATTATGGAGTAAGTTTCAATGACCTTAATTTGGGTAATGAGACAACGAAAGCAACAACAAGGATGTTAACAAAGGAACAAGTTGCAAGAAGCATCATTGTGTCATCCGAAATGGGTAGTTTTTTGCACCTGTCTCTTGCGCTGGAAACTTTAATTTTTTATACTTGGATAGAGCTTGAATTGGCTGTGTGCCAGATGTTAATTATAAACAGAACAAAAGAAGCATGGATCATTCATATTATATATGCTCATACACAACATAAAATTACGTAGATTCGGTTCCCACACTTCCAAATTAGTTGGCTTATAAATTATAACGTGAACATTACATTCTTGACCTGTCTCGTATCACCGCTTCTCTCTGTTCTTATTTTTCTATTTTATTTGTGGGAATAAGGGATTTAAATAACTAACGTATGCGACTCATCTAACCTGATGTATTCTTTAAATATTGTTTGTATACATATGTTCTCAAATACTTATATATATAGATGATAGATGATATATCATATGAGAATATGAGAGAATGGTCTTTTTATGTGTAAATAACAATGGTTATTTTTATTTGTTAGATTAAAATGAAAAATTAAGATGAAAATATTTTAAAAATTTAATTTACGTTAAGATTCTCGTCACAACCATTATTATCACTACAACAACAATCATCATAATCGTCGTCACCAACATGATCATTGTTGTTGTTGTCATCACCGTTATGACTGCCACTCATATTGGTAGAGATGAGAGTGCTCATGACAACAATCATGATGGTGATGGTATGGTAATGATTTTGATGAAAATTAAATTTTTAAAATATTTAATTTTTTATTTGATAAATTTTATAGAAATTTCATGGTTAAATAAAACTTTAATTTGAATTTAAGATATCTTAATATTAATATTTAATTTCAATCTAATGGATCATTATCATTCTCACACAAGAGGATCATTCTCATATAAAAGATGAATTAAATTATATTGATATAACTTAAATAATTATTATATTATTTCATAATTTAATATACAATCTGATTATCGATCCAACCAGTTGAATTATATTTATATAACCAAAATTGTATGTGTCAAATTTAAATAATAAAAAAATAATTAAATAGTTTATATTTTAATATATTTTAAAAAATTTATATTGCATGATTTTAATTTATATAAATGAGGTAGTAAATAATTTTTTATTAATATAAAATTTTATATATATAATCTATGTAAAATCAATTTTTAATCTAACAATAAATTTTAAAAAAAGTCCAATTTAAAGTTATTAAATATATAATAACTAATCAAATGTAATTATATATATATATATATATATATATATATATATAAGAAATATAAGTTTTTCCCGTGAAGTAAAACTAATTATGAATAATTTAAATTGTAGAAATTATTTTTCATTAACTTATCTAAAAGTTAATTTTAATTAATACATAAATTAATTATAGTTTATATTTTTTTTCTTCTCCTGTACATATCAAACAAAACTTAAACAGATACTACTTGCACTCTCTCAGAATCCTATTGCGTCCTTTTTTATTTGGTGGGCTGGTTAATCTTTTAATTGGATAAAAAAAAATTGTTTTTCAGAAAACCTTAAGCAATTCAACAAATGACTTTCCTTAATCATGAAGAGATATCCTACCTAGGCGCGTAGGATGGGACAGTCAACAATATGAAAAAACGTTTTTCTTCCACGTTTTAAAAAGTATAAGAGTCTTAAGTCTTAACTCTTAACCCTTAAGTGGTGCTTTAACCGACATTTGGCTTTATAAGTAAGAAGAGTTATTTATGATAATTGTTATGTCTAATATAATCAGAATACATAAAGTAAAAATTATACATATTAAATTAATATAGGTAAATACAATCAGAATCCATTTCTCTTAATAATTTAGATATTAATGTTCAAACAAATTATTTATGCCGTGAATTAGTAAAATTTTTCCTACTTGGCTTTATGAAAGAAGAGAATTATCCCCCGTTGTTTTATTTTATATACAGCTTTATAAATTTAAATTTTAAGGTTATTTAAGGTCAATAATCAATTAAAAAACTATTAAATATTTAATTAGTAATTATACAAAATTAAATTATAAAATTTTGATAATAATAAGATATAAATTTTGTTGACATTAGTTAATAAATAATTTTTATTTTTTATAGTAAATATTAATGCTGATATTATTGATTATTAGTATTATTGACTTTTGATTTGATATTTTTAAATTATTATTATTGAATAAATTAAATAGAAATTTAATTTATATTAAAACTGTTTTAATTATTTTGCTCTTAAATATAAGTTTCTTAAAATATTTAAACATTTATTTACAATTTATAATTACTTTGCATATGCCTACTATAATTTACGCATACTTAATTTGATAAGTTTAAAATATTTTTCCAATGTATATAAATTGTATACTTACCACTTGAGTTAGAAAATCTGTAAAAGAGTATTTATTAAAAAAAAAAATTAGTTTGCTAGCAATTTTGTGGTTGTCTACCATGCAGGTTTCATTTTGTCTGCTAATGACTATAATTCTTACTTTTATGGCTCTAAAATGGTAATGGATCTAATGCAGAGTTCTTTTTGTAGTTTTATTTGTCACGGATTGGATTTGGATTAGGAAGTAGGAATGATATTGGTTTCTCCACCATAAAATCCTGAGGATCTCTTCCATATGCTATCAACTAATGTCAACAAAATTTATACTTTATTTCAAGACTTGGGCACTCATTGTGCTTGTACTTTGTTCCAATGCATTAATAAACTTTTTCTTTTTCAAAAAAAAAGAAGAAAAACATAAAACTAATATACAGAGAAATATAGACACAGTAGCATGATTTCTTCATTTTATGAATTTACTTATGAGAAAATTCAACAGTGGAAAACAACTCCACCTTATTGGGGAAAACAAAAATAGAAGATCTAGAATGCTATATATATTCCTTTATCGCACATGTTTGTTTTTCTTTAGTCCTGTGAAAATGTTCAATTGTAATATTTGCTATATTCAACCAAGAAAGGAAATTACCAACAAAATATTCACCCAAGCACATGTTACATTGTTACACTCCCCCACAAACAGCTTATGCTCTGTGCTTTTTCAGTGCATGCACAATTTAATTTATTACAACCTTGGTAATTACTTGGATGAGTAAGATGATATTGTTTAGATGAGAACAAATTTGTTGATCTGAGGTTATAAACTGGTCAGATCACTAAGACTTCTAAGCACAATTAGAGTATTAGGAATTCTATTGTTTATAGGTTTTCCTATCAAATATCAAATCAATATTATGGTTTAATAACTTATAAAGGGCTTTAAAAATAAATATATCAGTTATAAAGCTTTAAAATGGACAGTAGCTTGAAACGATGTTTTATATTGAAAAATATCATTACTAAGGAATAAGAGCTCGATGTGGTATGCTAACTGCCAAGTTTGGGCAAAAAAGGTGCAATACTTCAACTCCCAGAGTAAACCGAATCTTGTCAAGTCCACGCAGCCTCCCTTTCACATATTGAACATGCTTATATAGTCATGAACAAAGCAATATATCATTTATTAATGAAGGCTATTTAAACAATAGATTTATAGATGTATCAAATCCTACATCTAACTTTTGCTTGTTTTCATGCATCACATCTTATTTTATCTCATAACATTATCGAAATAAATAACAACTATTGAGCAAAAATATGAAATATTACAAATAAACCATATCTTGTAAGTTGTAAAGTTATATCAGTTAAGTCATTAGAGGATGCAGTTTCAACTTCATTGCATTTGGCAAAACATAACATTCTTCGTGAATTTCTACTTGAATCTTAGTTTAACAGGAGAATATCCACTTGACATATGGAAAATTCAAAGCCTTGAACAGATACAGGTGAGTTACCTTTGGTGATCCCAGAGCTCAAACATATTTAACAACCAGTTCTTTAAGTCATACCTCAAAGCTCAAGAATCAAAAACTGTTTGGCAGTGTTAATTAGAGTTCATGTATACCGATTTTCCTGTTTTTATATCTTCTATTCAAGTTTAAAAAAAAAAACACATTTGTAATACATACTATGATAAAGAAAATTTATTGTTGGATCAACATATATCTTGACATAGTTAGCAGAATTCATATTCATTCATTGGTCTATACATTCAAACGTTAAGCATAAATATGCTGCTTTAACCTCATCTTCATCTTGTTTTTATATTATTGTAATTATTACATGTGTGCCAATCAGCAATATAGTTTCAGAACTCTACTCTCCTTTAGCATGTTCCATGCCTCCCACAGGACACCATATCGTACCTATATCTGCCACCAAAAAAAGAGGTAAGGTATAATTCAATTGTTAATATCTTAGTTTCTTATTGGCAGTATGCTAACTAAGCTCGTGAAAATCATTTTTGTATCAAATAGAAGCTGAGTAATCTGCTATGAAATCAATCATTTTAATATAGAAACCTTCTTCATTGTCTCATAACATGGTATATGAAATATACATTATTTAAAGTAAAAGCTCACCACAAATAGCGATTTAACAATGAGCTGTCAAATCCATATGGAAACAAATAACCATGAATAAAAGTAAAACCATTTTAAAACCAAAATATACCAATTGGTATGCCAAAAATCCTGATCAAAATAATGCAGAATGTTATATCAATGAATTGATAAATCTATAAAGAATAGCATATATGAAAAAAATGAGCAAGGAATAGCAAAGTTGTTACTCACTAAACATACCATACAAATTTTGAAATCCTTCAGATATATCTCCCTCCGGCAAGTTATTTGACAGATTAAGTCACAATAAAAAATACCAATTTAATATATAAGATTTAATATATAAGATTCTAGAAAAAGATCAAACCCAACTTTTATACCGCCACATCTTAAGAATTCCCAATCAAGAACGTACGCTACATCTTATGAATTCCAAATCAAGAACATAATTGTAGTTACCCACAGTCCCACAGTTCCAATCATTCTAACCACCAAAGTAATTTCAAGTTCTTCATTCCTTACCTGCACACATCAAAGAAAAGTGTGTTCATGATAGCGAAACATGTTAGGAATTTTATAGTTGCTAATTAATATAGGCTATATATTATATTTATCATTTATATTAGTTATTTATATTTATGGGTTCAATAAAGTGATTTAATTTGGTGAGCCTATTGGACAATCATCAGAAATTAATATGGGTTTGATAAACGGAAACCAGCTTGGCCCGTTAGAAAAAATTGAAAAATTCTAACAGGTTAAAACCTAAAGCAAGGTTGTGGTCCCCAATACACCAAATCAGAAATTGTATTATCTTCTCTCCATCTGACGAGAAACCCAAGGTCCCAAAAGAAAAATGATGATTAGGTTGAGGAAGAATACAAAACCATCAGTTCCTCAGACTCATCAATTCCGCTGCTTATCATGGATCCATATATTTTTTCACAATCCCTCTTGACAATCTAACGTAATGTGTTTTCGGTGATTATTGATATTTTATTAAGATCCCTAAAATATCAAACAAGTGGTATCAGAGCCACTATTATTGTTAGAATATTAGGAATTAAAGTTATTTGGTTTGTGTTATACCTGTATTATTTTGTTACATGAACCTTAATTTTATTTTGGGATTTTATCTTTGCAATTATAATTATGATTGTAAATTTGGTAAAAAAAAATTCTTTTCGATCATGATATAATAATAATCATATGCACGTTCATGTTTTGCGTTCATATTCCATGAGAAAAACTATTTTTTTCTAGCTCCAGAATAGTCATCCATTTTTGTTTCTCGTTCACGTGTTTGTTTGTTTTTTTTTTTTTATGATTGTTGGTTTTGTTTCCTTAAGCATGCCATGAATCCATGCCATGACATGATATACATGTGATACATAATCTTTGACTTTATTATATCATCATAAGAAAACCCTTGTTGCGTATAGTTAAATGCAATTTGGCTTTTGCATTTTATTTTTGTTTTCCTTATTTTTATTTGTGAATTATGTGTATTAATTGTGATTCCCATTATGTTTTGGTGTAAATTCACAAATTACAAACCCTCAAATTATTCCTTTTTTAATGTATGATAATTTTGATTGAGTTGATTGAAACAATATATTGTCAAAGCAATCTCTATTGTGTAAATTAATTTAATTAAAATTGCATAGATATTAGTATAAAATTATTTATGCGAATTATGCTCAGCCCAAAGGAAGGCACAATTTGGCCAAATAATTTTGTACCTGTGATGATAAATATGTGACAATTATAAGGTATTTTCATGTGAATTATAGTCGGTCCAAAGAAAGACTATGATTTGACAGAATTTATTGTCAATATTTGATCATTGCGTTGAGAGTACCAATTACAAATTAATTTCTCTGTCCAAAGACTATGAATTAATGTTGTGTTAGATATCTTCTGATGGGTTGTTATGTAAACTATTTTGCACATGTCTTGTTATATATATATTTTATATAACTTATTGGCTTATTTGTGAGCATGTAATTATTTTTTATTTTTATTATTATTCAGTTTCTGTTGCTATTGTTGCAAATGTATCTCTCAAGTGAACAATATCCCTATGTTGAATGAGACAAAGTTTAAGGTCTGGAAAGAAGCCATAGAAATTGTTCTCGGCTGTATGGATTTAGATTTAGCACTGAGAACGAAACGACCCACTTCCACTCCGAAAGCCTCCAATGAGGTAAAAATTGAGAAATGAGATCATTCCAATCGAATGTGCATTATGATCATGAAGCGCTCTATTCCAGAAACGTTTCAGGGCTCTATTTATGAGGGTGATCGAAAATGCAAAGAAATTTATTAATGAAATTGAAGAGTACTTTGCCAAAAATAAGAAGGTGGAGACGAGTAACCTTTTGGCTAAACTCATATCCATGAAGTATAAGGACAAAAGTAATATAAGGGAGTACATAATTGAAATGTCTAACTTGGCATCTAAATTGAAAGCACTTAAGTTAGAGTTTGGTGAAGACCTATTCGTGCAATTAGTTTTGATCTCACTTCCTGCACACTTTGGGCAATTCAAAGTGAGTTATAACACTTAAAAGGGAAAATGGTCCCTTAATGAGCTTATATCTCACTGTGTACAAGAGAAAGAGAGGCTGCAAAGAGACAGATCTAAAAGTGCTCATTTAAGCTCAACCTCTCAGAATAAGAAAAGGAAGAAGACTAAGGGTGTTGCGGAAGGGACTTCTCAGCAAAAGAAACAAAAGAAGGATGAGGAATTTACCTCCTACTTCTACAAGAAGTCTGGACACATGAAGAAAGAGTGTCCCAAGTACGCCACATAGCGTGTAAAGAAAGGTAAATCTCTTGCTCTTGTTTGTTCTGAAATTAATTTAGCTTGTGTACCTAAAGATACTTGGTGGGTAGATTCTAGTGCTACTACTCACATAAGTGTAACCATGTAGGGTTGTTTGTGGAGCCGACTGCCAAGTGATGATGAAAGATTCATATTTGTTGGCGACAACAAAAAGGTTGCGGTGGAGGCTATAGGAACTTTTAGATTACAGTTAAAGACTGAATTTTATTTGGATTTGTTTGAGACTTTTGTTGTACCATCTTTTAGACGGAATTTAATTTCTATTTTTAGTTTGGAAAAATTTGGTTTTTCTTGTTCATTTGGAAATAATAAAGTTAGTCTCTACCAAAATTCGAATTTGATTGGTTCTGGTTCCTTAATTGATAATCTATATATGTTGGATGTTAATTGTTCTTATAATGAAATACTACAAACAAATTCACGTGGTACAAAAAGGAAATTAAAAGATAATTTAGCCATTTTATGGCACAAACGCTTAGGTCATATATCTAAACAGAGAATTCAGAGACTTGTGTTAGATGAAATTCTTGAACCTTTAGATTTATCAGACTTTGAAGTCTGTGTTGAATGCATAAAGGGAAAACAAACAAACATAAGAAAATTAGGTGTTGAAAGAGCTAAAGACATCTTAGAGCTGGTACATATGAACATTTGTGGTCCTTTTCCAACACCTTCTTGGAATGGACAACAGTACTTTATCTCGTTCATAGATGACTACTCTAGACATTTTTAAGAGTTTCAAGGCTAAAGTTGAACTTCAACTTGGAAAGAAAATTAAGGTTGTCAAATCTGACCGTGGTGGTGAGTACTATGGTATATATGATGGATCAGGAGAACAACGTATAAGACCTTTTCGCTTTTTCTCAAAAAGTGTGGAATTGTTCTGCAATACACTATGTCAGGCAAACCTAGCATAAACGGTGTTGCAGAACAACAAAACCAAACTCTGAAGGATATAGAGACAAGTATGGTTAGTCATTATTCTTTGCCAGAGTCATTTTGGGGAGAAGCCTTAAAGACCGTTGTTCGCTAATAGTCAACGATGCTAATCAGCAAGTGTATTGAGTCTAACAAGTAATATAAAATGGTAAGAACCGAGTATCAAATCACAGGAAACTTGTTTCATTCAGAAAATATGTATTCAATAAGCAAACATTTGTTTAAAGCAAGTAAATATTAAATGGGCTTTTATATGAAAATCTAATTAACTACAAACTAAAATATCTAGAAGTTGAGAAGTAAAAACAGTCAAGTAAAAAACGTTGAGTCATTCTACTGAACTTACTTTGATGTTGCTAAAGGTTTTTCTCTATTTAACGTCGTTTAGTGTTGTTATGCTGAAAAATTACCCAAACCAAGATCCCTCAAGTGAATTGGCCTAACTCTATTTAAAACTCGTCCTTGATCGCTCAACAAACTTAGTTTAAATGAGTTGTATTAAGATTACAACATAATAAAAACTAAATCACTGCACTCCATTCCTAGACATACAGTTTTCTAGCTTGCTCTATCAAGTTCTAAGGCTTTAAAGCACTTCCCAATGCTAAAAATCCTAACTATACATACAAATGGGTGATCAAGCCACAAGCATGTAAAAATAAGCATAGATAGAAGCAATGAACACATAAGAACATCATTAAATAGATAGTAAAAGAGTATTACATCAAAGGCTCAACAGAACTCCCCAACAAGAGATTTAGCCTTCCATTACAAGCAATGAACTTTTTAGCACAAAGGACATATTTTTAGAGAAGAAAATGGTTGAGAATGGTTGAGGATGTCTCCTTCAATCTCTAGAACCCTAATCTCACCCCTCTAACCTAAACTCTCTTGGAGGTTGGTGGTTTGTCGCTCTAACTTCTTCTCTTGCTCTGTTTTTCAATTCCTCTATATTTTACGCCAACTTTAGTGTTTTAAAGGCTCCTCGATGTTTCAGATTCTGAAGGCTCGCTTAGCGAGATTAGCTCACTAAGCGCGAGTTAGTGAAATTTCGCTTAGTGAGCTGGGCGCGTTGAGCGTGAGAAAAGACAAACGACTCGCTGGGCGAGCACATCTCTGGCTGATCCTCTTCTATGGTTTCCTATCACACTAAGCGAGCTGTGTGCCTCGCTTAGCGGATGTCACTCGCTAAGCGCATATGTCTCGCTTAGCGAGACACCAACTGCTTGAACCTCCTTCTTCTTTTAGCCTGAAACTGAAGTTGATTTACATTAGTTCACAAAATTGGAAGTATTTACTGAGTAAAATCAAACTAAACATGAAAATATATACAATTCCTAGAAAAAGAACCATAAATTGGGGGAAAGATACTAATTTCATGCAATTATTAAATACAAAAGTTAGTTGTAAATAATGACTAACAACTGTAGCTTACATCCTTAATAGGGTGCCAAGTAAGACAGTTAATAAAACCCCTTATGAACTTTGGACTGGCAAAAAGTCAAGCATTAAGCATTTGCATATTTGTGGTTGTCCGGCTGAGGCGCGGCCTTATAGGCCACATGAAAGAAAGCTGGATTCAAGAACAATTAACTGTTATTTTGTTGGCTATGCTGAACACTCTCGGGACTATAAGTTTTATGATCCCACTTTAAGATTAATATTTGAAAGGGGAAATGCAAGATTTATGGAGGAAGTTGAGTTTGGGAAGGAAAAGAACATAAGGAAAGTTGTCTTTGAGGAAGAACCTGTTATTGACAGTGCTCAAGTCCTCATACCTATTGTTGTTCAAGAAACAACTCCAGTAATAGAAAATAATTTTCAAACTACTGTTTATGACATTGTTCAAGGACAAGACAACAATGAGGTTCTTCCTCAAATACCTATACAGCAACCTCAACAACCTCCAGAAGTTTCATTAAGGAGATCTGATAGAGAGAGGAAAAGTGCAATCCCTAATGATTATATTATCTTTCTCCAAGAACATGAGGATGACATTGGTTTAATAGAGGATGATCTGATTAACTTCTGTCAAGCCATGTGTAGTTTTAACTCTCAAAACTGGATCAATGCCATGAAGGATGAGATAAAATCTATGCAAGACAATGACATTTGGGATCTCGTCGAATTGCCTGAAAGTGTGAAACCTATTGGTTGCAAATGGCTATTTAAAACCAAAAGGGATTCAAAGGGCAATGTCGAGAGATATAAGACTCGTCTAGTCGCTAAAGGATTTACCCAAAAGGAAGACATTGACTATAAAGAAACTTTTTCTCCAGTATCTTCAAAGGATTCTTTTAGAACAATAATGGGACTGGTAGCTCATTATGATTTAGAGCTATATCAGATGGATGTTAAGACTGCATTTCTAAATGGTGACATTGAAGAAACAATTTCTATGATGTAACCAGAAAACTTTGTATCAAGCCACTCAAAGTCTATGGTTTGCATACTAAATAAATCCATCTGTGGTTTGAAACAAGATTCCCATCAATGGTATTACAAGTTCCATCAAGTCTTTACTTCATATGGTTTTGAGGCAAATGCAGTTGATGATTGTATATACCACAAGTTCAGTGGGAGTAAATACTCATTCTTGGTGTTATATGTTGATGATATACTGCTTGGTAGCAATGATATAAGCTTCTTACAAGAGATTAAGAAATTTCTGACAAAAAATTTTGAGATGAAAGATCTTGGGAAAGCCAGTTTTGTATTAGGAATCAAGATACTAAGAGATCACTCTCAAAGTATCCTAAGGTTGTCACAAGAGAGTTATATCGATAAGGTCCTAGATAGATTTGACATGAAAGATAGTAAATCAGGAGATACCCCGATAGCTAAAGGAGACAAATTTAGTTTCAAACAATGCCCCAATAATGGCCTTGAAAAAATAGAGATGCAAAAGATTCCTTATGCATCAGTAGTAGGAAGTCTAATGTACACTCAAGTTTGCACTCGTCCCGATATAACATTTGTAGTAAGAGTTCTGGGAAGATATTTGACTAATCCTGGAATGCAGCAAAACATGTGGTGTGTTACCTAAAGAGAACAAAATGATACATGCTCACTTATCAGAAGTCTAAGAATTTGGAGATCATTGAGTACTCAGACTCTGATTTTACTGGATGTCAAGATAGCGAACGCTTCACATTTGGATACATATTTATGCTAACTAGAGCAGCTATCTCTTGGAAGTCTGCTAAACAGACTCTCATAGCTTCTTCGACCATGGTCGTGGAGTTCATTGTTTGTTTTGAGGTATCCAACCATGGGATATGGCCAAGAAATTTTGTCACTGTTTTGCGTGTGGTTGACGACATTGAAAGACAATTAAAGATTTATTGTGACAATAACTCAGCAGTTCTTTACTTCAACAACAATAGGAGTGCAACCAAATTAAAGTTTATTGACATCAAGTTTTTGGTTGTTAAAGAAAGAGTTCAAAATAGACAGATTTCCATAGAACATTTAAGGACTAATGATATGCTAGCTGACCCACTTACGAAAGGTTTGGTACCTAAAGTTTTTCATGAACACACTGCTCATATGGGAGTGACTCCTTATAGTACCTTAGTTTAGTAGGAGTCCCATTTATGTTCTATATATGCCTTATGTTTTTCAGATATTTGTATAGATTGATTTTCTATAAAATAAAGTTGAAGGTTATCATTTCATTTTGAGCTTATTTTGTTTGCAATAATTATATTGTGTTTGGATTGGTCTCTATAAAGAACAAAGTTTGGACTATTTGGAAATGAACATGAATGAGATCACATTACATGTTATTTTCATGTCGCTTATCCATATTTGATCTATGTCATCAAGTATATGTGACATCGGTGATCATTGTGGCTCAATCACGTTGGATTGTGAGGAAAACTGCAATGATTTTGTGTTACTATATAAGATGGACTAGATTGTTTAAGGAAAGTCTAAAAGTAAATAACATACGATTGCGCGCCTAAAGGCTTTTGCAATATAGATGATTAAGGTTAATATGAAGCTCAAGTGGAAGATTGTTACGAATTTTATAATTCCTAATTAATTAATTAGTGTAGACTACATATTATATTTATCATTTATATTAGTTATTTACATTTATGGGCTCAATAAAGTGATCTAATTTGGTGAGCCTATTGGACTATCATTAGAAATTAATATGGGCTTGATAAGCAGAAATCAATTTGCCCCGTTAGGGAATAATGAAAACTCTAACAGGTTAAAACCTAAAGTAAGGTTGTGGTCCCCAATACACCAAATTAGAAATTGTATTCTCTTCTCCCCATCTGACGAGAAACCTAAGGTCCCAAAAGGAAAATGGTGATTTGGTTGAGGAAGAACACAAAACCAACAATTCCTCAGACTCATCAATTTCGGTGCTTATCATGGATCCAGGTATTTTTTCACAACCCCTCTTGATAATCTAACGTAATGTGTTTTCGGTGATTATTGGTATTTTATTAAGATCCCTAAAATATCAAACAAAACAGGGGTGCATGAAGTATCTAGCAGTGGGTCTAGTGAGGTAATGAACACAGAGGTGCAACTAGAAGAGAGAACAAAGAGAATAATTACCAAGCCTACGTACCTGAGGGATTATGTGTGATGCTAGTTTGGCTGAGCTGGCAAGGAAGGATCTGCAAAATATTGTTGTCTCCCATTGCTTTTGTTATTGTAATATTTCCTAGCACATAATCACAATTCTGTTAAAGTGCGTTGGGATAGAGAATTTTAACTGAGGAAAGTAATTTATCAAAGAATTTAAATTTCTCTAATCTAAAATTCATTGTTTGGATGTTTTTTATGAAGAATTTAAATTTTTGGAATTTTAAAATAGAATTTTAAGCAACTAAAAATGTGAAATTTCAATTTCCTTCTAAAATGTGAGAAATTAAAATTCTCTTCTTGATAGAAGAATTTTCTAAAATGTTCGTGTATTTCCTTTATAACCTTCATCCTCTCTTCCACCTGAAAGTTCTGAAATCTCGTTCTCGAACTTGTGACTCTTCCCGCACACCAATAATCCTCTTCTTCAAGAAACACTGTTTGAGCTCGTGGAACATCGATCGGGTGTGGGCATGGGGGACACGTAGAGCTGCACCCGCCAATTAAGGGAGCAATCGTCGCTATCCATCATGTGGCGGAGGTGCTCGCCGGCGTGGAGGGCCTGGGTCATGCTTTACATCGTTGACTGAATGCTGTGGTCGAGTGTGGTGGTGTACGTCGCCGTGTCTTGGTTTTCTTATGATTTCCCATGCCACATCAGTATTATTCTCTTTGGAAACACACCAAGCATATATTCTCTTCTCTTTGCATTCATTTTCTTTCACCCTCACAATTTTAATTATTTTTATCCAAGCACAAAATTTTGAAAATAAAAGAATTTCAATTAAAATATTTAAAATTCTTAGAATTTAAAATTTCTCAAAATTTTAAATTCCTTCATCCAAACACATTCTTAGGGAATCATAGTATAAATATGCCTATGTAATAAGCTGCAAATCATATATAAGAATACTCATCTTTTCTCCTTTTTTTTCTCCTTCTTCTTCTTTCTTCTTGGAGGAACTGGCCCTCGAAGCTAGCTGCTAGCTATGCTAGCTACTACCCTATCAGTTCACAACAAAACAATAGAAATCTCAAACAATTTCAACCAAAAATCCTATACTACAATATTGCATAATACTTAACCTGATTTGAGGGGGTTTTCATTCTATCTATATCATGCTATAGTACAAAGTGTATTCTACAAAGTTTATCTGACTTTTTATTCCCAAAAGCAACTTCCTTCTTTGTTATTGTATTCCCTAAAATGATGATTCAACTTCGTAGAAAAATTATTATATGACAATATATAGTTAAGGTATGGAACTGGTTTGAATGGCAGTGATACAAGAGAGAAAGAATAAAGACAGAATGAGAGAAAAAATATTTTTAGAGGAAAAAAGTTAAACACAAAGAGAAGGTGAGATGTGTTATTGTTTGAGCTACTGATATATAAAGCATAAAAAGTCCTCCATTCTCTACCTTTCTATGTTCATCTGAGACATTTTTTTTCCACCCTGCCTCTAAAACTACAAAAATACCATGTTTTCTTGCCTGCATCATACACAATTAGGCAATATAGTAGTTAATCACATAAAAAGCACTATAAAAAGTCAAAAACAAATCAAAAACTCCCAACTTGTGGCATTCACAATGTATTTTATTGTAAAACAAAATGGAACAGTAGGGTAAATTAGCATTAGGAGATATATAAAAGAAATAGGAGGCAAGGTGGAAAATCTGACATCCAACTTTGAGACTTTGTTGCCTGGACTGTTTTGGGATGTGGTTGGAGAAGCACTTGATGGAAGGAAAAGCAACATGGTATGACTCTGAAGGAAAATACATCAAGTTTTATATATTAATCTCATTCCAAAGTTTGAAGCAATTTATTTATGGCTCATTTGACATGTACACTAATACATAATAGAATAAATCACAAATTTGACATAGAAATTAAAAAGCAAAACACTTTAAAAAGTACAAAGAGCATATTACCTAAAAGTTTAGAAAGAATAAGATCCATATTCCATTTTTCATCTATGTAAAAAGTAGACAAAGAAGAAAGAAAAACTGTACATGAAAAAAGGAATTCATGAAGTGTTTATATTTTATCAAGCATTTGTTTTACCAAGTGCAAGAAGCTCCTGCAACAGCATGTGCTTTACCAAGTGCAGGAAGCTCCTGCAACTTGATCTTAGCCATAACAACTTCTTAGGTGCTTTTCTAGTAAAGACAGTAACATTAGAACTATATACAAATGAGTGTGTCCATTGGTATTTCTTATAACATTTTAATTTTAAGAATAAATTCTTAATCAAGATCAGCATTAGAGAAGGATAACATAGCTTCCTGTTGTGAGAATACATTCTTAAATAAACATTGCAGAAAGGAAGCTCCCAAAATTCATAACCTGAATAGAAAACAAAAGTAACTTTCCTACAACAGTGAAAATATGTATCCAGTATATGATAAATAAGCCGTATAATAGAAGAAAAAAAGTGACTTACAATTACTTGCAAAAACTTGGTCCAAAACACGTTTTTGTTGTAGTTGAAGTTCGAGTGGATCAACTTGCAGTCCTCGTAGCGGCGTGTGTAGCTTGCAAGTTTCTCGTTCCATGCTTGCCGGGGCAGGTGGCACTGGTTCTTGATCCAATTGTGCGTGTGCTGGAACTCCTCCGCGAACAACGTTTGGTTGGTGAACGACGTGTTGTTTCCAAGTATTTTCAAATGTTGATGCGGTGGTGGACGCCACAATGGATTCGATTGCTTGTTTGAGTGGATGGTGGCATCAGAGGAGCCGAAGATAACGCTTGCATGCGATGGCTGGGCAGAGACAATCTTGAGGAAGAAGAGAATGATCCAGAATTGTGGAAGAAGGACAAATGCATAAGTTGCTTTCAATGTCTACATTTATTTATCTTATTGACTTCTTCACAGATTTCTAATTAAAAAGTACGCCATTGTAGTTCCCTCTTGGAAATTGAAGATTCTATTAAGAGGAAGAAATGTGACTGGATGTGGAGTTATTTATGCATGGATTTGTTCCACCTTACGTGATTAAGTGCTAAAAGCTGAGTGAAAATTTACATGAGGATTAGGTGGGAAAGAATTTGGCAGAACTTCTTAGCTTTATTAATAAATGATTATAAATTTTGTGTGGAATATTTTTTTTATTAATTACTATTCAATTATACAAATTAAAATTATTTATTATATTTTCAATAAATTAAATTAATACAAAAATAATATTAATTTATTTTTAATTTAAAGATAATAGTATAATAATAATACTTTAAAGACAATCAAATTTGGTAAATTCAAAATAAAATAGAATTTGATTTAATTTTGAAGAAAATAACATATTCATAATAATAATAATAATAATAATAATAATTTAAAATATAAAATATAAAATGTAATTTATTTTAGATTTAAATATATTAATATATATGTTCCTATCAAATTTGACTAATTAGTCGTCATAATGTTAAGGTACTTGCAAAGACATTTTGACACAAGTTAGTAGCACAAAAGTAAGGAGATGTGTATTGAAAAGTAGGTTAGAGTTAAATTAGGTTATATGATGGTACCAATGAGATCATATATATAAGATTTTCTAGGTCCGCTGACTCAGTTACTTGGTAAAGATGTCATTCATGGTGACGAGGATCATAGTAGATAAAAATCATGTTTTATTGAAAATAATAGGTTATTAACAAAGAATCATGCAAGGGCATGAGGAGTGCCCTTACCAAGAAAAAGGTACATATATATAGAACTTACAAATCACAACAAAGACCAAATGAGTATTAATAGTTTCCTATTATAACGCACCAATACAATCCCTAACATCACGGTCCTCTCATCAACACCTAACAAATAATCCCACAATAGAGAAAAAGATAGTATCTTTTCTTATTTTTAAGGCAAGGGGATTACTACTACAAAAGCCTTTTTTTAAGACGCGTGTTCTAAAACGATTGTTTAAAACCGCCTTAGAATATGGAGCGGTGACAATTTTGTAATAAAAAAGAAAACTTTTGTCTTTAACGTCACACATTCTAAGGCGGTTATAGACGACCGTCTTAGAATGTCCTTCGGTGGCAATTTTGTAATTACCAAGAAGTAGGACAATGACTTTTTTAAGAAAGACCGTCTTTGTATATCTTTTTACTTTTTAACCTAGCCCACAAAGGTTCTTTCATTCATACGTCGCCCTCTCGTCCGTTGTCGCCCCCTCTCCTTCAACCGTAGTCTTACGCCGTCGTTTCGTTCTTACGTCGCCCTCTCCTTCAACCGCAATCTCTTGAAAACAAAACCCCCCATCACACAGTGTCTTCCAACGCCACGAAGAAGAGGAAAAGCCATAAAGAAAGTCATATCGAGGACACTATGCTTTTCCTTTTGGGACTGTTACTTCAAGGTATGTTCTCGTGCTTTTCTTCCATTTCATTACCTTTTCAACCAGCTAAAATATTTGACTAAAACTTATGCATGTTGTGGGTATTTCCATGGGCACGACAAACTAACATATGGAGTTAGCAAGGGTTAACAACTTTACTTGTTCCAACAACGAAGCTGGGTCTCTTTAATTTTGTGGAAAGTTTCAGGCTTTCCGCTAAAATCTTGATGGGGTTGAAGTTTTTTATTTTCTTTTGGGTTAGTTGTGTGTATACTCTGGAGTGTTGTGAGGATTCAGAGTAGTAAAGGACACGAAACAATAGGAGAATTGGAGAATAGCTAGCTTTTTCTTTTGAAGGGGATGGGATAAGGAAAATGAAACGGTGAAATTTTGTTTAATTTGGATGGAAGGGTTTTCAAAGTTGTAGGTTAGATAAGGTATTCCACTATCATTAGGCTCAAAACGCCAGCCATATAGGTACTCAGTTGACATCCTTGGTGACCCATACTCAACTTTCTTACCTGTTATGATGCACAGATACCATATAGAAGCTGGAAAATATGAGCAAAAAAATCAAGTAATTAGTGAGAGTTAGAAAACTCATGAATCTAATGGTTTTGAATGTGGAGAATCTTGGCGTTCTTTGGATGATGGTGTTCTGTTTGTGAATGCTAATACAACAACTTTGGGTTTGAGTAGTTTGATTCCATGTGTGTTGGTTTAAAGTAATTAATGAAGTGGTGGTTAAACCATATTTACATAATTCAGTAGTTATCCCTATGAACTGCAAATTGGTAATTGCATCCCAATTCAGGGTACCAGTACTCCCAAATTAGCTTATTGTTAATAATGTATCAATTAATTAATACTTTAACACCGTGTTTTCATGTGATGATAGGTTTCTCAATATTTAAGCATTAAAAATTGGGATACAAGAGTTGCAGCTGCTCATGCAATTGGGTCGATTGTTGAGAATGTTAAGCACATAAGTTTGACTGAACTTTAAATTAGATGGATGGTTGTAATTACATGTAAATTAAAATATGGAAATCAAATTTGTGATTAAACCAAAAAGTATTAGATTGATAAAAGAAAAAATTAAAGGGGTTTCTAACAAACTCACTGGGTAGTAATTACTAATTAGGCACAACATATACAAGAGCTATCTTGGGGAAGGGGAATAAGGGGGTCAACCTAAGGATAGGCATAGACTTTTGAGTACTTGTTTTTTTAAAGGAACCCGACATTTTTTTCTCGACTGCAGGTATCACATTGTAATAATCAACATTTATGTTGCCTTTTGATTTGAACAAGTTTCTAGATTCTAATAATTATGTAATATTTGCATTTGTGGATAATAGGGATAGGATTACCTTGATTTTTAAAATATATGAAGACTATAAGCATTCTTCTTCCGTTAAATAACGATACACATGTACATCAAGTATTCTGTTCACACAACTTTTTTGTATTTATTTTTTCAAAGTTTAATATCCGACTTCTCCAGAACTTAATTAAGCATTATCTTTTTTGTGTGTGCTTTGTTGCTAATGTCATGATCCTCTGTTTTCCTTTGCTGCCTGAATAGTTATTAACTGGAGAAGCAATGTTGTTAAGTTTCTTATAGTTCCATTGCTGTATAGGCTGAAGTGACTCAGCGGCTGACTAGTGCGAAAGAGTCATCAAGTAAACCTGCATTGCAGAGTCATGAGGATCTTGCAAAGAAACTTCAAGTAACTGATTGGGACATTATATTGTTTGTTTTTGTGTTGGTTTTATCGCCCATGGAAAGCTACAATTCTTTTAGTTACTTTGGTAATCTTTCTTGTTGGTGAATGTCTTGGCAGGTGGAACTAGAGAGAAATCGAAAGGCATCAGGTAATGTAATTACTATATAGATTTTTAATTTTTTATTCATAACTTGGAAGCAGGTTTCAAGCAATCTGTTGTAATATATAATTTAGTTGAGATGGCTTGAATTTTTATTTTTTTTTTAGATTTTGAATTTTATCTCTGCAGCTCTGTTAAGTGGTGTGGTTTGTAGGTTCCAAGTCTGATGGATCTGCAAGACGGATGAAGGAAGTTGCATGTCCTATTTGCATTGTTTAATAGTTCACTAGGTAAAATTCACCAAACAAATGTGTTAATTGTATGAAAAATATGAGTGTCGTATATCATTATTCTAAAATAAATTATGTTACAATATATTCTTTAATGGCCATGTCAACCTAATTTATTAAAATCAAAATAGAAATATAGTTAGAGTTATATTTTTTTTAGGGAAGTTATATTATTTATATAACATCTTTATAATAATTTTTCTCCAGCCTAATATTTTTCTTTATCATCCATGACGTTGATTATATTATTTTCTTTTCTTTTCTTTTATCTTTTTATATCTTTCTTTACTTTGTACAATTTTTTTTTGTAGAATATTTATGTACAAATACAAGTGATAATGATATACTATTTTTTTTTGGGTGAAATGGTAATGATATACTATGATACTATATAAGAAGAAAAAGCGATACAAGTTGTTAAGTATTAATTATGTGTTTGTGATTTTAATTCAGAAAATTTTAAGGATTTGTGATTTTGAGTTATTTATACATAATTACTATAAAAACCTATACATGTTTCCTATGAACGTACACGTCCCATGAAAATAGTTGATAAAAATACTTATTATTTGATAATTAAAATTTGAATAATTACTATATATCATATTAACATTTCACAATGAGAAATCATTAGATTTTTTTTAAAAAAATCTCTCTAAATAGTTGTTGTATACTATAGAGAATGTTTTCTAAAACTACTAATGCTCTCATTTTTCAATGAATGAATGTTTCTATATATCCGTATAATGCCTGAGGAGTATTTTCTGACTTTGGTATACAATAAATTTTAAATCAATTTTCTTCATAGTTATCAGTGCAGTGTACGTTTGATATTTTTATTGTCCACCTTGTGGTTTGTTAGTTATGATGTTTACGGATTTTTTCTACCATCGTCTACCATGATATGAAAGTGAAATTATAGTTTATGGCCTTTCATCCTGAAAATGTTTCTTATCTAGAGTTTTTGATGTTGTTAACTTTGGCTTTACCTACAATTGCAAATTTTAGTGAAAGGTATACACACTGATGAACTGAAGAGGATCAAATGTGTCATGCGATGTGCAGTTGTCATGGCATATCACTTAATCCTTGAAACCTCTTTTCTTGTTGATCAGAAAGCAATGTTCTCTACCATTCTTGTTGTGAGTATATATAGCAGATATGTTGCCTACTGATAAATTGATTTGAAAGCAATGTTCTCTACCTATTTGGGTAAATTGATCTGCATATTCCTTTTTACAGTATAATTGCTTTGTACTTATTTATGTTTTTGTTCAACATATTCAATATTTAATTTAGATTAGAAAAACAGATTTAGTGTTTATTAGCATGTCTACCCAGACTTCTAAATTCTATTGATTATGAATTAGGCTATTAAGTAACATTTAGTTGATTTCATTTTGTACTATTACAAATTTGAAGTGCTACCCAAATGTTTTAAGATTTAGGCATGTACGTCTTATTTAAAGATACCAGAGATCAACAGAAAAAAAAATCCCAAAAAAAGGCCCAAATAATAAATTGAAAAAAATAAAAATTGAACACAAACTAAGACGGTTGTAGGATCAACCGTCTTAGTATATTTGACATACTACGACAGTTATTTGAATAACCATGTTAGTATGTAGTTTGCCTCGATGAGTATCTACGATAGTTACTGTATAACCGTCTTAGTATGCATGTCTTTTTAAGGCGGTTATACAATAACCATCGTAGAAAAACATTATTTTATTGGGTATACTAAGACGGTTATTATAATAACCGCAATAACCGTCTTATATTCCAATGACTTTCTAAGACGGTTATTTAAATAACCGTTGTAGAAAGTGTGACATACAAAGATGATTCTCTCAACCATCATTGTATTATTTTTGCTTTTTACGACGCCTATTTTTACGACGGTTCAAAACCGTCGTAAAATGTGTGATTTAACCGACTTAAAATATCATAATTCTAGTAGTGGATAAGGTTTCCATCTTTCCTTATTTATGTTGGTCGAGTGATATTTTGGTTGACTAGGTGCCAACTCTCGGCTAAAAGTCGTGTGGTTAGTCAGTCAAAATCAAGTAGTGCAATATTTACAATAACAAATTTAAATTTAAAAAATATATATAATTAAAATCTTAAAAAGTCAATATAACTCACATAAATTATGTGTCGAAAATCAATGTGAAATAAGGGAAGAGAGGAAATATAAAAAGAAAATTAATTAAGAGAGTTGAGAGAATTTTTTTGTGATTAGAGTTGAGAGATCAAGTCATTGAGAGTCTCCACTCTTTCTCACATTCACTTTGCTAACTAGACTTCACTTTCCTTATCATGCATATGATATATCTTTTATGTTTTTAGTAACTAAAAGGTTTAATAAACTATAGCTAAAAATTTTACCTTGACCAAAAAAGATTAAGAAAAAAATCTAATAAAATATTCAAGATGAAAAAGAAATAAATATAAAAATTAGAAGTTACAAACTATCATTTTAAATTTTTTTACTTAAAGTGACATAAAAAAATGTTAAAAACTACTAAAAAAAACTTATTTACTAAATAATTAAACAAAATTTTAAATTAATAAAAAAATTAAAAATTAATTAAAATATCTTAATCCCCCAACACAATCGTACTAGTTCACTAGTAAGAATCATGAAAATAGAAAGAATTTAATTCAAATGGATGAGTAATGAGAAAGTGGAACATGATTTATATAGTTTGAATTTAAAATCTAATATTAAAATTTGAAAATTAAAATCTAGTTTTAATTTATAACAATTTCAAAACCTAACATTAACAATCAAACCAGATAAGGCCTTATCTAAGTTTCAATGAATGCTGAAATTATTTCAACTAATAATATGAAAATTTGATTTTTTTTTAGGTTTAAATATTTTTTGTTCCTACAATTTAGTATTTTCCATTTTTGTCCCTGTAAAAAAAATTATTTTAGTCCTTATAAGATGTGTTTTTTTTTCGTTCTTAAAGCGCTTTAGATAACATTTCTTTTACTATTGAAAACATTTTTTTTATTGTTCAAGTGCTATCTAAAGTATTTCAAGAACGAAAAATAAACAAACATATTTTATAAGGACTAAAAAAAGAATTACAGATATTAAAAGGAAAAAAATTGGAAGGGGAAAGAATGTATTTAAGGATTTTTTTAATTTGATCTTATACAGTTCTGATGTTAGCAATCATTTAAAGGTTTTTTAATGTTACATATCACGCATAGCTAACGGTTTTCAAAGAGAACAATTGGAAGGTTCTTTAATACTATCAATATAATTAGTTGAATGTTTAGTTTTAAATTAATACTCATCAAACTTGTGAGGACATATCAAAAGCCAGAGTTAGTCATTTACATTTAGAAAGTGGAGCAATCAAATTTTTTCAATCATAATTTAATCCATTTAAATTTAATCTAAGTTTAACCAAATAATTCACCGAATTCAAACCTGATCTTAAAATGCATACCATATAGGCATGTCAATTGGAGTATTGTGTTATTGAGTGGTCTTCTTTACTCCATCTCTCTTTTGAAGTTTGTTGTGAATGATGACAATCATCATGCAAATTAAGTTTAATTCATAACAAAGCCTCATGCAGTCCTTGCCTCCATTCATACTTGTCTTACCTTTAAACCCATCTCCTCCATTCATACTTGTCTTACCTTTAAACCCATCTCCTCCATTCTCTCAATCCTCACAAAGAGTGTTTGCAGAACAAAGTTGTTTGAAGCTGCATAAAGACACCTCTTTCTATCCTTGTGTTAAACTTGACATTTTCTTTTTTCTTTCATATGCTTTTTTAAATCCCTTGAATCCTTTGAGATCTTGGATTAATAAATAAGATGGTAAGGTATCCTTGTGAAAAAATCAATGTCAAAAGGGGTGTGTGGACTACAGAAGAAGATACAAAGAAGCTTGCATTTGGCTCCAAGCATAGATCTGGTAATTGGACCTCTGTCCCCAAAAAATCAAGTTAGAGTTTCTTTTTTCCTTTTAAAACTTCCAAGTTAATGGAATTTCTAAATCTCAGTTTAAACTTTTTAACTAAAAGTTTTGCATCTGGGGCCATTAACTCAGGGCTCAAAAGGTGTGGAAAGAGTTGTAGGCTTAGGTGGACTAACTACCCCAGGCCTGATCTTAAAGACGACAACTTCACTACCCAAGAAGATCTAATTATGAAGCTTCATGCAGCCATAGGTAGCAGGTGAATAATGTAGCCTAATTCTTCAATTATGTCTTGCTTCCTCTATGCTTTTGAATTATTTTGTGACTGAATGCAGCTCCCTCTACGACCATGTATTGTTTGTAGTCATCTAGCACTTGCTTTCTCGTTATTTTGTTGCATATGCAAATAAATAGATCATATGATTTTCCATCAATTTTCTTTGTCATTGTTCCATCTCTAGCCATAATGTCTTGCAATTATTGCTCTCTCATATCTCTCTTGGTTGCTATTTGAATGTTCTACTTATTCTAGAGTTTTATACCAATACTACAGAGATAATTCTTGGCAATAGAAAGAGGCACAAATGTTAAAACACCATTTATTTCTAGGCTGTATTTGTTCTATGAGCACCCTTGAATGTTACACGCTTCTAAGCAAAAAATATACCATCTACAGTAATATCTATTCTTCTATATCCCAAGTTCATGACAGATACAAATGCTGATTTTTCATGTTTAGGGCATTAGAATGGTGGTAGTCTTAATATCTATGTCGCAGGTGGTCTATAGTAGCCCAGCAACTTCTTGGGAGAACAGACAATGATGTAAAGAACTATTGGAACACAAAGCTGAAAAAGAAGCTCTCTCAAATGGGAATTGACCCTGTTACCCACAAGCCCTTCTCTAAACTCATTTCTGACTATGGAAACATTGGGGATTGCCAGAAACCAAGTACTCCAATTACGTCAACTAATAAGGACTTCAAGGATGCAATGATGTTAGGATCAGATCCCCGTCAAACCCTGCCACAAGGATTTACAAACATCAATGACCAGCCAAAGCTATCACCCAAGACCATCCCAGTGTCTATGTTTGGGGAAGATTGCTTGTCAAAAACTTCTTCACCATCTACTCCTTCTACATGTTTCACTTCTTCAGCTTTTAGTTGGAATGACTTCCTCTTGGAAGATGCTTTTATACCATTTACTAACCAAGAACAAAGACTTGGTGAGCCAAATAGAGGATGTGACCAGACAAAGTTGTTGGAATAAGATAGAGGCCAAGTCACTGCAAGCCTCAAGTAGTGACTTCCATTTTTCGTCATCGCGTGACATTTCATTTATAAAAGCCATGCTTGATCAAGAAAATTAGATGTTCCTAAGTTTTCCTCGCCTTATGGAGGAACCATCCAATTCAAATTAAATTTGGTGCTTTTGTTAGCAATGTTATTGTTTTTGTTCCTTGTTCCTTCTTGCATTTAAGACAATCAACATATATCAAATGGGAGTTTGAATCTTCTTTCTCGCTTCGTAATGGTAAATTAAAATTATCAATGAAGTTTCTTTGTTGGCTCAATGTTTTTAAATTTAAACAGTGTCTATCATGCATGTTCTTGTTTTGGTGTTCCCTAATGGAAAATATAAAGAATAACAAATGAGAAAACTAACTTATAAAGTCTACACATTGGGAGTTTGCGGATGAAATCCCCAAGTGTTGAATAGCAGTTCCTCTTGGGGTTTGGAGCATTAAGATTCCAACTAGGGAAAAATGGACCTAAGTTTTTCCATCGAACATATTCCCTTGATCATCCCGGATCCTGAGATAGCGACATGAATTAAATGCCCTATCCAAGCCAAGGAATTAATTCCAATTAGTCTTGACAAATGATGATTGAGGTAGGATTTAGCATTTTTAAGTCACGAAACTCTTGATTTTCATTTTGGTTTAAGGTTTAGGGGTTTAGGTACAACATATAAGGTTGATCCAATGATTGGTAAAAGAAGAAATGACGGGAGAGAGGTCGTGTGTTTAAATCTCTTAACTAATATTTGTAATAAAATTAACATTTATCGATTTAAAAAATCAAGGGTAAAATATGTTTAGAGTCTCTTAAAATTTGAAAAATATTAAATTCATCTTCATAAAATTTTTCATATGAATTTGGTTCCTATATAAATAAAACATATTTTTGTTAGTCCTAAAAAATAACTCCATTAGATAATAATCTAACATGGCTAAGAGACACATGCAATTTGTTTACAAATGAATTAATAATTTTCTCCAAAAATTATAATTTTTTGTCACTTTTGGGGTGATTTTGTCACACTTTTGGGATGAGATTAGGAAGAAAGATGAAACAACATTGAATCCTAATGTCTTCTCTGAGTGTGCTTAAAAGGTAAAGAAAGTAATTAAAATCATTAGTCATGTTGAAGAGTCGTCTAACGAATGATTATCAGTGAGAATCAATAAAAATGTTTTATTTCTACATAGATCAAATTAATATAAAATTTTTTATGAGAATGAATTAATACTTTTCAAATTTTAGGATTCCAAACATATTTTATCTAAAAAATAACTTTTTTTTTTCAAATGTAATTCCCATAATATGCAATTTTCAAGGATTTAAATTTGATTTTAATTTTGATATATTGTAAATGTAAAAAAGTTATAATATCAATCAATTAAAAATCATCTTAGATATAATTTTAAAAATAATTATTATAAAATTTAGCCAAATTTTGGTATTGTGAAAATATGTTGTGTAATTTTTTTTTTCAATAATCATGCTGAGAGTTCTTTTTTTTGCAACTAAACTCACCTTAGAGGATATTCAGCTATCTATATGAGTTGTTGCTTAAAATAATGTTATTTGACAAAAAAAATTTATTGAAGGGAATGATTTGAAGGTGTAGCACTTAAGTAAGCTATCTAGATAAGCAACAAGTGTGCTTAACTGATTGTGCCAATAAAAAAATGATTTATCATACTTTATATGCTTCTAGGACTAACATTTGAATTTCAATCATCTTTCCATTACAGATTTATTAATGATTTACATATTTAAAAATAAAAATGACTATTTTTCTTAAAAAAATACCTTCTTTTCGTGTACACATTTCATTAGAGACTTTTATTCCTTATTACAATCCCGTTCCACTAACGTAGCAGGTAAAGGATACAACGAGTAAAAAATGTAATCAGAAACTGCACTTAATATTTTACCCTTACAATTGCTTAATATTTTGTAACTGAACTTGATATTTGTAACCACTCATAAGTAAGTAACTACTTCCAAATGTACAGGCTCCCCCGTTCTCTCTTCTGTATTCTGCTTTTTCTCTTTCTCATCATCTTTCTTTCTCTGTGGGTCAATGGTCGTGGCCAACACCAAACAATAACTCATCGCAAGAATAAAGAAGGAAAAAAGGCATGGTTTCAACGAGAAGCAACCGTAGATCTTTATCAAACAACAACAACAACAAACCTTGAAACACGTCTATCTCAAATCTAAAGCACCAAAAGATTCTTTTCTTTAATTCAAAAATTTGTCTTTCTTGCTCCTTTCACCTTGATTCATTTCAATTTTTCGCGGGTCGATCTGTCATATATAATGCAAAGTCTGAAAAGCAAGAAGCAAACACAACAATGTTGGTGTGCCAACTCCACTTTTTTGGTATTGTCTTTGTACATTAACTCTTCATCATGAATTATAACATTTTATCCTTCTATTACAAAAGAAAGGAAGGGGCATAGCATACGTTGGTGTGGCTTAAGAGTGAATTTAGGAGAAGCCCACCAAAATTTCTCTAAATCAGGTTATACATACATATGATAATAATAATTGAATTAAGACTTTTGAGCGGAAAAAATAACAAAAATGAAAGCGTTACAATGGCGCCTACATTTTAACATTGATTTTTATTTTCTTTACAAGGACCTTTTGTTGGGGACATTGTACTGTTTTGCTTCTGTCAAACTCACTTCCCCACCGCATGCATGGAAGTTTCTCCACACTGCCTTGTCCCTTAACATATATACTCTCATGCTTGCAGTTCTCCACACTAGGTAACAAAATCCTTTAAGCTTATCCTCATCTAAAGCTTGGAAGCCAAAAAGAATGCCAAGAAGGATGTTGATGCCGTGTATTCTTTAAGTTAATAGAATTTATTTTCTATTTTAAAGAAAAAGCTTAAAAATCACCACTGTATATTCTTTAATGCATTAGGATCGTTCATTTTCATTTCTTTTTTCAACTTTTGTCACTATAATTAAATAATGATGGCAATTATTCTATTTGCAGAAATGAAATCAAACGTGAAGGTGCCAGACATCGGAACTAGGGGTACACACTTGGTAAGCAAATTTTGGTATTCATAGTTTTAAAATGTTGTTTTTAACAGAATTCATAGCTTTAATCTACACCATTATATAAAGAGAAAATATTCATATATCCATATTATTTTTCTCAAGAAAGTACTAGCAAAGGTTAAGGAGCCAAGCACCAAACAAAGTGAACTTGGAACTCTGTGTGAATATTTACTTAAGATTGCCATGAGCATTGTGAAAGTGAACGAATTGTAACTCACATTTGCTTAAAAATTGTTTGTGAATCATGTGACAAGTAACTATAATTTTTTTCTGATATTTTATTTGTGTTAATATCTGCTTTGGCCTTTTTTTAATTATTTTCTTTTCTTCTACCTCTATAATAATATTTATTTAATTCAAAGGAGGCCCTATTATCTTTGATGAAAAATTGAAAGAGATTATTTATTTCAATAATTTTGTCTCATGATGCTTACCTTCTTTTCCATTTGACTGTGTATTGCCATATCTAATAAACCAAGTTTTGAAACTGTCCATTTTTTAAAACTCATTTTTATTTTGATATTTGTTAATTTTAAAACCCTTTATATTTTGAAGCTACCCTTTTTGAATGTGTATTGCTCATGCAAATAAATCAGTTTTAAGTAACACATTAGATTTGCAGGTAATTTTTTTTTAATCTCTCATTCATGCTAAAAAAAAAAAAACAAGTAATCTCTAAGTAACCCATTTCCTTTGTTTTAAAACTTCTTTTTAATTTACCATGTTCTAATACACTGGAATTTAAAACTGATCATTTTTAAATTTTAAAACTCATTTTAGTTTTAAATATTTGTTAATTTTAAAAGTCATAGTTATTTTGAAAGTACCTGTGTTGGTTGAAATTTGATAATTAAAACTGCTCATTTTTAAAATTTTAAAAATCATTTTAATTTTAGATACTTGATCATTTTAAAAGTGATTTTGATTTTAAAACGGTCTATAATCATAACCGATGATTATACATGTTTTGTACCTTGAAGGTTTTTCCATCCATAATCAAAATGCTACGTCATAAGGTGGGTGACCTTTTAAATTGTCCTAATGTAAATTGCCAAGAATGATCTACATGGGCAGAAATTATTATTGTAGAAACCTCTAAATTTTTCTTACCCATTTCTTTTGTTTGCAATGTAGAGGCTGGGGGAAAATGATATGCTTAAATAAGAAAGACAGAAAGGGGGAGAACTTAGGACTTTTTTGTGTGTGTGTGTGTGTTGGCAGTTAAAATATCCACGTGAAACCTGTACAATCTGTGTTTACAATTATTGGCTATGAATGTTAGAAATTCATAGTCTTCATTATACTTACAAGAGAGATAATATATGTGCACATTGCAATAGGATCTTTCTCATGAGGCAATGTGTGTGTGTGTGAATATTTGCCCATTTACATATAGAAAGAAGTAGACATGTGGAAAGAAATACTTATTTATCATTCTAGGAAAACTTGACATTCTTTATGGATCTACATCTATCTCTTGCCAATGTAAGGTTATGTTATTATTTGATAAAAAAAGTTGCATCCCAAATTGTGTACACTTTCACTAAATGGAAATAAAAGTAGAAAAACAAAAGTCGTTAAGAGAGTGGTATAAAGTATATAGTATGAGACTAGACTAGAGTGTGGAGAGCAATGGGTGGTCTCTATAGCATTTTTTTTATAGGCGTCATATTTTAGTGATTTTTTCTCTCTTTGTTAGTTTTTTAGTCATGTTCTTTCATGTTGAAATGTAAATTATGTCCATTCTTGGGAAGCCATTGTGTTCATGAACAAGTGAATTAAACAAACCAAGTTCCTAAACTAAAAAAGGGAGTACAAGGACACCTTACCTAATTATAAAACTAAGTTTCTAAAAATCTTCATGTGCCATTCATTGGTTCACTTTTTTAAAAATTCTAAATATACAAAATAATATTTTATTTTATAGAGATAGAGAAGTTTCTAAGAAACAATGACAAATTTTCTTGTAGCTAGTGGAATCAAATTATCATTTGAATCAAGTTTAAAAGTTACTTGTAATTTTTTCACTAAAAGACAAACTAAAGGAAATAATAAACTTAATATACACATTAATATATAAAAATATATCAATTTTTAATATATAAAGACGTGATAATGAAATAAAAAAACATTAACACACAAGCATACAACTGTGTCACACAGGCATGATAGATATTTCATGGTATAATTCACTCTATTTTCATTTCATGGTAATTCACTCTGTTTTCATTTCTTTCCGCCTATCTAAACGATTCTAAAGCCTTCAACAAAAATATATTTGAAAATTTTTAATTGTTTGTCTGTAGTAGGAAACCTATATAAGAACCCAATTTCTGTTCCGAAAGATGAGTAAAAACAAAGAAGAGTTAAGCATGGTGGCAATTTCGCTTTACAGAGGGAACCTTCACCGGGTACCGGACGTGCCCCGTCGATGGCCCATGCCAGCCCCCAAAATCACTCTCAAAGACTTCAAATCCCTTCTCGCTCGTCGCTCCAAGGCACTTTCGCGCCTTCAAAACTCAAACCCTAACCCTACCCCTACCCCTCTCCCCAACGGTTCCCAAACCGAACCACCTCCCACCGTTACCGTTAATCACGGCGAAGGCCCTTCCACCACCGTCGCCCGTGAAGACGGATATCGCAAAGAAACGCCGCTCGTCGCCGTTAGTTCCGCCAAGAAACCGCTCGCTGGATCTGATTCAGAGAAACCGCAGCTCGATTCCAAGATTGACGAGGCTTCGGTGAAAAAACCATCCGACGGTGTCGCCGCTTCGGAGGAAAAGCAGACCGAGCCGGTAACCGGTTTTCGTGTTATCTGAATTGTTTATTGCTTTAAATCTCTTAATTTTAAGTGATTCTTGCGTTTGGTGGTGATAGATTGCGTTGTTTGTTGTTTTGGCTAGGTCGCTGAGAATGTGGATCAGCTTAATGAAAAGAAGAAAAGGAAAAAGGAAATTGAGGAGAAGTTGCAAGGGTTGAATGATAATAAACATAACCTGGTGTTGGTGTTGAAGCAGGTAAATGATGGTTTGTCGTTGAGAAATTCTAAATAGTATGAAACCAAGAAAACTTTATATTAATGTGTTGATCCATTGTGATTTCCTTCAGATATCAAATTTGTTTTTCAATTTTTAATAACTTGTTATGTTCAATGATAAAAAGTAAAAAGTCACTTGTCGTTCGTGCCTTTTTGTGCAGAGGATTTGGTATTAATTAGCGGTGTTGTTCCTTTGCATTTTGTGAATGATAGGTTTGGTTGTGTTGATTGGCAGATTCTGAATGCGGAGGAGGAGTTGAAGAGACGAAATAGTATGCAAGTAGTTGCAATGCATGGTCCTTCGGTCCCACTTCAAGGGGATGGAACAAATGATACTGGTTTGATGATTAGGCATATGCCCCCGAGGTTGGGATCCCAGGGAAATCTTGTTGCTGCTGATGTGGATGGTGGTGAAGGGGATGATTTTGCTAACTATACGATGCATTCTCGCCATGTGCTTCGGACAAGTAGTATGTCACCTTCTTCAGAGTCCCCACTACGGAGGACCCCTAGTCTTCAACAGAATGTGGTAAGTGTGTTGGTTATTACTGTTAGTTCATGTTGTTGATGTGTTTCGGTTTGTCTACTTGTCCTTTGGTTCCTAGCAAATAGTAGTTTGTTTGATGAAGTTATTGTGATGAATATATATGTGAATTATAGGGTGGATATAGGAGGGTGAACTATGGAAGGCTAGCTATTATGTGTGTTTGGATATCTAATGATGAACGAAATGAAGTTTAGTTACTATTCTTGTTTGGTTATTTTATTATGCAGTGGTTGAAAAAGAAGTGGTTTTGTGCATACCCCTTAATTGGAGGGCAAGAATTGGGTGGTGGAATGAATTGGAATGCATTCTATTCAATTTTAAACAATCCAACCAATAGAACCTAATATCATTCCATTTCACTTCATTCCATCAATCTAACTTAGGCTACTAAACCCAAATTACTCACTGAACGTTAAATGCCTTGCATCTGATTTAGCCCCACTAGTTGCAGACTCAGTTCTGGAAAGGGTTGAATAAAGTACCAAAATATGTTGAATTTGTATTAATTGGAATTTACAGAGGCTAAATTGAACTTATGGTCTTGTTTCATTTACTTTGTTGTCTGTTACTTTTGATTGTTATGGTTCTAAGAACTAGCTTGTATTTGTATAGAGTATGAACATACTTTTGCTGTTTTGTGTCATTGTCTAGGTTGCTTTCATGTCACTCGGCTTTACTTCAGCCGTTCAATATTCTCTTTCTCCTTTTTTGCTGGTTACTTAATAACTACCTTGATGCATGCATATAATCATATCTTTTTGAAAATGATATAATGTATGCTGGTTTCAACTGAATATACAAGTAAAGGTCAAGCTGGAACCGTTAAATAGGATGTTACCTTGAGTTGCCCTGTTTTCTCATCATATACGAGATACATATTGATGCTTAGCTGTTACATTTTCTATGAAGATTTCACATCCTTCTCGGGCAAATATCGGGGCTGCTGGTAGTCCATCACGCTTTGCTCTCTCAGGTCATCAGGGAAATCCCGTAAACCTACCTTCAGTGTCTGTGTCAGGAACTAGTTACATTGCATCATCCCCTTCCCCAGCAGCATCTGGTGGCACTTCTGTTTTCAGAGACGCCCGTCAGCCAAGTCCATGGAAGTAGAAAAGCTTTCTTCTTCCTTTTGACAATATCGGTGTTCTGAGTCTGTTATCATTCTCAATTTCTGAACTCTGGTATGATGTACATAATTTTCTCAACGAGCAATGCTAGGAAGATCTCTACCTCTACTAAGAATTATATCCATATTTTTTGTTTCTTCCACTTGAGGAGAAAAAAAGCTTGAAGGACTGCCTAGCATGAGCTATAGTGCCAAAGTCTGTCTTGCTGTTTTCTTAAGCAGGATTTCCAATTACAATACACATACCCTTTAAAAACATTGAAACATGTATGTTTTTCACTTGTCAGCGGGTTTAAGTTGTCATTAGGAACAATGCTGAAGTATCTAGGGATTGTACCTTTTATATACTTCCTAATTTAGAAATTGTTCTTAGCATCTGAGCTAAGTGTTCTCTTTCATCTTTTGGGCCGCTTTCTGTCAATACTCGGTGTTAATGGTTATTTTGGATCTGTCCAGCCTGTTTATGATTTCATGAAATATGCAGCAAAATGAGTTACTCTTGTTTTCTCTAATGGATACATGTTATATAATTGAATCATTAGTTAATTTCTTTTATTAAAACAAAACCCTCAAATGGTAATGCATTTCTGTTCTCATTAATTGTGAAAACATTCCTATGTAAGGGTGATTCAGAACTCTTTCTTGGTTTATTTGCATTTTTTTTCTATTTAGATTGTATTTTTTATTTTTATTTTTTAAGTTTTTTTCTAATATAATCAACTATTGAAAGATTAAACCCACTCAATTACTGATCAAAATTAAAACCACTCGATTAATTGAAAGTCAAATTGTACATAAATTTATAATAAAGACTAGTAGAAGTGTATTAGAATATTTTTTTATTATTAGAAAGAATAAATAGAATTGGTAAAAATAAAAAAAAATCAATAAAATCAAAATTCTTGCCGGCGACTATTTACTATTTTATTATTAATTAAATTCAGATGTAATGTAGGACATAATTCCTATGAGCTTTCTTTTATATCCCCCTACGCAGTTAGATACTTGTCACTTGGCGGTGGGGAATAAAAGGTGATATAAAAGTTTGTGTTATAAAGTTATGTGGGAATAAAAGGTATATAAAGTTTGTGTTGTTGTACTCTAAAAAGAAAGTTATCATACATCGATTCACAATGAAATGGGCTGCTTTGTGCAAAACCTCAAAAGTCTACCTAATGGTATAATTTATTATAGCACTGTTTAAGATAAATTCATTTTTAACATGATCTCACAACGTCAAAATTCTTTAATGTTTAGTGAAAAATTATGATAAACAATATCTACCTAAAGCTTCAATGTCCCACAAGAATATTGATTGTTACTTTCGTACCCTTTATTGTTGTTCTAGATCAGAATTTAGATATGGATCCCTACTACATTAGTTAGGCCCAAATTCACACTTCCATGCACCAAGAGTATGTTAATGTTGAGTTCTTAACCCACCCTCCTGGAAAGCCCCCTGGACTTTTCAAATAGGCTATTTCTATTTATACCTCCTATTGATAAATACACCTCCCTTTCCTTTTCTTCATTATATTTTTTTAGAATCATATGTGCCTAACCATCATCGAGTCCATTCTCAGGTTATTAAGGGGTAGTTTCCCCTTATCGCGGGTTAATATGTCCTCTGATATCTTTGCAACAATGGATAAGACTGATAGTGAAACAATTGACATTTTAAAATTTGTACTATTATAGTTAATAGGACTTGAATTTCACCATTGGATGGGTCCCAAACGTTGACCAAAGATTTCCATGTCAAGGTATTTTACTGATCAACAACTAGACAAGAAAGTACACAACCTTCCAACCTTAAGCTCTACTAAGTGAAAAAGGCTAAGTATAATCCGATCTCAACAGCCAAATTAGTTGTTGAGACGAAAGGGTGCACAACCTATCATGCTTGACATTAAGCTATCATCCTCTACTTTTATGTAGGAAGCTTAACAATCTCGCTGAATTCACATCTCACAATAGTTTGTATTGTAGAGGTATTAAGAGGCATAAGATCCTTAACAAGTACATATCTTCTTCTCACATCCTTCTTGGTTTAAGTACATATCTTCTTCTCACATGCTTCTTGTCTCTTACTTTAGCTCGACTTTGACTTAAGGAATTCTCAAGCTGAATATGATTTCACGCCTGAGATGTCTTCCTTCTTCTCCAACTCCCTTTTCCTCACCATAACCTCTTCAGCCTCAATGTGACATGTTGCCATCAAATGTATTTTCCCCAATAACTCTAGCCAATGATGCACCAAAGATTCACCAAATTGGTTGACGCGTAACCCCTTGATGAATGCAACCACAAATAACCTTTAATCTAGCTAGTGTACATGAATTGTAACTCATGTAAATCTAGCTAAGTCATCCCTTAATAACTTTTCCGCCTACTACTAGACGTTAAAGAGTTTTGACATTGTCAATGGCTTCTCCTTATTTGTTGTGGAATAAACGACAAACAATATCGAAAACTCATCAATTAAGGTGATAGAACGATAAGTGAGACCGTTAAATCATGTTAGAGTCATTCCAACCAAAGTGTTATCAAACACCTTACATTTAATGGCATTGCTTACACTACTAATTAACATTTGCACACAAAAAGTGGTCTAGTGTTGATAAAGATCCTTCATCTCGTGAAAAGAATCCATCTTCAATACCAAAAAATAGGGAAGGATTGAATATGCCTAGATCGCCTATCAAAATAGTTGAAAGTCACACAATGGTTTAGTTGGAGCTTTGCCCTCCAAATGCCTAGGATTATTGATCTAAGCCCTCAACGACTCTTAGAACTTGTGCAATCTCTTTCATTTTCACAACATATGATCTTTAGTGCTTCCTAGGATTTCTTTTTCTCTGCTTAACCTCCTCATTCTCCGGTCGTAACTCATTCACGATGATTGTGATTTGTTGTAGGGTTGGAGGATCAAGAGCCTAATTATGTAGTCCCATTTAGTGACGATTTCATAATCACCTAGTGTGTGTCACTACAAAGCTACAAGGGTGTGGGGAATAGTTTCACCATAGTCACACGGTGGGTACTAAAATGTTAGGGTATAGGTTTCCTTAGGGCTTAAGGCCACATAGCCAAAAGCATGTGAGTACGTAATTTGTGCTTCATAAGTGAACTCCCTAGGTTTATATGTGCATAACTAATATCCAGTCCACTCTCAAGTTTTTTTCAAGTGGTTTCTCTATATCGTAGGTTAACCATCCTTTAGTATCTTTGCACTAGTGGGTAAGATCATTAGTGAGGCATATGACATTTTAAAATTTGTATTGTTATAGTTAATAGAACTCACACTTCACCATTGGGGGCTTGGAAGCCGACTGAAGGATTCTATATTAAGGTATTTTACCAATTAATGACTAGATGAGAAGGTACACAACCCTCTAACCGCAAGCTCTAATGAGCAAAAAACTAAGTATAATCTAGTCTTAGCTACTAGATTGGTAACTGAGATGGGAGGATATTATAATAAACTTTATTCTCTATATCATTTCTACTTATTTTCTTTTCTCTCTCTTCTCTTTATAAAATATATTAAAACTTTACCTTATTATTGTTCCACTGCAATCATTCATTTATAGTATCATCCTTACATGAATTCTCAATAATAGAGAAAATGAAAAAGAAAAAATAGAAAATTACTATTTTTATTTTTTTCACTTTTCTTCTTTATTTAAAAAGATAAAAAATAATAATTTTTTTCTCTTTGTATCCCATCAAAGCTTAAACGTGAAACAATGCCTTAATCTTTTTTTATGGTAACTTGAATTTATAATAAAATACAAAAGTCAAGTTATATAATTATGATTCAAAAATGTTTTTTCTTTTACTTTTTATTCTATCCCCACATTCATATCTTTACCCTATATTTAGTAGAATTAAAAGAAAAAAGAAAAGGAAAAAAAATTGAGTTGAAGAGAAAATAAGAAAAAAAGAAAATTTAAGAGTTTGTTTAATTTCTTTTTCATTTTTTTTTTGTTTTAGAAATTATTTCTAAAATAATTTAATGCTAGTGACACTCTCTATAATAACACTCTCTTTCATGCTACTCAACAATTAATTTTTCTTCTAAAATCTATTAAATTTTTAAAATTATTTCTAAAAAATACTTTTAAAAAAAATTAAAAACAAAAGTAACTGAAATAATTCTCTTCTTCTATTTTGTGATCCTAACTCAAAGTTGTGGTTCAAATGGAGAGAAACTAAATGTGGTGAGGCATGAAGTTAATGCAAGTGTTTGTTTGTTTTTATTTAAAACCTTAGATGTTTAAATATGTTTTTATTCTCTTAAATTTTGATATTTTTATTTTTGTCCCTCAATTTTTTTTAAAAAAAATTGAAGAATGATTTTTTTTTATATAAATTTACTTTCTCTTTAACTAAAAGAAGATGCATCATCATCTAAACCTCAAATGGAGGACAGAGGAAAATTAGGCAAGTTTTTTTTAACTTGGTTCTTGAGACATCTATGATCTAACAGGGCAGTTGGCACGACACATAGATCTATCTTCATTTGGCAAGCTTATCTTCGAAGAACTTGTCCTATAAAAACAAGCTTTAATTTTTCTGCCGACGGCCACAAACACGGATCAAGATTGACGTTTGACAACCTTATCTTTGTAATTCAAGACATTTCACATACTCTGTTAGTTTTGAAGCTGATGTTCAATGCTTTGTGGACACCAATTAATGAACACGTAGCACAGACATAGTAGATTTTCTTTCTTTACCTCTTCAAGAACCTCTTTATGAGAATTCTAAAACTGTTCATCTATCATAGGGAATAAGACCAAATAATCAGAAGATATCTTCTAATAAATGATATCAAACATATTTAATAAGACTCTCAAGTGTGAAATGATAAAGACTCAAATGCACTACTAAAAATCTTAATTGTTGAACCAATCTTGAATTTATTTTGAAAGCGTTTTCAATAAAAAAAAAAAAAATTGGCATTTTGCGAATATTTTGTGAGAATTTGTCTCTAGATTCCTTTTTGAACCAATCTCAGATTTATCAAAGTAATTCTTGTGACGTCTATCCTGATTAACCTATATCAAGCGATCTGGCCCTAATAAGTATCACATCATCTTTCCATTCATTGTTTGGATCTCCTTTCACATGAGAATAATTAATAATCAAGTGTACATTATACATCGAATAAGTGGCATGCTGCTATTTGTTATTGTACGAGTCTTTTAACTAAAACTAACATATTATTGGTGCGTAAATAATTAAAATATAAAATAAATCAAATTATATATTTTTAAATATAGTAGAGAACATCATGTAAAAAAAATATAGTAGAAAAGATGATGTAGTTTTAGCTTCACCAGGGCATGATCTAGCCCACGCTTTGTAATTTTCTTTTTGCTCGTGTTTTTTACTTCGTAATTTACCAAAAATATAGTAGATAAGATATTCTTATAAAAATTATTAAATTAATGAAGCATGAAAGAAAATTGTCTTTATAATGATAAAATAATATATCTGTAAATAAATATAAAGTGTCGTTAAGGTAAATTATAAGAATATTGATAATTATAATACAATTCAAGTGGATATGCAGATGCATGTAAGAATGGTGATTAAAGAACTTCCAGACTGAGAGATGAAAATACTGACATGTAGAAATAAGAATACTTAATGGAGATTTGTAAAGGTGACAATATTGAATTTAAGTACTAATTAATTGTTTGTGGTAAATTTTTTTCATTCTTATTCTTTTATTGCTTTTAGAATAATTTGATGTGGGATCAAGTTACTTCAAGAGAGTAGATTTAAAAGAATTATTTTTCATGTCCGTCCTTTATTTTTTTTTAGGTTTAAATGTTTATAATTTTTTGATTTATAAATCACTTATTTTGATTGTATTTTTTAGTTTTAATTATTATATTTTTTTTATATTATGTATTAAGCTATTAATTTTATACTATATCTAAAAATATTTTTCAATCAATTTTAAAATAAAGTAAAAACAACATACATCAAACGTCATAATTTCATTACGTTAATTAGAATAACAATTAAAATATCTGTTAAAAATAATAGAATAAATAATAAAACTATTATGCATCATGTCAAAAATAAATCTCATGAGCAACCAAAAGTATTTCATAATAATTTTTTTCTACATTTATTTTTCATATCATTTTATAGTTATCGTGTATGTGAATTTAAAGAGGCAAATTTTATGGCCTAAATTAGTAAAAACAAAGTTTTAAAATTGTATCCCAAAATAAAAAATGATTATAACTATTTTAAAATGACCATTTTTACTCATTTTAAAAATATAAAAGACTAAATTAAATTTTTTTAAAGGATAAATAACCAAACTTAATGCAATCAGAAACATAAAGCACTGGAAAAGTATTTTAGTCTTAAAATATATTCAAAATCTATAACTATTATAATAACAATAATCCATTTTGTTTATACATTTACTAATTTATTCTCAATTATTTTTTCCATTACTAACTATCTGGAAAAATAAAATAAAAATATTATTACTCTCAAAACATGGACAACATATTTAATTGTTATACTATTTCACGAACCTCAATTGCAAACAGTGAGGCACAAAGTGTTAGAATTCATTAATTGTAGGGATTAGATATGATTTGGATTTAAATTGTAATTGATCCAAATTCCTATATATTTTTTCCTTTTTTATTTGTGATTTTGTTTTGATATTTTGTCCTCAATAATCATGAAAAGATGGTAGAGAGGATCATATATTTATTCACTGTTTCATCTCAATGAAAATTACTAGATTCCATTTTCTTAACATGGTATCAGAGCCAGGTTGAGGGAATAAGGAAAAATCGTCCCTCATTGGGGACCGACGCCCGGTGAGCCCTTTTGCTCGTTGTCTTTCTTCTATCATTCTTTTTCCAGGGTGTATCATTCAACTTGTTGCCCTTCTTCCAGCAAACTCTTTATGTTTTCCAGCAGCTTTTCCGGCGAGTGTTCTTATCCGGTGAACCATATTTCGCTATGCAGAAACTGACACTACTAGCACCATCAGACTCGTCTCTTCATCGTCGGTCAAGCCCACCTTTCTCCGGCGCCATCGGAGCTGCCACGTGCCACCACCTTCTTCGACCATCTTTTTTAATCTTTTCACGTTTTGTCAGATCTACTCATCTCCGATGCAATCTAGGTTCACCCACTACCACCATGGTGCTTGTCTTCCTTTGGTGAGTCTGAACATGTAGTCAGCCACCATTGTCGTCACCGAGGATTTCAATGTTTGATTGTTTTTGGCCTTTTTTACCTGCAAATTTCGTTTCTATTGTTCTTTTTTCTCTATCCCCCTGTTGAGTCTCCACCATTGGTTCTGAAGCTTCCAAACTCTTGGTTTTAAGAAAGTCAAAACTTGCTTTGAACCTTCTAAGGCTGATGTGTTTTCCAGCTCTCTTTTTCAAGCAATATTCCCTGACTTCGTCAACATCCTTGTGGAACTCCATTTCTATTATGTTTTTTTATTTATTAGTGAGAATAAATTTTCTTGTAACAAGCTGATTGCTTAGTAAGTTTCAGCTTGAGGGGGAGTGTTGAAAATTAGAATTAATATTCTAATTCTAGTATTAATTACAGTTTATAAGGATATTATCTTTGATTTAGTAGAATCAAAATATCCTCTATTTATATATAATTAATTTAATTATTCTGATATAATTTTTTTAACATAGTATCAGAGTCAACTCCAATTACCTCTCTTCTTTAGGAATTTGATATTAGCTTCTGAGTATGAAAATGGAGGATAGGTCAAATAAATCATATTCTACTCCACATATGCAATATTTGTCTCCCATCCTTACACCTGAGCGTCTTGATGGTACAAATTATACTGAATGTGCCCTAAATGCGGAGAACAAGATCAGAGGTCGTAGGCATTGAGGTTACACTCAATCCTTTGGGGTTGATTACCAAGAAACATTTGCACTAGTTGCAAAGCTCAATATAGTGAGGGTGTTATTATAACTAGCAACAAATCAAGATTGGTCACTTCTTCAATTCGATGTAAAAAATATTTTTTTACATGGAGATTTAAAGGCCCTTTGTAATTTTCTTGAGAAGTTAGGCATGTGTGACAGTCATGCACCAACTTGAGAAGGGGTGTTAGAATCCATTAATTGTAGAGATTATATATGATTTGGATTTAAATTGTAATTAATCCAAACCCCTATATATTTTCTCCTTTTTTATTTGTGATTTTGTTTTGATATTTTATCCTCAATAATCATGAAAAGATGGTAGAGAGGATCATGTATTTATTCACTGTTTCATATCAATGAAAATTATCAGATTCCATTTTCTTAAGAAGTGCCTCATTTGTCTCTAATAATAATAATAAATCTATCTTATATCAATACCAATATCTTGAAGTATGTTAAAATAATAAATAAGTATTATAAGTAATATAATAGTTAAAATAAAAAGTGTCATATAAAAATATCCATAAAGGAGTGAAAATAATATTATCTACCATTATTAATATCTTATATGTAATAAAATGGTTAAATAAGAAAACCTTATTTAATGTATGAAAAAGTAAAACATAATAAAATCCTACTAGACGAGAAGCAATATATAAATTCTTACATTGTCTAGAAAAGGGTAAAATTCAACAAAAACTTTAAGAATAAAAGAAAAATAAAATATAAACTTTGAAGCTAGTGTTTTAAAAACTTGTTTGAAGTAGAGTCTTAAAGAATACTATAATTTACTAAAAAAAATTGATTACCAAACAATTTAAATTAGATTAAACAAGTTATTTAACTAGTAAATAATACTAAAAATTAACTAAAATGACATGTCAAACACAACTTTTAAATAATCACAAATTAAATCTTTAATTATCCGTGTATATAGTTGTATTATCCAAAATTTTGTTTTTAATTGATGTAAGACTTTAGCATTTACACTATTAATAAATCTATGAAACTATTGAATTATATAGTTTTTCATTCCTGATAATAATATATTTAAATAGTTCTTTTTTATATATTTTGAACATATACATAATATTATTCTAAATACATATCAATATTGTATTAAATAACTTCAAATTGATGTAAAATTTATATATAAAGTTGTATGATAATAATTATCAACTAATGATAATTTTTAAAATAAATTATCTAATAAAAAATATTAAATGAAATAAAAAAATATACTAGCATTAACTTATCCTGTTATAACCATCAAGCGAACCTACATCCTAAAACAGATATAAATCAATGCCATCGTTTCAATGAAATTATGCATACCAAACTTTGACGTTACATGGAAAGTTTCCATTTCACAAGGCATACGAGAAATACGAATGTCAAGGCAGCATGTGATGCTAGAATGAGCTGGCGGAAAAAAGTTGCGATCTTGACATTTCAATGGAAACAGTTTAATTCCAAATTCGAATTGATTTTAAGCACATTTATAAACCCAATTAAGATCAAAGAACTATCAAGAAGAATGAAACTCACACTCGGTCCCTCTCATATTGTCTACATATATTAATTTGAGACAAAAAGTTAACTTGCAATTGCATCACGTGAAACTAACTAGTAAATCCGTATTTGGGCATTGCATGCAGAAACTTTCTCGGCTTTAGTTAGTTTTCTTGGCTGATTATCACTTTTTGATCAAACAAGTTAGGCAATGGCGAGTGTTGGTTTTGTGAGTGAAAAATTTTGGTCATTTGAGGGATAATGAGTGGGTAATGGTGTACGTACCATATTATTGTGACAGGAAACTAATCCTCTTCAACTATATACGTGTGAACTTTTGACGATGAGAGAGAGGGGTAGTCTTTGTCACTGCCAACAAAACATGAATTGAGCTTTGGTAACTTTTGACGCATCAAACTAAATACAATACACACACATAAAGAAGGGACCAAATGGGGCATTATTTTAGGAAGAAATGTTTGTCACCGTACCTATAATGTAGGTCATACAACTTTTACCTCTTGTTTGAAACGTGTTACTCGTATTATTATGGGAGGATTATATATACTTACAAAACATATATACAAAAAACGGTTGACAATTAATTGACATGCGGTGATCATATGAATGATAATATATATACACTATTACAAAAAGGTGATTTAACATGGTTGAATATAAGTCGGTTATAAAAAATCGATGTGGTAAAGCTTGCAGTGGCAATTTTAAAATTAATACTAAACTTTATAAAGCGTTAACGACGGTCAAGCCCAAACCGCCTTAGATATAAATGTTATGAAGGCGATTTTTTCATAAAACCACCTTTGTTTGTAGGCCTATTACTACGTTTCTTCAAAAACCGTCTTTGTCTCATTTATAATTACTAATTTTTACTTTTTATTCTTTGGAATTCACGTGCATGCCTTTCCATCTTCTGTCTCGCCCTTCACCTTAGTTGTGACCTCCGCACATCTCACTCGCACCCTTCATCCTGCCATGACCTCTGCAGTCTACCACAACCTCCGTTGTGACCTTCGATACTTGTCGCAAGCTCATTGTGGACATTCCCTCTAAAGCCACCATCGCTGCTTTCACAAACCCCCTTCACACTCTCAGGTAAGGTGTCCTTCGGTCACATCACTTCTTCATTCACCTTTTTTCCCTTTTAACAAAGGTTTTCTTTTTTTGTTATTCTAGGTTTACCACTTTCTTGTCCCACACTCAAAATCAAACCCTAGAAATCGATTTATCTAACGAAGAAAGCAAAAGACGTTTGTTTAATCAGTTCGTTTCTTTCTTTCTTCTTCTTCATTTTTTTTAGCTTTACCCTTTTTGATTTCTATGGTGAAATTTTTATTTTTTTAATGTTCTGTAGTTTGTTCTAATTTCTCCACAGGCTATTATATAGAAGCAACCAGCGAGGGTTCCTGGAACTAGATTTGGTCCTCGGAAAATGGGTTGAGGACAGCATTCACTCCTTGGATGAAATTCTGATTAAGGCTCTCGTTCATGTTCTCGACATGGTAATTTATTCATATTATCATGAATTTTTGCAACCTTCAACTTCTAACTTGTTTCGCTTTATATTTGATTATCCTCTGTGTTGCATGTCCTCTTCATATTCGCATGAATTCCAGCCCTTTTGCAAGTGCATTCTCAATATCTAAATAAATATCTATGACATTATCCTTGGAAGCGGACACCATGAAGGTGACTGAGAAGTGTAGCTTTGGGGTAGTTTTGTTGGAGCTAGTTACTGGGAGGTCACCTGTTCAACCTTTGGAACAAGGTGGTGATTTAGTGACTTGTGTGAGAAGAGCAATTCATGCATAAGAATCTCCATTGGATGAGGATGATGGCATTTCTTCCAAAGGTTAGAAAAGTTAAGTGTTCATAATCATACTTTCTTTTGGTGGAATGAAACTATTTCATGTTATTAGTTCCCTGGCATGTATTCACCTACTAGTAATTTTTATCTGGTTGTTTGGGTAGCTAGCTCATCTATATATAGTTTCATCTTCCCATGATTTATAAAAAATCAATTTTGGTGAGGCCATAATACGTGTTTTTTAATTACTAGCAGTACAAATTATGCAACTGAAAAAGTTCATTTATGGTGGGACAGCTTGAGATACCTATGACATTATCCTTGGAAGCGGTGACAACAATTTTGGGGTGACATTTTACATCGGTTGTAGTCACAAACGATGTAGAATGGTGGTCATTCTACATCGGTTGTTATAAAAACCGATGTAGAATGCTTGTAGAAATATCGCTTTCTAAGACAGGTTAGAAACACGACCGATGTTGAATGAGCCTAATTCTACATCGGTTCGAGGGCACAACCGATGCAGAATGGCCAGGATTCTAAGACGGGCGTGCTTCGAGACCCGTCTTCGAACCCAACCCATTCTAAGGCGGTTCATCAACCGATGTAGAAAGACAACGGAGTTTCAACATCATCGACTACAATGACGCGTGACAACCGATGTAGAAAGATGATTTCAACCGATGTAGAATGCATAATTTGTAGTAGTGATACCATTATTATGTTTTAAAAGAATATATAGTTATAGCTAGGATGAAACATGAAGCAGAATGTTTGTAAGCTCTAGCGAGTGCGTGCCATGCTCTTTTTCTTTTCTTTTCTAGTTTATATTCAGCAACTAAAACTCATAAGAGCACAAATAAAAATAAATAAGATATTTAAAGGGATACTATATATGTTGTAAAAAAAGGGATAATATTTATTCATTTATTTATTAAACTACAATTTAAGCGACGTTCAAAAGAGATGGAATAATACTAAATAAAAAAGAGATGGGATAAGGTATACTTTTTGGGCTTGCAATTTTTTTTAATTTGTATCTCCATTTATTTTTATTTAGTTTCAATTTGATTTTATTTTTATCAAGTATGATAGTTCAAGAAAATTGACTTTTTTTTCGTCGATCAATTTAAATACATTACATATTTGCTTTTAGGGGACACTTCTAGAAAATAAATTAATGATAGGTTAAAATATTAAAAGACAAGGTCATGTAATTTTTTTAAGTAGTTATGTGTTATATATATATATATATATATATATGAGAGAGAGAAGAGAGATCTTATAGTGTGTGTACAAGTAAGAATGATTCTCATTTTAAGAAAGTGAGAATTTTAAATTTAGACCCTACAACACAATACACAAATGATTAAAATTAAAAGTTATTTAATAATAATTATATAATTACTTAAAAATATTATGTGCATTTTTTAATTTTAACTTTCCAACTAAGATTTGATGATCTATATTTATAGTTGTGATTTCTTACAATAAAAATTATTCTTATTTGATATGCTATCATGCACACACACATATGCATATGAGTGGAAATCAAGTTAAGGCAAAACTAACTCATGCAGTGTTACTCTATTTCATAATTATTTGTAACTATCCAATCATTCAACTGTTGAATATTTTTATGTTAAGTCAATTTTCAATTATCACTTATACTAAATTTTAGATAAATCAAACATATGTACTTATCATCAATGTTTACTTATATTTTAGAAAAGTATATTAAATGTTAATTTAATTTTTAAATAAAATAATTTTTGAACTTTATAAGAATTTATATACTTAATTTATTCAATAAGAACTTTTAATTCAACGGTTAGATAATTTAAATTTATATATATACAAAAGGTTATTGAATAAAATAACTCTATCAAAAGTTATTTTCTGAATAACTTTATCTCCTCCCCTCCTCTTTGTATATATGCTAATTAATTTATGAACAAATGAGAAAGAAAGTGAATGGTAAAAGCTCCTAATTGAAGAGCTATTGATACAATTAACAAGTATCAAGATAGTATAATAGAAATATAAGTATCATGTAAAAAGAAGAAGAAATATAAGTATATACACATGTATTTATTTTAACCATCCAACATAATTAACTAATTAAGTTAATCATAGCGAACTAATTATTTGAGCTATTAGAGTTAACTTACTCCTTTATTACTATATAAGAGACTAATTTTTTTTATAATAAAAATGATTTTCCATATACATGAAATGCGATCAAATTTCTAATCACAAACATAAAAAATACAATTATCTATAATTATCAAACATTATATACATGTTTGGTTTCACTTGTTACCTTTTGCAACATAAGTTACAGAAAAAAAAATCCGAATTTTGTAACTTTTATGTTAATTCTCCAATTTGACGTGATCTTATTATCAATCGATACGATTACTCTGTTTGAAAGGACTGAAAGTGAAAGAAAAGAAAACACATATAAGAATATCTTTTCCTTTTATTTGGTTGAAGAGAAAAAAAATCTTAAGAAAAGTTGACTTCAAGATATAAAATTATAATTTTTTTCTTTTCTACCAAACATGGCACAAATGTTAGATACATTAAAATATATGTTAAATTATAATTTTGATCTCTTATAATTTTAAGTCTATAATTTTAATTTTTTATTTCTAAATCAAGACATTTAGTACTTTTTATTTATCAGAATAAATAATTTTGGTCCTTATGTGTTGATTGACAGTTAGTTGACCATCCAAAATCAAACGTTAACTTTTAATGTGACATATTGATATTGACTTGTCATTTATTGAAGCTTTTGACTTGATATGTGGTAAGGAATTAAATAAAGTAAAAAATAAAGAAGTTAGTAACCTTTTATTTAAAGACAAAACAATAAATAATTGAAACACTTAATTTGTTTAATTAATTTTATAAATATTATTTTACATGTATTATTAATCAAGAATTTTTTTTGAATTATAAAAATTTATAAATTAAAATAAAAATATTTTATATTTAAATATATTTAATATGTAATTTTACATGTATTTTTTTATTACAAAATTTATTTTAATATACATTAATAATTATTATATATAAAAATGTGCTCTTATTTTATTATAAGTTTTAAAAAGTTACATAAACTAATACATAGATTATTTAAAATATTATTTGTGTAATTTATACAAATTATGTAAATTTAAAATAATATTTAAATAACTTATTCAATTAAAAATTAAAAATGTATTACTTTCTATAATTAAAATAAAAATTTGTATTATTTATATTATATATATATATATATGAATTTACATAATTTTTATAAATTATATTAAATAATTTATATAAATAATTTACATATTAATTTATGTAATTTTCTTGATTTATATAATTGATATTAAAAAAACTTAATTATTAAATAATTTTTAATAGTTAAAACAAAAATATTAACATGTCAGTTTTCTAAAAAATTTAAATATTAAAATTTTAACAATTTACATAATTAGAATAAAAATAATTTATATTAAAATAAATTTACCTAATTTTTTTGATTTATATATTAAATGATGTAATTATATTAATTTATATAACTAGAGTAAAAATAATGTGTATATTAAAATCAATTTGTAAAATAATTTATGTAAATAATTTATATATTAATTTATGAAATTTAATTATAATTTGGTAAAATTAAAATAAAATATGTAAACTATTTAAAATAAAAATATATAAAATGATATAAAATAAAATTAAAAAGATTTGTATATTAATTTTTTCTTAATTTATAAATTTTTATAATTTGAAAAAAATTAATAACTATTAATTAATTATACATACAAAAAATGTTTATATAGTTAACTAAATAAAATAAATATCTTAATAATTTATTAATTTATTTTTGAGAAAAAGGTCAAAGATTTCACATGTTTGAGATTTACGACAAAGCCAATTAAAAATAGGATAAATTCTCAGGATCCAAAGATTATAAAAAGCGTCCAGTCATCCTTGTGACTTGTCAAGTTTAAGGTCAAAATTTGGCTTTGTAATTGTGCATTTGACTACTCTAAAGTCTAAACTTAGGGGTCTATACTCTAAAGTAGTAGCTATAGTAATTAATGTTGAGATTTAACTCTTAGGGTTGGTTTGGTTGTGAGGAAATTAAAGAGAGAGAATGAAGGAGAATATGTGAGAAAAGAAATAAGTAAAAAATAGAGTGTGAAGAGAGGTGATTTGGTTGAAGAGAAATAAAAGGGAATAAAAGATAAATATTTAAATTAAAGTGATGAAGTTAATAAAAGAAAAAAAAATTGATCTAATAAGTAAATTACAATGCTTGTCTCACTTTTTTAAAAGAACCTCATGTAGGTGTGCTAAAAAGGAGGATCTTTTTTGGTAAAACAAATAAATAGTGTTGATTTTTCTCCAAATTTACTCATATATGCGAGGAAGACTGCACCAGTACGAATTATGGAAACTTTTGAATATTTCTCTCATATTTATCGCATCCAAACAATGCATGTTTTTCAAGATCAACACCCTTCATCGTTCCCTCTACGGTACCAAAAACATGCTTAGTATTAACAATTGAGGCTTGGGAGCTGAGTACTTTTTAGTCTTAATGGTTGATTAAGGATTGTTCAATGTTCAGTATTAACTCCTAGTGTGCCACAATGATTGGGACTGTGTATCCTTTAAGTCTAATGGTCGACCAAATATGACTTAAGCACTCTAGCTCATTTGACAGCCATGAGCTTCACTTCGCTAGTGCCACATTTAGAAAAGTGTTAAAAGATCATCATTTGTGATTCAAGAATACTTACTATTGCTCTAATGACCCTAGTCATTTTTAGAAGATAACAAAAGGTGACCAATCACAAGGAGGGAGAACCACCCCTAGAAGCTTAGGAGTAAACTTTATCACAAACACAAGCATAAAACCTTAAACCTGGCCTAGGAGAGATAAATTAAACAATTACTTTTTGAGTGCTTTGGATAAGCAACCTCTAATCCTAACGAAATCGTATATCAAACCACTTTCTAATTATATGTTTTTCAAGATCAATTATATTTTTTTATCATCATAACATTAGTACGGAATACCCATCGATTTTATCAATAACAAATGATCACCGATGACCAATCACCATGACTAATTTATCTCTCCTAAATAAACTCTATTTTACTATTATAATAATAATAATATGTAATTAAATATAACTATACAAGACCTTTACGCTATTATGACATATTTATGGTGATCACACTTGATCCCAATGAATGTAGTAATTGTGTAGTTGGGATTTGGCGAAGACGGTTAGGGTGGAAAAGGATAAGAATCGCGGTGTGCGCAGTGCGCCACTTGAGTCGAATATCCATCACTCACTCACACATTGGTTTTCTCTCTCTGACTGTCACCCTCATCCATTAACAGTCTCCATCACTCTCCTCTCCCTCCTAATTACAATTTAATAAATCCACCTCACTCATTCATCCCTTCTTCACTCTTCCAAAACCATTGAATCACTCCAATGGATCCTCCTCTCATCAGCGACTCCACATTCTCCCCCGCTTACTCCCTCGCCGAGATTTGGCCTGGAATGCCCCATTTTCCCGATCACTCTCACCTCACCGCCACCGCTCCCACCAAGGGAAAGGACTCCACCGCCGCCGACGAGGTCCTCTCCTCCACCACCACTGCCAACCTATCCAATGTAATCACATCATTCCATTTTAGTCAAAATCATTTTTGTTTGTTAAAATTAGTGCTCAGCTTATTATTTTTATATTATTATTAACTATTGTGCTCGGGCTTTTGATTCGTTCATTGTATACGTCAATTACAGTCCAATACTTTCTCTTTTTTGGTTATTAGAGTCCAATTCGTCTATTAAAGTCCAATACTTTGAGTGTTTTTTCGCAATTCCCGAATGTTTGGAATTTCGTTAATTATACCTAACTTATGTCGTCATCCCATCAAACAGTCACAATTCCAACTTATATCAACTGTTTGAGTCTGTGGTGTTCAGCAATTGTAAACTGTAGTGTAGGGTTTTTACTTTGAATATGTTTGGTATTTTGGTGAATTTGATTCGTTTTAATTTGTTCCCGTTTGCTTTAAGGGAAAGAAATCTAAGAGAGATTAAAATTTTTTGAAATTTGAATCAAAGACGAAGTTGGAAGGAAAGGAAAGTTTGGATTTTTAGTTTTTGAAAGTTAATTTATCCTTTTTTTATTGTTTGTTTGTCTTCTCTTTGACCAAGTAAAAGAAAATTGTATTATTATTCGTGTTTCTTTTTTTTTTTCGTTTCTATTTTTGTTTTTTAGTGAGTGTGAAGCTGAGTGCTGATGGCATGTGTGGAAATTTGAACAGAATGATTCTGGTAGCAACAAACGGATGAAGGTAGGAGGGTCCAGTTTTGAAAACGATGGTTTCAAAGCGGAGGCAGAAGCAAGTTCTGTGGGTGGTAACAAGTCAAGTGAGCAAAGCAATAAACCTTGTGAGGCACCTAAGCCAGACTATATTCATGTGAGAGCAAGAAGGGGCCAAGCTACCGATAGCCACAGTCTAGCAGAGAGAGTAACTCGCTTCTCTCTCTCTCTCTCTCTCTCTTTTTGTTTCCTTTTCTCTTGCAAGTTTTGCTTGCTGTTGGGCATTTTTTTCTTGCCCCAGAAACAAATGAAAAGTATTGGAACTTTTAGACCTTTTCTTTTGGTTCTTTATATTTACTATTTATTCACGGGCATGCCACTTAATTGCACCTCTTTTGGCAGGCAAGAAGAGAAAAGATCAGTGAGAGGATGAAAATTCTTCAGGATTTGGTGCCAGGGTGTAACAAGGTAAACAATAATATTGGGTTGGACCATCACAAGGTTATTGCTTTCTGTTTTTCCTTTATCATTGTTCTTATTTTTTAATGTCCAGGTAATCGGTAAAGCACTTGTCCTAGATGAGATAATCAACTACATCCAGTCGCTGCAGCGTCAAGTTGAGGTGGATATCTTCAGCTTTCCGTCACTGTCTAGTATTTTCACTCACTGATTTCTTTTTAAACCATCCTAAACAAATTGAGTTTTTCAGTTCCTTTCAATGAAGCTTGAAGCAGTTAATTCAAGAATGAACACGAACCCTACTATTGATGGGTTTCCTTCAAAAGATGTAAGTCTATCAACTTTGATGTTGATCATATTGACTTCTAATATTTAATTCATTTCCACTTACATAAGATTTAAATGATACGTGAAACTGAATGTGCCGGTAGCTGTCAGCTTTTGGAGTACTGCAGAAGAAAGTTACCCCACTGCTTTGTCTGGACAATTTAACTAAAATGATTTATTTTATAGTAAATTATTCTTCTAGACTACTTTTATTTGAAAAATGTCAAAAACCAATAGGACAAAAGGATTTGTGAATATATGGATCCATTTGTGATATCATTCTCACTGATCAGTTGACAAAGCTCAAATGAAGTCTAGTTGGTTTGGAACAAGAAGAGAGGAAGTGAAGAAAAGAAAGGAATTGAGGTGGAAAGGAAGAATTGGTGTTGAGCAGGGAAAATAATAGATCAGAATGGGAAAACAGAATATTGATGTCCAATTCATTCTCAAATTCAAGTCTTGGTATCCAGAACTTGGTGCACAACAATTCATAAATTGTCAAAACCAACTTGATTATCAAGCAATCTAATGGCTCGAGTATCATTATATTATCCTCAAAATATCTGAAGGCTTATCAGTGGAATGGAAGGATTGAATTAGCGTATAATTTCTCTGATCTTGTCTCCAATTTAACATCCATTTTAGATGGAACAACATTTTGTAGGTCATCCTTCATGTATAGGACAAAAGGTTGAAGCTTTCAACTACATCATTTAGAAGTGTTTAAGATTTTTAGAGGCTCCAAACTGGTGTGGATAATTTTTTTTTTCCTTTGGGTAGAGGTGCATTTGGAATGTGCAAAAAAGCATTGGGACTTGCAAATATGATGTATATGGCAAGATCTATCTCAAACTACAATAGGCTAAATCATCTGAAATTTACTCTTGGCAAATCCTAAATTAGCTCTATTGCAAAATTGATTTGAACATCTTTGGAGGGAACATGCCCATAATTTCCGTCAGATTTAGAGTTCAATCCTACTTGTCATTGTGATCATATGAATCATAATTGTAGTTATCAGTGTAGTAAGCATGATCATGAGTTAAAAGTAGTAGGAACTAGAGATCTTTGACTACCATAGTTCTGGTGGAATGGCTGGTAGCTTGCTTTCAAATTCTTGTTCCCATTATGGTTGTTATGTCTTGAAACTTTACCATGATGTTAGTTATGTCTAGCACTTTAATATCGATAGGCCATGAGGTAATGAATCCAAAATAGGAGGAGATGATTCAAATTAATTTGAAAATGCTCAAAAATATCCTGAAGCTTCAAGCAGTAAAATTAACACCATATTTTGTGGAGGTCCCAAAGCTTGGAAATGGTACCTAGACTGCTGAAAAGTTGTGGTCACTTAAATCCACCAAATGGATGTGGGGAGTGTGCCCTGGAGATTGCCTAGGCTGGGTGTTGGTTGACGTGAAAAATAGAATGAGGATACTATTACCACATATAACCAAATTACACACACTAGGCCAAACACAATTCTCTGTTGAAAATGACTTGGTAGTTGGTAGTGAACAGACTGTTCTAGGCGGGGCGGGCCACCTTCGAATGGTGTTGGTCCTATGGACCATGAATGGATTCGCCTCTGGCCTCTATGTAAACTGTAACTTAGTACTATTGCCCAGGATGGGTTCCAAGTACTATACTAACGAACCTTTCATTTTACACCCTAACCAATTGGAACTACATTTTCTTATGTCTCGGTTGATATCCTTACCAAACTAATTAGACCTAAAACATTTTTCCTAATGAATGTAGTTACTGTAGGACTGTTTGTTCTCATGGCTTTGATCAGTTCATTAATTGTTTCAGGTTGGTACTCAGCCATTTGACATTGCTGGAATGGTATTTGGATCACAAGCAGCAAGGGGGTATGCTCAGGGATCATCACATCCTGGGTGGCTGCATATGCAGATAGGTGGTGGGTTTGAGACAACATAATTCAGAGAAGTCTCATTGGGAATGACATATCAACCGATAAGATTGATTTTCTATTTAAAAAAAACAATAGTGGGTTGGTTACATAGTGTGCTTTTTTAACAACCTAGTCAACTGTTGCCGAATGTTGTAGGTTTGTATTTCCATTGTTATAGTATGATATTATTTATAGAAAGTGCATCTAAATCGCATGTGCTTCGTTATATTAGCAATTAGCGAGTAGAAAACAATCTTAGTGTGGTTTTCGTTTTTTAATCCTGCTGTGATAGGATTCCTGCCTCCTGATTTGATTTGTATAACTATATATATTGCAGGTATGCAATTGTGTATTCTGAATGATGATAGTTTGAAAATGATTGAGTCTGACAATTTGAATCATTACTGCATTAAAAAAAAGGACAATTTGAGTCATTAACAGGAGCAGATTAAGAGAACGCTAGTGCGTTTGAAATCATGTATTGTCAATCTTGTTTTTTATTTAAATTTTTATTTGTTTTCTTAGTATATCTTATTATTTTGGTCATTTATTATTTTTCATTTCTCTCTTTAATTTCATGACTAATGTGAAAAATAATTAAAAATTAGTGAAGATATAGAGATGTTAGCAAAAGTAATAGTAAATATTGTATTAAGTTTTTTAAATGATAGATAAAAGGGACAATTTTTTTCTTTAATAAAAAATCGACACTTGTTTTGAGAATAAAAATCTACACTTAGAACCGAAATGGTAGTAATTAAAAAACAATAATGTAATGGAAAGCAAAATGCATTTTAGAGGCGAGTCAAAGACTTGAACAACATTGATTACTACTAGGATGCTGAGTTATTCACGAATTCAATCGTTTGTTAAGATGAAATATTAATAATTTGCCGCAATGAAACGCGCCATTTTATCAGCTTCCTATGCCCTTTACTAAAATTTCTTTTTTAAAAAAAAAGCTAATTTTCTGTCTTCTTTCTCTTTAATCATATAAGAAAATTTCAAATTTCATGAAGTTTTTCCTTGTTTTTTTTCTATCTATCCAGACATAAGGTTAGAATCACCTACCATTTTTCCAAAGATACGTCAACACAGGATTCCAAACATGATTTTTACTGGTCAATTTTACAGGTGATATAAATCCAAGGGAAACACTTTCATAATATCTGGCCAGTAAAATTGACCAGTGATTTTTACACACTGGAAGTGTTTCCTTTAGATTCATATCGCCAGTCAAATTATGAATCATCCACCGAAATCCCGATTTTAAGATTCACTCGGGCATTATAAGCGCTAGTAATAGCATTTAAATGGAGCTGCTTAGATTGTTTTCAACTATCAATTCAATCATATACGGTAATTATATTTTACGATTCTGGCAACAATACTTACCAAATGGAGAGGTTTACGTGAACTCTTAATTAAACCAAAAACCATTTCTGTGATTCTTTAAGTCCATTGTGTAATTTGTTGGTAGTTATACGATAGAAGGATCACGCAATCACATTACTCATCTTGCGCTGTAACTTGGAACTAAGTGAGCTCGTAGTCTTGAGCAAGAGTTGAGTAAATTATAATATCTAGCTCACAAATATTAAGAAAAAAATTATCCATAGGTATAGCGTGGATAGAAGTTTCTCACCACAGTACCTATAACTACTCACATTATAACCAAATAATAACACAAGACAAACAAACATTTCCCAAATATAAACGGCGTATGAGTAAGGTAATACACGACTCATTTGCTAGTGAGTTGTTGGTCAACTCCAATAAAGTTCAATTTCCATACATTACAAATTAGAGATCACACCTATTAAATGTTCAAATTTTTCCACACACCTATCTCTGATATGGCATTTAACTCCCCGTGCCCTTTCATCTTGGGATGATGGGACTCTTCAGGCAAACAAGATATATTCGAGGTTTTGAACCAAGAAACGTGACATTTAGGAAATCTCGCTAGCCCAATAAACACTAAAAAGTCTAAAATTAACCATACAATAAGTTAAAGCATAGCCATTCTTGCTGAAACACATGTGCTTTAGGAAAGTTAACTTCAAACTTCACAGTTATTACAGAATGCATACTGTATTTAAATATGAATGATCGAGTATGGGGACTTCCAATTGGTCAAGGATAGTGGATGCAATAATTCAAGGCAGTCCAGTGTCACTTGATGAATTGGTTATCCTTTACTTGCTACACAAAACCCCAGATCCCAATCCTTTAGCGCCGTACACTAAAGGAAACCACAAAATTTTATTGAGATACACTATTGTAAGTGTTCAAGATCAGCTTTGAAGTCCAGTGTCAGTGTCAGAGATCCATGCTGGAAATTGTTCACTAGGTTAAAATGACTAAAATTGACTGAATTCAACATAGCAAAAAATGAAAGGTGTTGTTAACCAATGCTCTTAGGGCATTGTTGAAGAAGCATTTAATAATACTCTCTATTAACAATATCATTTAATAAACAAATCCTCCTGATAGCTTAAAGAAGAAAATAATGATGGCTTTATAGATTTACAAGATATTAAATGCTTCTACTTTTTCATTCAATACTTTTTAAATTAGACGGTGAGATTATGTATAACTGTAAGGTTCCTGCCTTTGTGACATAGAGGTCACAAGTTCAAACTTGAAAATAGCCTCTTCGCATGCCTGGTAAGGCTTCATATATCAACCCTCCCTACATCCCATTTGGGCACTGGACCGCTCTTTTACCTTTTATTATAATTCCTTAACAAGGATCCTAAGGCCACTCATTAACAAATTCCAAAAGTAAATGAGTTTGTTCAATGATACCTGTTTAAGGCAGTTTTACTGATGGGAATCACACCTTCCGGAGATACAAGAGCATCAACTGGAAGATCAGATGAAGTCATTGGTATTAGTCCTTCATCCAGTATTTGTTCGGAATACGACAGTGCAACTGCAAATCCAAAGCCAAATTGCTTGATGACGACAAATTTTTGTAGGTTTGGTTTAACCAAAATTATGTATCCTAGATGGAATCAATGCATACCAAGCAAGGGCTGCTTCCAATTCCGCGTCTTTGCAAGGTCTTGGTAATTCTTCAGGAATGTATCATAGTAACTGTAGACGGGGGATGGCAGGGGACAGAGTGAGTTGTTGTGGGAGGTGGGGTTAATGTGCATGTTTTTTGGTGCTGTATTGTGTGGAGGCAGGGTATAAAGTAGGTAGCTATGGTTATACTTTATATATATTGGGTTCTAGAAATATAAATACTTTATAACCATGTGGGTATGTTGCAGGCAGATGCCTCGCTTTTGAATCTGATGTAAAAGGGTTTGGTACCCCCTGTACCATTGGTTAGTTAATTTATATCCTTTTGCTGATTAAAAAAACAAAAACTGTAGAAGGGGGATATTAACTGTAAAAAACTTGGACTATGATTTTATAGCATTTTTGACATAATAATAATAATAATAATAATAATAATAATAATAATAATAATAATAATAATAATAATAATTCAGGACATAATAAGTGAAATGTCAAAAGTGAAGTATAAGTTAGTGAAGTAGTCCCCATTCTAACAAAAACAGTTTTTGCAATGGTTGGTTCGGTAATATAAGACAGGCCAGAATTGTTAATTCAACTCATAAATTTCGCTACAACTGAGAACATGAGACAGATTTCAACTGTAAGAAAGAAGAAACAAATATAAAAGCATACCCTCTGCCACGACCTAAACGTCTTCCAGATCTGTCAAATGCCAGTCCTGGGAAGAAACATAATAGAAAAAGATTAGCTACATGCAAGCTACGACTCTAATAATTAAATAAGAAATGAGAAGCACACCAGGTAAAAGGAACAAATCAACTGGATCATTTGCCTGCATAACTGTACCAAAGAGAGCTTTTCAAATGGTTGTTGATTGATATTGGCCAATCGGGATTATTAGAAAATACATTAAATGGAAGTCAACCCTACAAGAATCATAAAAATAAAATTAAATGCTCAACAGTAGCCAAGATAGAGAGAAGAAAGATGCACATAACTTTTATCCTGTCCTTTGGAAGCGGCTTTGTAAAAATTATGCCATAAGAAGCTTTACTTGGTTGTTTTTTCTTTAAAAAAACAAAGGAACTCATATCTTTTAGCTGAAGAACCCCATTTAGAATATGCAAACTACCTATAAATTGATGTCACCTACAGACTTTCACATTGACCCAAAGAAAAAACAGAAATTTGACAAAATTTTACATAAAAAAAGGATAACTGGATAAGTTCCCAAATTTTAGTCTCACGTGCTGTTACAGAGTATGACCTGATAATAGTGGCATTTTGCAAAACTTTCAAAGATAAATCAGAAAGTTAAGCACATTATTTTTGCAAGTAGGCTACACCTATGAAAGCTAAATCGCAGGGTTTTAAAAAATTGTACGCAACCCCAGTTACGGTTGTAATGTCAAGGATTTGGGATCTCAAATGTGGATTCACTAGCCAAATTAATTGCAATTTTCCACAATATTAAAAATCGCAACAAAGTCATAACCACAATTGCAATTTAAAAAATGTTGAAGCAGGAAGATCAAAACCACGCATTCACACATTCAAACAATCAAAAGGTTGGATGAAGATCCGCTGACCCATATTTTATATCAACAAATCTGACTAAAAATATGCATATGAAATATACACGGTCTGATCTTCATCCAACGGTTCCAATTGATGAATGCGTGTATATGCAAGAATCCATCTATAAGCAAGAATTTGGTAGTAAATGAAAAGAATTTCTACGTTACACTGTCAACTAATTAAAAATAATCTTTTATATGATTTATAAAATACTTATTATAAAAGTCTAAACAAACCTACATTATACATGATTGTTTGTGATTGAATTAGAGTGTAAAAATCTTTTGCTCTATTTACTCAAAGAACAAAACGAACTCTTAGAATCTTGAGACTATCTCTAGTTAATGTGGGACTTGGGTATTTTTGAATACGAACAAAGAAAGAGGGGCAAGGCAAGTACCATCTTCACGCGCATTTCCATCAACATCAACCGGAGCAGGCTCTAAGATGTCCATTGAGTTTGCAATGAGATCATCAATTCCCGATATGTGGAGCATACGCATGTGACTATTCTTATCCTCCACGCGCGGCACATAGAGTTTCTTTCCATCTGCAAATTCAAAAATGTTTAACCAGCTTTTTAAGAAATAATGCAAATAATATGTAAAAAGAAAAAAAAAAAAGAAAGAAATTCTTATTTGAGTATCAGAAAATGCGAGGACGCACCAGTAGCATTGTTATGTTGCAAAATTTGTGACAATATTTTTAAAGTGTCGACTTCGCGAAGAGCAGCGCAGCTTATGTACGCGCATAGCCTGCGACTGGATTTGAACCACGGAGCTCCCAAAACTATGTCTTGAACGGTGTTATCTGTAAAACAATAAACGAAGAGAAGAATACGTTACGACATATAAGCTGAGCTAGATGGTTAATCGAAAATTAAGATTCTAATAAACTAATATACCGATAAAAGGAGAAGGAAGAGAGAATTTATGGTCACATTTTAACAAACTAATGATTGCTGATAAAGAAAGAGAGAAGAATAGGTTATAAGATTGTTAATAATGAGTGAGCGACGTAGGCATAGAGATATTTAGATAGTGATACCTTGGTGAGATCGGAGGGAGGGTTGGATGGATTTTAGGGTTTTTCTGACCTGCGTTCGAAGTAAGCGCTTATGTTTGAAAATGGCGTCGAGACCATCGTGTTTGGGGGTGTTGGTGTTAGTGCTCATCCTCAATTGGCCACACGTTGCTGCTCTTGTGCACCACTGTGTCATCAGCGTCTGTGCTCGCATCTTTTCATTTTTCACTTTTAGTCTTTCTTCGTTAAAACGTATTGTATTTGTTTATATTATTTTCCGATCGTCTCCTCCTCGTCCTTTCATTTTTTTTTATGCGTCCTTACGTAACTGGTTAAAGCGGAAAGAAAATTCATTTTTTTAAGATCATTTAAATAGATTTTATGTTTTTTTTTTGCTCATTTTATTTTTTTTATAATAAATATTTTTAGGTTTCATTGCATGTTTGGTGTTGTAATATAGTGTTTTTGGAAACACATTCTAGAATTAGTTAGGCATGCGATTTGATGCGAGTTTGATTTAAAATTAATTTAAATCAAACAAGAAAATTAAGTGCCATACAGTTCGATTTTTGCGGCTAAAAAATTCTGTCAATAAATATTAAATTTTTTGTTATTAATCAGAAAAAATTGGAATAATAACTAGTTAAACAATCAACATATAAATAAGCAACAAAAATTTCAACATTTGAACTTAAAGTAAAACAACACAAGTGGAACAATACTTAAATAAAAACCAGTCAACTTAAAAATAATTATTCCATTCAAACTATTTTAGATTTGGTTGAAGTTTTGTCGGCGCTATTCATTTTACTATTTGAGAACATTGAAATCGTTAAACTATATCATAATAGTTTTAAGTTTTGGATTTTTTTTTTTTGGGCTTCATGGGTATGGTATTTGTTTATTATATTTCAATTTTTAAACTATGTTTAACATAATATATTAGTCTTTGTAATGATGGTGATAATAATACAATTTCTCTTGTGATCTTTTTTCCACTATTTGACTACACCTAATAATTATAAGTAATGAATTCGGTATTTCATTTAATAAAAAAATTTAGCTTATAAAAATATTTAAATTTTAAAAATAATAGACAAATTTAAATGTTTTGATCCATTGATCTAATCCAAACCATTTACAAACAGATTGGTCTGGGTCACGAGTTTGATCAAACCCAATCCAAATCGATCCGCGTACACTCATAATTAAACATGTTGTAAGGATTCAATCCTAAGTTCGTGCATATAAAAAAATCTATTATCTCTTAAATAGATTTCAATATTTTAAGAGAATAATTATTTGCTACCATAACCTTTTTTACTCTGAAGCAAGATAAAGCTAAATTTGAGTCATCTAAAACATGACCACTAGGGTCTAAAACATAGATTATTATAGCAATTCAATTATGATTTTACTATATATAGAATTAGTAACTATTTGGGAAAGACTTGAATTATTTGGGAAATTGCATTTGATTAGTAAAACTGAGTTTTTATGAACGAGCTACTATTTGGAAGGATTATTGAATTTGCATTTCTTCCATGAGGGAAAGTACATACTAACAAGAAAAAAATGAACCGTTAACAATAGTAGTCATATAAACAAGTAAACCCTAGACAAGTTTGTCCAAATGATCCCGGTAAAGCTAGCCAAACCTAGAAATGGGGATTAAAATCCTATCACAGGACATGCTTTGATTGTTCAAGTCCTTGACCTCTAGGCATTTAGGTATTTTACAGACACATTCTTGAGGTAGAAGAACATCCATGCTTCCAACACTCGAGCTGCCCCTTGGCAAAGGATCTTAGTGTCAGAATAACTCACAATTTCACCACAAGCTAGACTTTTGTTGTTTTCTTAAGGCTCAGCCTCATGAAATTCAATTATCGTCATTCTAAGCATGATCATTTGGCTCCAGTACACTTAAAAGAGCCAATTACTATAAAAGAAAAATAGGCATCATGCATTCGCTACCTCAAATGAGGTCATAACAAGGTGGCTGAGTTTCTCTAGATTCTGTGATATCTCTGATAAAATTTTGGTTCCTTCACTATCTTTCTCATCTCTAATGGAAACAAGCTCTAAGAACCGACTGTTGGCTTTCAGAGCCTTCACCCTTTCAGTAAGGAAAGACAGTTCTTTTGGTAGAAAGGCTTCACCTCCTTTTCCTGTTACAACAAAATCATTATGAGGAATGGTAATAAGCATAATAATTAGAGAAAACCCCAAATATGTCGTCCAAAGTTATATGTATTACCACCTTGTTTTTTAAAAAAAATTGTGACTAAATTAGTCCATTAATGATCTAAAATGTCACAATATTAGTCTTCTACAAATTTTCATCAAATTAGTTTTTCTCTAAAATGTCATCATATTCATCTTTATACAAGACATAAGTGGTGACCAAAGGAAATTTAGTGACGAAGTGACTTAGTGACCAAATTTTAAGGACTAATGTGGTGATGCATGTAACTCGGAGAACTAAATTGAATGTTTCCTCCAATAATCATTAGAATTATAATGCTACCTATTCATGAAGGCATCTTACCTGTCTCGCTGTCTAAATTATTAACACTGTCAGAGCTAGACAGTAAGGAATAAATTCCACTTTCTGCTAAGGGTGTTCTATTTTCTGTTTTCTTCATCCGGCCAAGAAGATATGTTTTCTCTGCTTTAAAATCTTTGACTGATTCATTGTGTTTTACCCCTCCATTTTCTGCCTGAGATGATACAACTTGATTAGAATTGAGGCCTTTTTCTGCATTACCTTCCCCTTCATTGAGCTTGAATGAAGAGCTATTATCACCAATAGATGAGTTAGATTCCCTACTAAAAGTATTTTCTTCTGCTAAGCTTCCATATTTTTTTCTATAAATCTCCAATTCAGCTTCTAAAGCTTTGAGATCTTCCTCTCGTTTGAGAAGCATATCATTAGATGCTTGTAGGGCTTCTTCATCATACTCAGCCTGCTCCTCCATCATTCTCTGATACTGCAAAGCCTCCATTTGCACCGCTGCCTTCTCGGCCTGTAACCGGGTGATCATGGCCATTGCATTGTTGGCAGCAACAGCTGAAGCACTTCTTTCTTCATCCAGCTCCATGTACAAAGCCATGAGTGATTTGCGATCCAAACGAACTTGCCTCTTCAAATTGTTTAAGATGGCATCATCAAAATCAGTTTGGGGATTTACATCATTAGAGTCAGAGGAAAATTCTGTCTTTTCCAGTGGTGATTTCCTGTTAATCCTGTAAGTCCATCTGGGACTGTTGTTTGCAGAATCGGTGAGTGGGATTCCAAAGAACTTATTGCCCCTTGTAAAAGTTGGGGTGAATTTGCTGGACTCATCGTTCAAATCTTCAACTTCTCCCAATAGAGGCAAAGAGGTAGATTTGGTGTCTCCGCTTGCTGTATAGAACAAAAAAATTATTTTGTAAAAGATGCCGGGATCACATTTTCAGTCATGAGTAAATCTAGTATAAGTTCAGTGTCTATATAGCTTATAGGCACAACTAATCAAAAGTAGGATTTATTGAAATAATAACAATAAAGTCTGTGTTGACACCAATGCTGAAGTGATTATAATATTAATCAGATAATGTGTTCTCGTAGTCCTTTATTTGATACCAATTAAAACATATATGGCACAATAAGAACTCAAATACAGCTAGAAAGATATAATTTTTAATCTGCATAAACTAGCATATACATAGTATCAGGAAATTCTAGTTTTTCACATCACATTTAACACTCCAAAGAAATTCTAGTTTTGCATATACTCACATTTAACAATCGGACTATTAACATTGAAGCCAAACTCATCCTCTTGAAGCTCCGGATCCGACATAAATTTGAGTTCTTTGTACCTGATGTGATGCAATTCTAGACCATTAGGTTCCTCACTTTTTGATGTTGAAAATGGAAAAGCTCTCGGTGAAGGAGTTGGGGCTCGCGCAAATGATGACGAGTGCTTCACTTTTATATTAGAATTAGAAGAAGACTTCATTTTCAATGGCTCTCCACAGCATGAACACTTCTGGTTGCTGCTTCTATCAACCTGCATGACCCCATCATCCTTCAAACTCAACTGAATTGGTTGGTCATCCTGAACAAAGCACTCCAAATCCTTATGCAAAATCCCCACAAGGGACTTGTAGGTGTCGCAATCCGATTCTTTCTCAGTTGCAAATGAAAGCAGGCACCCCTCACACATCTTCCTTATGTCAGAAAGCTTCTTGTGGTTGTGACAAAATGCCAAAGACGACATGTCCTTCTTGTGAGCCTCACACACGGACTCGTTGTAATAGAAATCAGGATTTCTGTGAACCATAACATGATCAAACCTGGTGCACAGCCAGCAAGGGATGTGCAATTCAAAGAATCTGGCAAACTCATTGGCCAAAAATGCCAGAAACCCATCAAGGAAGAGTATGAATATCAGCACCCATTCAAGCAACACATAGATCACAAAGTGTGTGAACTTCCCCATTTCTTGCTCAACAAATTGAGAAAATGATCGATTAGCCATGTTAGTAGTTTTCTTTCCTTTTTTATTTTATTTTATTTTCTCGTCCTTGTTAGCAACCCAACATCATGCAGAATGTAACAGATTGGGATAAAAAATAACAACCAAGTTTCCGTAATCTGTAGTGCTGTTGAAGATTAAAGAAAAAAAAAAAGAAAAAAAAAGTGGGTGTGGATTAAGAAAGAAAAAGGAACTTAGAATGTGGGAAGATGGAGGAAGATCATGACCTTGGTTGGGGACGAGGATCAAGATCTTTCTCTCAGCGTGTCTCTCTCTCAGTGGCACGTTTGCAAAGGTAGGAAGAGAGAATGTGAAAGGTGGAACTCAATTAGCCATATAAAAATAGAAAAACAAAAACCAATGGAGGCTGTTAAGCAGACAATTACCTGAAATAACGGTCTATCACGCCTCTCTTCCAATTTTGCTTCCCAATTACAGAAACAGATATCTCATGCATTTCCTATGGCAAAACCTATACAAAAAAATTCATACGCCACACTGATGTTGGTATCTGAGTATTTATTAACACCTTGTCATTCCTAGGTAGATTTTTTTTATTATTTTTATTGAATAGCACTACTTTTGTTTCGGGGGAGAATTAACAGAGTTTAATTTTAATAATACACAGTAAAGATTTTAACATTAATAATTAGAAATCACATTAAATACAATAATTAATTACAAAGTCAAACTTATATACTTACCAATCTATAATTAGATTACAATATAAAACAAATACATTCTAATTAAATTGATTGATATAGCACTTTACCTACACCTTTTACATTATTATACTCAAAGCGGTTGAAATATAATTTATCTATCAAATCTATGAAATATTTACAAAGCATCATTAAACTTATATTCCATTTTGAATTACTCTTTGAAGACTTTTTTTCAATTAAATTTTCAAACGGTTGTATTTTTTTATTTATATTTTCATTATTTTTTATGAAATAGTATATTAAAAAAATTATATTATTATTCAAAGTTAGTCATGGATAAAGTTATCTTAATGGCTGGCTAGTCATGAGTTTGTTAGTTTTTTTTATTCAATCACAAACAAGTATATATGATAAGTGTATTAATTTTTAGAATAATTACTTTAAGAGTCCTACAACAATAACTTTTAATTGGTTCATTATATTTTACATGTATTTAAATATTCATATAATGCACGAAAGTCAACTGGATTTAATGTATAAAAATAAATCACTTTATATAATACAATATCCATACCATATAATTGACAATGCTATAAAGTTTAATTGCATTCCGCCCCCCCCCCCCCCCCCCCCTGCTACAATTTTGTTGGATTTTCATAAATCGAAAAAGGAAAAATAAATTCTCTATGGCTTATGCAAATTATAATATATGTGCTTCTTCCATGGGAAACGAAGCTTCTGTAATAACTATAGGGGGTTGGCTAACCCTGCTAAAATGCTAATATGCCTCATAATATTCCTCTTTTTCAACACATGAATGACTAGCCTGTAGTCAAAGTATTCGCTGCCATGTAAGGGGAGATGCATCCCTGTACCTGAAAAGAAGTCATTTTTTTATGAGAAGAAATATGCATTAATTAATCATGACATCGAGAAATATTATTGATATATGTAGTTTGTTACAATATTTTAACCCTATTATTCATTTATACTAACTGGTTAAGTTCTTGTGGCCCAACAGAACCTACTACTAAAAACAAATTAACAGATCAAGAAAGACGCTCTTTACTAAGATAATCTAAATATATCTTAAATATTTTCAAACACTCCACCACCTCCTTAAAAGTAATAAACCCCACAAACATAAGACAAAGAACCGTAGTATAACATGCAAATGAACTTAGGCTACTAGAATTCCCCTCAAATCGCAACCTTCAATCATGTACACAACCCAACAACCTTCATCTGAACTTTTGAAGACAACCAAACAGCCAGATAGAAGAAAAGAGGAGAAGCTGCAATCCCTTTTAATAGGAAGGTATCACCAAGAAGAGAAGAGAAAAACTCAACACCATAGAAAATCCTAAACAACCAAACACAGCATAAAGAAGAAAGAGAGAAGCAATGTTAGACCCCCAAAAGTCCAAGAATAAGAGAAACTGGGAACTCCTGCTCCCAAACCAATATTCCCTTTTTGGTTTGGCCAAAACCAGAAGAAACTTGGGACAACTCTTGCTCCCAGATTTATGACACTCACAGTTGCACCTTATTGGCTAAAATCACTAATCTAAGGATACTCCGCCACAATGCTTTCATCCTAGGATAGGCCAACTACCTAGAGGAGGCAGCTCCATCTCATGGGCAGCCATTTCCTCTAATATCTCAAGGTTCACAATGTTGGTAGTCTTTGCCTCTCACATAGGCAGCTCTTTGCTTCTAGATAGAAATATTTAACGTAACACATTCTAATGACTAGTAAAAAAGCTATAAGACAGCAAAACAAACCAATTTCTGATTTGGTTAAACATTAATACATTATCTTCAGTTTCTATAAGATTATGTCAATAAGAAAGTAAAAGAATGCAAGAAATTTCTTGCCTGCAATAAACAAGAAGGAATTTGGATATAACCCTGCAGCAAGAGGTTGACTTTTTCCAGAGAACTATTTGGCACGGGAGTAATGACATAGAGCACACCTTTGACTGAGTCAATGCCCCTCACGATCCCTGAACATAAGAAATCAAGATACATTCAACAATGCATATGCCTAGAATTATGGAAATGCCTAACAACTAGAACAGTAGAAGGCTGTGTGATTTGTGCCCATTAAGAATAATACACATTTTTTATTCGTTATCTTCTACATTTGTGGAAGTATGATGGCCTAAATAGGTATAGATCCCTCAAACTATATTACACTTGAGAACTGAGATGTTATTGCAAAGCTAAGAGACACTCATAAATTTATTAGAACCAATAGACATACATATGAGATCTGATGAAGCTAATCCAAAAATCAACATTACTTCACAGTATTTTTGTGCCCCACTGCTACCAAAAGTTTGAAACTGATTGTCAAGATCAATAATTAAGTTATCTTTTAAACAGAATTCTAATTCCCATTTTGTTTGAGACATTTGAAGTTTTCAAGACTTGAGAATACAGAATGGGACACTTTCAGCAAGTTTGCAATACTACTGCCACCTAAAATGATTTTTTAAATTTGAAATTTCAATTTTGTGAAGGTATTTCAGTAAAATGACCCTCCGTTTCAGAACAAGACATAATCAGATGCTTCAGAATTCAGAAGTTAGTCAAATTACCTACCAAGCCCAAGACACCAAGGCAAATTTTCAGGTCCATCAGAATCAACTGCTAAGCCAACAACGGTAGCATTCAAACTGTAGAATATTTCAGAACTTGGAACCTACGAAGATATGGATAGACCATAAAAATATGTTCTGCTCACCTTTATAAAAATAAGATAGATATATGAAACATTGTTGGAACAAGAAAACAACATATTTAATACTTGTATTTATATTAAAAAGATTTAAAAATAAAGTGGGATTAGAACAAAAAATGGATCTAATGCATGAAAACCGAACATATAAAGGGCAGCTCAACTCAATCACAAGATTCTACTCTTGTGGAGCTTGGGAAAGGTTATATGTATGCAACTTTAACTTCTAAACCATCAAGACCTTACTACTGCACTGAGGTGCGACTCAAAATCAGAAAAGGGTAACAAGTAAAATTTGAACTAACCTCACAGTGAAGGTGCCGAATCTTTATGCTTGCAATAGGAACTTCATACGGACAATGAGAGGTCAACGCATGTGCAAGTTCCTTGATTGTGGAAATATTTGACTCACTAGAAAAGCATTGTCTGAAATAAGCCATTATTCGTAAATCACGCAGTAGACGTGCATCCTTCTGAACAAGCACCCTAGGGAAACCAATAGGGATATTCTATGATATTTAATGCATAAAAAATGGAAAGGACCAAACTAGCAGCTGCAATTGATAACTTTCTGATCAGATTAGAGCTTACGATCTATTTAACGAGTCCTGACGAGCTGAATTTATCTCAATTATGTTAATTGTTTCATCATGTTCCCCATCTGACCAGAATTCTCCAGCAGGTAAATTCTTTTTTTCACTGGATATGCTTATCTTAACTACATGTGTAGGACAAATATATTTTAACATGTCCACTAATACATCATAACCAACGCCTGAAATACAAGAGAAGAGAAATCATTGAACAGTTACCATAATAGATGATATATTGCTAGCATTTTAGAAAAGAAATGGTTTAAGTGCAGTAAAAGTACAAACACAAGATTAAAAAGAATCAGACTAACAACTGAAAAGGAACTGAGCTTACCTTTCACCCAACCAGGAGTATTCACAATAAGAGGAACCTCAATCTTATGAGGATATTCTCCCTTATCTGAGATGCAATACTCCTTTCGGTAATGATTATATATGGCAAATACATAACTTAAGTATGTTGATGGATCTCTCTTACAAGAAACATCACCAAAGAAAAGGCACCTGTTACAGAATAAATGACAGATAGTGAGTCAAGCAAGTCCATCACATGTTCAATCAAATAATACCAGAATTGGCTGACACTTACACGATTGAATACAAAGATCCAACACAAATGATATATATCATCCAAGTCACTGTACATAAAAAATTTCACAATAATAAAAGCCCCCCCAACACCCATCACTCAATTCCCCCTCCTCAAATGAAAATAAGAGAGAAGAATGCCTGAGATCCTTGGCTCTTACAGCATCTTCAGAAATAAGGAACAACCATGTACAGAACAAAATCATATGAAAAATGTTGTAATATATAATATTTGTAATTTGTTAATATAATCAGTAATCTGATGTCAAGATAGTTCTACTTAATCTGGAAAACATGAAATACATCTCAATAGTAATCATCTTAACCTAACTAACAAATGAAGAATACAATTGCTAAAACTTTATGTCATCCAATATATGTGACCACGGAGTAGATGTTAAATGTCATCACAAGGCAGAAGCCTAGTCAAATATTTCAAATTCAAACTTCAAAGCAACATTACAAAAACCAAAAAGCACAGATTCAGCTCCCAAATTATCAAGATGAGATAGCATTTCATACCTCTCCGGTGTTTTCAGGCATGGAACTGTCAAATCTAAAAAATTAAAATAAAAAAATTACTAACTTTGGAATAAATCAAAAAATATTTTATGCAAAAAAATAAGACAGAGATTCACCAACATACCTGGAGTTACTTTATGAACAATGGTTAGTGATAGAAAAGCAGGAGGAGTAAACTCAGGTTGGCCAACATCAGTATCCAGATAAGCTACTTTGGTGTATTTGTTCAAGAGGATGTTTAGGAGATAGCGGGAGAAGGTTGTCTTCCCACAATTCTTGGCACCACATATAAGAGCAATCGGAAGCATTGAACTGTGTGCAATGGACTCTGTGGCCTCTAACCACTGCTCTGGGATGCATATGTCTGGTGAAGGAGAAGAATCCATCCCTTTCTCTCTGTAAAAGTGCAAGACAACTTTTCTTGATTAAGCATATTTTTGTCAGTGAGTCATGCAAATTTCCAAATGGTGCAATGCACTGCAAGCATTCAATAACTGATTTGAAAGGAAGCCAATCCACCTGATTCAGTCTGTCATGATTTGAATTTAAACACTTGGACTGAATTGGATTGGGTTGGTACTTAGTAAACTTGTGAATTTTTTTCCTTTAATTTAGGGTACATTTCAAATTATACAAGCAATATGCAATTATTCAAGTAGTTGGGCCCAGCTTATGGATGGACTTGGGAATCTCAATCAATTTTCACCGAGTGAATGAAGAGTAACAGGATGCCCTTTTCTTCACTTTTTTTGTGCTCTTCTAGTTTGAAAGATGACAACATTGAAGTTTTTTTTTAAAAAAAAAAAAAAAGAGTCCATAATTGAAGTATTTACACACATGTCATACTTCCTTTATATTTCCATTAACTATTTGAATGAAAATTGAAATAAAGAACTTCATTTTAACAATTTAAAGATTATAAAGACTAAATACAAACAATTAAAAATAGAAAAACTAAACAGACATGGACTATATTAAGAGGATGAAAAATACCCTATATTCTATTTGCGGAAGGGATGCCTATTAATATATGTGTATCATCTTATTGTTTATTTTCATGCATGTAGTATCCACATTTAGTTACTCTTGTGCGAATTAAGGGAAGAAATATTTCTTGACAAGATCCACTATTTTGAAGCAACTTAATTTTGACATAACTACTGCTCTCAGCTGTCTCTTTCGCTGGAGCATTACAGAATCATATATGAACGTTCAGTCTCATAGAATAAATCCCCCTTAGACCAGAAACAGTATACCTCAAATGAAAACTATTCCTGACTCCTGACTCATGACTCAAGTTTGTATTGACAGGCCTGCAAATTCTCAGCAAGGATTGATCCTCTAAGTTAAATTTTGAACTTTTGATTATGACAAACGGTGCACTGACACCTTTCTGGATTTGCCTCCTTTAAAGCGGCAAAAGGCAAAGTAATCTCGATTGTTGATGAGAAAATCAACCATTAATAGTTCAAACATATTCACAATTTGTTATGCCTGTGGAAGTAATATGGATAGTTGATTTGCTCATAAAAAACAAAGATTACTTAAACCTTAACCCTCACTATAGAGGAGCTGGAGTCCACCTTTCATACAAGCAAATTATACCGATAAATAATTTGCTTGTTTAAACAGAACCTACTTCCCATGGATACATGGTAATTAATTACTAATCATAGACAGACATAACCTATATAATCTAATATCTTTGCCCAGAGCTATGTTTAAATCATAAGATTTAGTGCACTTTCCTTGTTTATGAAGCATGCAGCAAATGCAACGTTTTTTTCCCACCAAAGTGGAGCAATACTATTGGGAGGTGGTGCTATACTAGTAATTTCTTTTATTCAAACAGTTATTGTATACAAGTATTGGCAGATAGAGAAATTCAAATGATATTTATTGCATACTAGAAGTTGTTTCAAAATCCCACTATTTACTTACACGAGACTTTATTGTTACGGCATGCTAAACACATAAATCCGAGGTTTCGAAGAACTGATGTACAGAACAAAATGAGGAATCGCACCTGATGGAACAGAAGTAGCGGGTGATTGTGAACAATGAGAAGACTAAAGCGACGGTTCTTCCTGGCAAGGAACACTTGCACCACAAAGGCGTCAATTCAAAACGTGAATTGGGTTTTGATTTTTGAAACCCTTTTTTTTTTCCTTCTGAAATTGAATGTAGGACGGCTCGGAACAGTGGGCTCGGGTCGAGTATGAAAACTTGGTTTTATTTTGAGGGTTGCTAGGTGCACCCAGTAATTTTTTAAATGGCAAAAATGTCCCTGGCTTCTTTCTTCATTATTAACGTTTATTTTTTCTCGGAAATGCATTGTACGCCATTTTTGTTGGCTGTGTTTCTCTCATTTTCTGTTTTTCTTACGGCATTGTCTCCGGTTCGTGGGTTCGTTGTGAACGGTTAGGTGCGATGAAGGTGAAGGTACTGGTGTTGAGCGTTGTGGTGGTCGTCGACGGCATACGAGGTACGCAGAAGGTGGTGTCTCTGTCGGGGACGTATGGATCAGTTACGAATCAAATTGATCCGTAAGTCTCTTACGGATCAAGTTGATCCGTAAGTCTCTTACGGATCAAGTTGATCCGTAAGAGTAAATTTTTTTAATATTTTATAATTAAGTTTCCCTTTTTTAAAAAAATTATTAATTTGTTTGTATGGTCATTTTTTATTTGAGTTGGTTAGATGGACGAAGATGAGTGAATGTATGAAAGTATAATGTCTGAAGAAGCGGATATGGATTATCAAAATGAAGAAGCATGTGGTGCGAATGAACCGCATGTTGATTGTTTCGAAGCGTTCAATACTTCTTAGGTTATAATGTTCATATTTGTGAGAGATTTAATAAAATGAATACTGGTAGAAAACTTAAATTATGTGGATTGCTTTGTAGGTGTTTGACAGTCGAGAGGATGTTTTGCGGTGGGCTCGATCTGTTGCTCATGAAAAGAGATTTGTGGCAGTGATTATAAGGTCAGACACAAACACAGGTAGTAGAGAAAGGACTTTGTTTGTGTTAATTGACTGTGAAAGGAGTGACGAATATAGGTGTAGGAAAAAAGAATTTATCAGAAGAGACACTGGGACTAGGAAATGTGGGTGTCCCTTCAAGCTTCGTTGCAAGCCAGTGGTTGGAGGAGAAGGCTGGATGGTGAAGTTGATTTGTGGAGTGCATAATCATGAATTGGCCAACTCATTAGTTAAACATCTATATGCGGGGCGATTGACTAAAGCTGAAAAAACACTTATTGCTGATATGACGAAGTCCATGGTGAAACCAAGAAACATTTTGCTAACTCCAAAGGAACACAATGCCAATAGATGTATGACCAATAAACAGATATACAATGCAAGAAGTGCATTTCGTTCTTCCACAAGAGAAAGCGATCTTGAAATGCAACATCTGATGAAGCTTCTTGAACGTGATTAGTATATTCATTAGCACAAAATAAAGGATGAAGACGTGGTTCGTGATATCTTTTGGTGTCACCCTGATGCAGTGAAGTTAGTCAACACATGTAATTTGGTGTTTTTGATAGACAACACCTACAAAACAAATCGATACAGACTCCTACTGCTCGATTTTGTTGGGGTGACACCAACTGGGATGACATTCTCTGCCGGTTTTGCATATGTGGAGTGTGAACCCGTTAATAATTTGGTTTGGGCTTTACAACGCTTTCAAGACCTTTTTTTAAAGTGTGATGCTTTACCTGTAGTTATTGTCAATGACAGAAACCAAGCATTGATGAATGCAATGAAGGCTGTATTCCCTAATTGTACAAATTTGTTGTGCAACTTTCACATAAACAAGAATGTGAAGGCCAAATGTAAATCACTAATTGGGCAAAAAAATGCTTGGGATTATGTCATGGATTGTTGGGGATGTCTGACTAATTGTCCTTCAGAACAACAGTTTGATGAATGCCTGAAGAAGTTCAAAATTGCTTGCTCACCTTGGCCAATGTTTGTTGACTATGTCAAGGAAACATGGATAATACCACACAAGGAAAAATTTGTTTCCGCCTGGACTAATAAGGTGATGCACTTAGGAAACACAACAACAAACAGGTATGAAATTGTTCAACTATTTCTATTAACGTTGATGAATTGATGGAATTGTATTATTGTATATGTTTATTTTTATTTGTGTATTTGAAATGTAGGGTTGAATCTACTCACTCGTCTGTGAAAAGATTGTTACAAAATAGCCTTGGAGACTTATGCAGTGTGTAGGATGCCATGAACAACATGATTACGTTGCAGCACACGGAGATTAAAGCATCATTTGAAACAAGTACACATGTCGTTGGACATGTCTTCAAAAAAACCTTATACAAGAGGCTTCTTGGAATGGTTTCAAGGTATGCTTTAAATAAGATTGTTGTTGAAATAGAGCGTGTTGACTATGCTGGCAAGAATCCTTCAAGTTGTGGTTGTGTGGTGAGAACCACGCTTGGTCTTCCTTGTGCTTGTGAGCTATCCAAATATGTTGGTGGTTGCATCCCATTGGATTCAATCCATATGTTTTGTTGGAGACTAAGTTTTTCTGACCAAGGGTTATCTGAGCCCGAAGTGAGCATCAAGGCAGAAATAGAAACAATATCCAAAAGATTCAAAGAACTTGATGTTTGTGGCAAGCTTACTCTGAAGACTAAACTTTGGGAAATTGCATACCAAAATCAGAATTCGATGTGTCCTCCTCCAGCAAAGGTTAACACAAAGGGGGCACCGAAGAAACCTATGAGCAGGAACCCAAGGTCAACAAAGTGTGATCCATCTTACTGAGAGTATGTAGATGCCTTTGAATCTATGCAAAATAGCAATTCATCGGTGAGGTGTACTGCATCATCCTCTGAGCAACTGAATCGAAGAACGATGATGCCCATGTTGGATTAGTTTCAGCCATTTATGCAGGACTTCATTGATAAGATTGTTGATGTCAAAGTTGATGGTAACTGCGGATATTAGTTGGTTGTTGGTTTATTAGGTATGGGTGAAGACTCTTGGTCGGTGGTCCGCTACCATCTTCTTAAAGAACTTGGGAAATTCTCAGAAGACTATATCCGGCTCTTTGGTGGCACGAAGAGATTTGAGGAATTAAGGATGTCACTACATGTTGATGGGTTAACCAAGGTATGTAAGTTATGTTTTTGCTTTTTAATACTTAACTTTACAATTAAGTTTGACGTGTATATTTGTTTCATTTAGGTGACTACGGATAAGTGTATGGATATAACGGACATGGGACATGTCATTGCATCAAGATATAATGTAATCGTTGTATCTTTGTCTAAACAACAAAGCATGACATTCTTTCCTCTTAGAAGTCAACCGCTGGCAAATTCTTCATTGCATTGTATAATTTGTATCGGTCATGTGTATGACAATCATTTTGTTGAGATACATTGTAGATATGAAGTGTTTTTTTTATATTTATGCAATGAGTTTTGTAGGATTGAGTTAACACTTTTTTCGCATGTACAACAAGTTTGTTTAAAAGAACATTGTCCTTTACCGCCTGTAGCATTGTTATGGTCTAGCAATTGTCATCCTCAGGCGAAGTTGTGACCAACTCCATATATTAGCAGAATGCAGCATTACAAGAGCTTCGTGATGTTTAACAGAGACTATGTTGGCATAAATGATGATTGAACATGTAATTTATAATGACTGATCATTTTGAATTGGATTTTCACATTACATTTATGTGTCTTTGTATATTTGTTACGTCCATAACAAAATTATTACTTAATTCTAAAAAAGCATGTATAATATATCGTTATCTGAGTTGACAACACATTGTGAAAAAGCATGTATGATAAATTGTTGTCTACGTTAACACAAAGCGTGCGACAGGACCTTGCACAACATGACTACACATGCAGATCCGATGCAAGGTAAAGCGTGTCACATCATTGGTGTAGTTGACAACACATACAGAAAGCATGTGCATGCATATTTTTAATTTTTAAAAAATGCAGCATTAATATTAAAACTCATCTATATATATGACACCGCCTAACACAATAAAAAACCACAAGTTTGAGTTGTAACCCAACTCTTACAAAAAACTATGGCATTTTTGGGAGAGACAAACAGTCAGACAGTTGTGAACTCCACATTAAGCTTTATTTTTCCAAATGGATCCATTGTTCACAACGGCAGTGGTGTTTGTTTTCAAGCTTCCACTCTAGTTCTCATTCGTGTACCTAACGGTTGTGATTTTCAAGTGTTAAAAACCAAAATACATAATACCTTTAAGCTAACCGACAAGCAATTTTTGGATGAAATTTACTACCGACAGCCTTTCACATATGCAGGTAATCAATTTCGGTTTCAATGTATGCAACTGAAAAATGATGCTGGTGTTAACACAATGTTAATGTGTAATCATCAATTTTCGTTTGTTGGTCTGATTGAGTTATTATGTACCATTGCAAGAACACCAGATGGTATTTTAAACTTACTTCAAGCCACTATGACCCCTACTCATGATGCCCTGCTATATTATAATAGGAGGTGAGACATGTCACGCCAAAATGAGTTTGTTAGTTACTTGTTCACAGAAAAAAAATCCCAAAAAGTTTGACATTCCTTTTGGATGTACCATGGATGAACTGAAATATTTGATCAAGCAAGTTGCATCTCATGAGATTCCCCTTTATGGTATTGACGAAACACAAACAGTAAGGTGATTGTTTTTTCGACAACTAAGCCACCATGAGTATTCAGAAAAAGTTATCAAATTTGAAATAATTGAACTCAAAACCAATGATGACGTGATAAAGGTGTTAATTGAGTCTAACTACTAGAAAAAGATTGGGCCAATAGAAATTTTAGTTGTTTTTAGTAAACCTGTAATGGAAATGGAAGACGAGTTGTCCTTGTCGCAAAATTAGCATGAGTTAGTTGTAGTATTTGATGCAAATTTAATTTCGTTCGACTATGTTGAAGTTAATGTAGTGTTTGAATTAATGTATCGCATAATCGTTCCTTTTTTTGTTTTTCTGGAAATGGAACACGACTTGTCGTTCTCTGTTAAATATTATTTCTACTACTTTTACTTTTTTGTCGGTGTTGCAAATTTATTTTAAATATAAAAAAAACAACTACAACAAACGAAAAATAAATTAATTTTAAAGATTACAATTAGACAAATTATTTAAACTCAAGTAGTTCATTTTTTTTAAAAGAAACTACTATAAAATTAAAATTTAATTAAAATATATTTTGTCATAAATTAAAAATAATTTAATGTTGAACTAATTAAAAATATTTAACAAAGTATATTTAACTCTGATGCAAAATATGGAAATCAAGAAAATAAATAAATTATATGAGTCAATTATTAATTTAATATAATATATAATGCTTGAAATTAGAAGGTTTTATTTTTTAGTCTCTCAAATTAGAAGGTTTTATTTTTTAATCTCTTAAAAAAAATATAAATGTTACGTCAAATTTAAGGAACTAAGAAATACAAATTTTTATCTGAGGAGACAAATTAAAAAGAATATTTTTTTAATTTGAAAGAATAAAAATATAAAATTTTATTTGCAGACTAAATAAATATTTTTTTTAATTTGAGGGACTAAAAATATAATTAAACCTTAATAGAATTATGGGTAATTTTTATGAGATGCAACTAATTGGTTGAGACTATATTTTGGAAAAGATGTGTTTGTATTTTACCCTCTCTAGTTTATTATATTTACATCCACCACTCCTCAATTTCTTCTTTTTTTTTCAAGTATTTGATTTAAAAATAAAATTTTATGGTTTTTTCAATAATAATAGCTACTAACTACTTTTGTTGCTCCCAATGAGTTAAGATCTTAAATTATTACTAATTATGTTTTATTTCCTTAAGCAAAATCTTGGATCTAAATATTTTGAATGAAAAAATATGATTGAATGAAGAAATCCTACTTAAGATGATTAGTAAAGCTTTCCAGTAAAGATTAATCTTTAATGAACAAATTCACACAAATATTAATTAAGATGAAAAAAAATAATTATAAACATGAAAATTATTACTGCTAGTTGAGCTTAATTTTGACTGTTTCAATTGATGAGCCTATCATCAGTTTGATTTGTTATTAATTTATTTTGTCGAGCCCTTGGATTCAATTTATGATTCATGATTGGATCGATCATCTAGACGACATCAACCAGGTGCTTATAATTATACCTAGTATAGTGATAATTAAAATTTAAAACATATTTAAAAAAACACTTTTCAAAAAATTATTTAATAGGCAGCGAGTTGATCACAATCCTAATATCATCCATTAAGCTAGATTAGGCAATCCTAACATAGAGATCGAATTTCAACATAAAATGTGTAAATAAACTACGACTGATCCGTGCGCCGCCTGCGTCAAGACCTAACATATACTAGCTAGTTTTGTGTGACACTCCTGATAATCCTGAGGCATTCTTCGATCAGCTCATGTGTCGATGTGCTTGGCGTGACCACCCCTGGGTTGAGATGGCTCTCCAACCTCTCCGCAATCGCATGGCAAGCTTCCTGTTAAATACAAAACAAACAAATTAGACAAATTATTATGAAAAAATTGACGTAAATGACGTAAATTATTAGTAACACTTACCACTGCATGTCTCGGCTCGGCCACATCGGACCTTGCAGATGTCGACGGTGCTGCTGGCTTCGTGATCGGACAGATATCTGTGTCTGGATCCTGAGTGGCAACTCTGGGCTGCGTAGCATGACCATTTGCCCGAGGATCTGATGGCTCACTGCCCTGGCACAACGCAAAAGAACCAGTCCATGTAGTCGCTGACACACTGCCCTGGCACAACGCAGCTGTCACCTGCTGCAGCCATATGGTCCGAATAGTGCATCCACCTGTCATGTATATCATCAAACGACACCCATGAATCGGCAGGCGGAGCAGGAATGATCTAGGTGTATCCAAACTACCGCATGACTCTCTCTGGTCGGTAATACACAGCAACAGACCCCCAACGCAGCAGACCGGAATAACATGAAATCATATGGAAGTCCCGGACCAGTCGGTGCTCCCCATATGGGATCCAACAGACATCCAGAATTCAGAGTCAGTCCAGGCGCTCCCTGTACGTCGGTGTACGTATGGTCTTCACGGTCTTCTTCGTAGCAATCCACCTATAGGCACACGGTGAATCCTCGTCGTAGTCCGGATCAGCAATGGACTACGCGACTGAGGGAAAATGATCGTATATCTAGCACTACAGAGGTAACATGAAAATCATAAAAATTAATAATGAAAGTCTAAAAAAATTTCAAGTTAAACATTGTTGAACCTCAATGAATCAAAAACATGTTTGTTACCTGCAACATCGTGATGTAACCACTAAGCTGTCGGCTGGTGCTGATAGAAGCATCATTCAGGTGGTTGTACATATGCACCAGCATAACTACTCCCCATGCGTACCTCCTAGTCTGACTGAGGTCACGAAGGGTCTCCAAAAACACAACATGAACATTGGTTGCACTCTTGTTAGCGAAAAGAGTGCAACCCAAAAGATGAAGAAGAAACGTGTGAGCCGCAGCTGTCCAATGTTCTGCCTGGCATCGTCGCTCATAGATATCACGTACCCATTGCAGGAGTACATACGGTCCACGACACTGCGCTGTCTCAGCCGTGGCAGCCTCTACAGTGACCATCAATAACTCCACCAGCATCTGTACAACATCATCCACGTGCACGGGCTGAAAGGCATGCAAGTCACCAATCACGGGCAGATTCAGAAGAGACGTGATGTCATCCAGCGTGATCGTCACCTTTCCCACAGGGAGATGAAAACTAGAAGTCTCCCGGTGCCACCGCTCGACAAACGATGACAAAAGTCCCCGATCGCCAGTGTCTATGGAACACGCGATCAGAGGACTTAGTGTTGTCCCAGCAACTAGCCCCTCAATGGCAAGGACAGACCTGTCTAAACTATGCACCTTTCTCCCGTGAAAGGATAACTTCAACTCAGGACGCTCCTGAATTGAAGTATAAAGGAACACATAATTAGTTAACATCATCTTTTAAAGGAAAACAAATTTCAATGATAAAGTATAATTAACAACTAACTAAAATTCAATATTATAAATACCTCTCTCATCCATATGTTACCTGCAATGTGATCCACATACTCGGTCAGCACAGATCGGTCCCTCGGACCACCCGGAAATCCCTCAAGCTCATCCTCAGCAGCCTGTGCGCCTGTGTCTGCAGGAGTGTCTACCCCAGTGTCCTGTACATCACCTCCTGCTATCGGCTCATCCGCATATACGTCAGCCTCAACCGAAGCTCCATCAGCATCTGTCGCAGAGACCACTGGCTCATCGTTCGCAACAGTGACAGGTACTTGTTGCCTACGTGCGGATGCCGTAGGCCGTTGACGCTGCGGAGCATCATCAGAATCATCATGATCTCCTCTACCCACACCTCTGCCAGTATCGTGCCCTAAGGCACGACCTAATCCTCGGGTCCTAACCATGATCTGCAAATGTCTACCGCAAATTCCATCATTGATTTCATTCACTTAAATTTCATTGGTCTAATGCAAATTTCATTGACTCAAAGTCATGCAAGTTGTCAGGATTTCATTGACTGTAGGGCTATCATTCAGTCAATTATTTATTTGAAAGGTTGTTAGGATTTCATTTATGTATTTGAAAAGTTTAGTTTAAATGTGTATTTTTAAGAACGAAAAGCTACTCATGTTGATAGTACGTAATATATATGTTTCAAGTGAAAGCTCCTAAAATGGTAATTTACAATGGAAATTATTTAAAAGTTGTTTTGTAACGGTGATAGAAGTAGGCTTCCAGCATAGCAGTGTAGGCCTGCTTCGATCACATTTGATGGAGAGGGAGAAAGAGGAAGATAAAGACTAGATCTTATGATTTCTCTTGAACTAGACCTTGTGTATATCTGGCATTAGTTGAAGTTAGCTCAAGCCTTCAAGTATCATGATACATCTTCATATCTGAAGGTGGTTGGAAACAAATTAAAGGATATATTAGAGGTATGCAAGCTTTCTGACCATATTGAATAAAAATTGAAGGTGCATTTATATTACTTTACAACACCACAACACAATCTAACAGCTCTAATTAATTAAACCAGAGATAGTGAACAATTACTATTGCTTAGTAGACGAGTATTTAGGGTAATTTCAAAATGGGGTGATTGTTATTTAGAGTTGAGATCTGTTTTGGCAAATTTGTCAGAGTAACCAGTTGTTGTCTTATGCCTCTTACTAAGTGGTTATTTTGCTTCAAAATATGATTATCATCTCTGTAGTTGGAATTATCTATTTCCCCTTCGAATTATCTTGGCAGTTGGAACTTATAACACTATCACGGACAAGAGTGATGTGTATAGCTTTTGGGTTGTGCTTATTGAGATGATATCATCAATGCCAGCAGTTTTAGCAGCCAGGGAAAGAGATGAAGTTAACTTGGCAAATATTGCGATGAAAAAGATTCAAGCAGGAAAGCTTAGTGAGCTTGTAGACCCATCCTTTGGGTTTGAGTCAAACCAACCAACAAAACTTTGTACAAACTCATGTGTAGCTAAACTATATGTACCAGATTTTTCTTCTAGAAAATATGAGAAATAGTAAATTGCATGTTATTAATTACTAATCAAAACTAAATTGTTGTTCCACCTGCTTTTAAGTTCCCAATAGACAATAGGGGGAGATTTGAAGGCTGAAACAAAAGTTTGAGAGTCAACAAGGTTTGTGTGAGTTGTAATCCCGCTTCGGTTTCCTTAGTTTGTGAGTACTTTGTCCTAATTCTTTGACTCTGGTGACACTCCTTAGTTTCTGAAGTGCTATTGGATGTATAGGTTAAAATTGTAGTGTGCATTGTGGTTATGGGAATATTGCCACATTTTTGCATTGGATCTATAGGTTATGTCACGTACTTTAGAGCATGCTTTGATGAACGGAATAGTTAGGAAAGGGAACAAGATGGAACACATATGCAACCATTAACTCCACTTATAAGGTGGTTTTCAACCATTAACCCTCAAAATTGAATGATAACAATTAAAACAGAAACAAATAAAATGTACTATGCATAGTAAACTTTAATTCGAACCAAAAAAGCTTCCAAGATTATAATATACAACATCACAGTTACCAATGCTCTTGCTAAATTGACAAAGCAAATTGTGACAACAATCTAATAAGAATGATCCAAATTAGAGGTATTATTTAATCTTCTACCAAAGTAATACTCAATGTTGGAAAAAGAAAGTCTATAATATATAAAGTAGTTACAATTCAGAGTTCAAACAAACACCTTAGCTCCTTCATTTAATATTCAACATTGATAGCGTAGAAGTGCAAAGAAAGGGAAGATAGCATGAAACAAAGAGAGCAGACTTACCTGAGAATTCGTGTAACTAACAACTCGTGAGAAATAAAGAACCTTGATGAGTAAGCTGCAAATTTCAGAACAAAAAGACACCAAATTCAAATGTTATTATATTCTACACATAATCCCCCAAATTTCAAACTATTATAAACTTAATCAACTAACCCTAAATCCTAATTTCAAAAAAAGTCACTATTTATCAAATATTTGTCAATTTTAAAAATTCTTGCATGTGAGCTAACTTTAATCTTTGGATCAAAAACAATTTTCCTAACTTGCTACTCAATTAGGTTGCTTCACTACTTACTCTAAATGACAACAACTACTACAAAAGACATTGGTAATAATAGAAGATATAAGACTAATCTTGAACCTTCAGCTTAACTTTTAAGTGTAGGTCTTGGACATAATATTAAAACATCTACATCACTAAGCAGTCAAGACTAAGAGCTTTATTCTTGTCAACTAGATTCTACTAATTAAATTTGAATTTTAAAATGAGGCACAATCAGCCTGTGCATTGTCCTCATTTAAATTTTAATATGCACTCCAATGATGGCTTTCAGGAGAGTTGATCCTTGACAAACAATATATTCAACTGGGAAAGCAAATCAAATTATAAAAATATATGTATTTTTCAACAATATATTGAAGACTACGGATCAACTTGATCCGTAAGCATCTTCCGGATCACCTTAATCCATAAGGAGCTTACGAATCAACTTGATCTGTAAGTTTCTTCAACATCTTACGGATCAAGTTGATCCGTAATCTTCTATATTGCTAACTACTATGTATGGATCATCTCTGCACCTATATAGATCAACTAAGAACGCCGGAAAATGAATACAAAACGTTGCTAACCTCGACAATGCCGACGCACGGAGGGAGAACACCACCCTCAATTTGCCTGGGCTACTCAACACCAACGGTGGCGCGGTCGCAGAACATGGACTCTCGGCACGGAGGAAGAAGACAACGCTCATGGGGGGAACAAACGCGGCACAGAGGATGACGACGGTGGGTGAAACTTTTTTTAGACCAGGGTAGAGTGAAAGGAAGAAGAATGCGGGTGAGGTGAGGTGAGGGGTCAGGAAGAAGAAGAAAAAATGGTGAGGGGTGAGGAGGAAGAAGAAGGCCAACGCGGGAGGAAGGGAGGGAGAGAGACTGAACTATTTTTTTAAAAAAAATAAATTAAGGCAGGGGTACCAAAGTCTTTTTACATGAACTGCTAGGTGCATTAGCAAAAATGATTGGTGCACCTAGCACCACTCTTTTATTTTATGCAACCAGGTTGCCTTGAATTCCAAGTACCAACAGGAGATTATATTTGTAGCTATTAATAAAAGTATTTATTTTCTTTGATTTACATATTTTTTATTTATGAATTATCTTTTAATATGCATATTTTTTTTTATTTCTTTCATAAATCTTTCAAATGTAACCGTCATCACATCTCCTAAAAAAATCTGTTATTACTATTTTTTTAACTACTTTTCTTTTTCTTTTTTTAAGAAAATAAAGATAAAGGCACAAAGCCTGTCTTTTTCAACTAGTCTAAATTTAATGATTATCCACTTATGGTGTCATCCAATAAAAATTATTGTTTGAATTATTTTAAAAATAAAAAACTTATCATATATGATATATTATGATTAGATGATTTTGTAAAACTTTTTATATGTGCATTAATCTTTTTATCAATATAATTTGTCCTATTTCTCCTTTCAAAAACAAATTGTCCTATTTCTATTTATTGGCTAAAAAAATGCGCCTCCTAAGGAGAGAAGAGACAGTTGAGAATTTCTAATTGATATTATTAGATCTTCTTAATCGTCTTACTCTTTTGATTTATCATTTTTTATCATTATCTCTAAATTTAATCTCAATTTTTTTTTAAAAAAAATCTATTTATAAATTTTTTGATGCAATACATAAATTAAAATACTAGTATTTCAATATATCAAATTCAACTTAATATACTTCTAAAGGATAATTAACCATAAGCCATGACGATGTGTTGTGATAATTATATAATATTTAATAAATACTGCTTATATGATTGAGTAACTATCATATTTTTATAACATTCACTTTGGATTATGATTATTGGATTAAAAATGTTGAGTTTTCCTCACACAGCATGTACCCTTAAAAAGAGTGTTTCAGGATATACAATCCAAACATTTGTACGAGATTACTATACTCAATCACTCTTAAAATACAATTCTATATTTATACACTATAAGTTATTTAAATTTTTTTTCACTAAGTATTATTAAAAAATATACACTATTAATTAATTAAAAATTATTTTAAATATAACTTTTAAAACAATTATCATAAAAATTAATAAATTTATGTACATATCAAACTGTGATAAGATGTTAGTGCAAAAGTAGATTTCAATTAATTTACATATTGTGTATAAATATTTTTATTTTTATTTATTTTATCTTTTTATATCACTACTAAAAAAGTGTATTTTATTACACGTATCTAAATTTGATTGTTGCAAAACCGTCGTTGTTCAAGATGGAGACAATTTTGTAAATACCATTGTCGCAAAATCGTCTTTGAATTTGGACAATTTTAAATTTAAAGTGCGGTCGGTCATTCCTTTCCTTTCACTCACTTCACTCGTTATCTTCTCTCTTCTTTCCAATGCTTTCTCTCATCTTCCCAAGGCTATGGAGAAGACACATCTGGATATGAACGAGGAGGGTGTCCCCCCCACCGCCTTACGCGAGGTGTCTCTCCTTCAACTTCTCTCCCAATCCATCTACATCTGACACAGTCACATTTGTCATCAATTCTCGTTCTCTTGCAGTTTTAGACACAAGAGTAGTGGATCCATTTATTGCACCAAACACTCTTCTAAGTTCTGAGCTAGTGAGCTTGCAATGACCATTATCTCCGATTTCAACGAAGAGGAGTAGAAACCCACTCACTCTTCACCACCGCAACCCCAATCCTCTTCCTCTTTGTCTTCGTTCAGTGCTACTTTTGATCGGTCAAACCATATCGCTTTTCTAGAGAGAGTCTTCGAGTTCTTCTCCGAACACAACAACTTTCTGGAGACGGAGAGCGCCGAGAAGGTGATAGTGTCACTATTGCAGGCCGTTGAAGAGAAGTGGGAGTTTCTCAAGGTGGAGATAGAAAAGGCCGAGAAGAAGCAGAGAAAGGACCTTAAGGCCTCAGAGGAGAAGGGGAAATCCGACAATATGTTGAAGGAAGAAAAGGAACCCAAAGCCAAAGACACCAACAAAGACGAAAGTGCCTCCAGAGGTACACCCAAGAAAGCATATCTTTTGCTTTCTTTGATATTAGTTCCTTGCTGAATTAATGGACAAGTCTCGTGTACATAAAATTTTAGATGGTGATGGTTTCAAGAACATGTGGATTTACTGCTTACATGAAATACGCAAATTAAATACAACACTTTGTTTTGGTCAATAGAATATTTTGTATATATAAAAACTATTTCTTTATTTAATATCTTTTGGGTTTAGGTTTTTTTGTAGAAAAGTATTGAAAATATCTATATTAAGGTCATTGCTCCAGTGGACCATTTCATAGGTGGTCCATTGTACATCATTATTTTTAGCTCTTAGATCAATTAAGATGCAAAGTTTTATTATACACCTTCCCATATTTTAACTTTCTCCTTCTTCATCTTCTTTGTAATCCTCTCCCTCTCTTCCTACAACCTTCATGGTGCCTCTATTTCTATTTGCCATGCACTACCATCACTTTTCCCCCCTGCTTCTTATCCGTACTCTCCCTTCCTCTCTCACAACCTCCGATGGAACCTCCAAGCCCGCTCACACCTTCGCTTTCTCTTCTATGAAAATCAAAACCCATCCACTATTTCTGAAAATCAAAATCCAATTCTTATTCTTATTCAAGAAAAAAAACCCATAAATTTAAAACCCACCCCACTATGGTGCATCATATTTTTTCTTCCTCTTTCTTATCTCACCACATCAATGCAAATTAGGAATTTGAAAAGCATGGTATGACATCAAGCAGAAACGGAGAGCAAAACTGAGGCAAGAGACAAAGAAGGAAAATTTTCTCCCTTCATTGTTTAAAACCTTGTTGAAAAATCCAAATCAATTGGAGCGCAAGAACAAAATTGTTGAAAAAGTTTTTGATTTTTTACATACCAATGTTGTTACTGATAGAAAGTGTTAGATTTCATCTTAAAATCAATTGGCATCAAGTGAAGTTGCCCAACAGATATATAAGTTGCACTCCAAGGAGTGAGGCAGCCGATGTGGGACTTGAATATTTCCCAATAGAAAGAGCTTGTGGTCAATGTTGTGAAGTGAAAGTGATGAATCTAAAGGATATGTGAAGAAATTAAAAGAGGAAACAAACGTCAACGCCACCCGTAATTGCCTCTAGCGGTGGCGAAGGTGGAAGTTGTAGAAGAGGAAGAGGATTACAGAGTAGATGAAGATGGGAAAAGTTATAATATGAGAGGGTGTATAATAAAACTTTGCACCTTGATTGATTTGAAGACTAAAAAAAATGGTATATAATGGACCACCGATGAAGTGATCCATGAGAACAATAACCCTATTTAAATCCAACTCAATTGCCACATTCAAATTATAATGAGAATCTGAATGATCGTTGGACTCCAACCTTTTTAGATCATCATCACCTTTGATTATGATTTACTTTTTCTTGATTCATTTCACTTGTATTATTACATTTTTATTTGTGATTATAATCTTTCTTATTTAATTTATACTTACATTGTTTATCGTCACTTGAATTCAGATGTAGCATTCATTCTAAGATAGGAAGATAATCTATAACTAAAAATAAGAAAATATAAAATTTTGTTGTACACATTTTTTGTGCTATATTTTACTCGTATACCTACTTACATAAACTATTATTTCTTTCCTACTATCTTAGTTTATGTTGCCTCACTCTTGCTTTACTTCCCCTTAATTCCACTCCCCAAATCATCCACACACCCTCTAATTGCATTATACATACCACCCATTACCATTTAACTTAGCTTTTATTATATTTTTAGTTATTTTATTTATATTTTTAAATAAAAATAGAGACACGCGAAATATCTCTATTCGCATATCAATAATAATAAAATAATATTTATTAGACAGATAGTTTGTAATTCCATTCAACAAGTTCCAAATGAACACATATGGCAGATCCTTTTATTCTTTTTGAAGATGGTTGGCTATTTGGCACGACGCACTGCTAATCTACTGTTATTTGATGCCTTTGAAATAGACGAGTTAGCATCAAACCAGAATTTGAATTTAAGACTTGCATAGATGTGGTGGTTATAGTGTTAAGGAACAAGTTATTGACTTCGAACTGCTTGTGGGATTCGTATTATTAACTTTTCCCCCCTTCTCGTCTATCTCTCTACAGTTTTATTTTATTTTGTCTTTTCCCCCCTAGAAGTGCGATTACCTCAACCTCACGTACACACAACTTTATAAATTTAATTTATATGCATTGTTTATGAAAATATTTTTGCATAAACATATCTAATAGAAATTCATCTTGTTGCCAAATTATATAAATAAATATGATGTAGCATAGGGTGAATTTATGTCCGTATAAAAATATTTTATATTATCAGTATATAAATTAAATTCAATAATTATTTTCCAAGCACATAAGATATATTCATTCTTATTAATTAAAAATATAATTTGCTTGTGAAATAGGGAGGTGTGAACCAAAATAAGAACAATCACAATTAATGATCAAATTTAGCAACAGGTTAATGACAGTCATTATTAAGCCGCTGTAGTCGTGACAGCTGATTGATTTTTGTCATTAATTTTTTTTTTTACTTAAGTCCTTTAGTGATTAAATTTATGACTGATAACTCCAGTTTCTAATATAAGTACTTAAATCTATTGTCAATTCCTTTACTAATCGTGTAATATTTTAAAGTGTTAGTTAAAGTGATTGATTATTTAGTAACAAACAATAAGTGGTCGCAAATGGTTATTTGTTTTTATGGACATAAAAAAGTTTGATCGTCAAATTGATATCATGTGTATATTATGCAACCAAATATATTTAAGGGAGTGTTTATTTCAAGTTATCTTTACTTATTTTTAGGAATATGAGGTTGGAAAAAATTATTTCCATATTTGTTATGGGGCAAGTTATATAACGATTCATAGACATCTTTATTAATGGGAAAGAGATATTCTCGTGTTCATGCCAATTTTTATTCCTGAGGGAGAGAGTGGGTAAGTTGATTCCCATGGAGGTGGGAATGCATTTACGTGAGTAAAAAAAATTCAGAAGTAGTCTTATTACCCACTACCCATGATGGCATCTACAGTTTTCTGATGGCTTTTTTTTTTTTTCCTTAATTAATAGCATTTATGTTAAAAGTGTAATGGGGGAGGGTACAATGACAGCCAAACACATATGTGGTGTGGTGTTGGCTTTTTTTTTTAACAGAAGTATTGTCTTTTTTCTGCAAAAGGAAAATAAGCGTTAATTGTTAAAAAAATATTAATAATTTGTAAATATAAATGATATTAAAAATTAGTTATAGAATACGCATAGTTGTAGTGTTCAATTTTTGTGTGTATTATAGTAAAAATTAATATCTTTTATATGATAGGAGCATTTTGATAATTAAAACATATATTTCCAGAAAAATATATTATGAACCAAACACATGTGTTAAAGTACACTAAATGCATCTGAAAGGTCCCCTTAAAAACCGGTTCATAAGGGGGTGGTCTACCAAGTTATATAAGCACTCATGTTCGTTAACCACTCGATGTGAGACTCTCAACACGCCCCCTCGATTCGTCACCACAAAGCGAGGACTAGTGGCACTATCCACACCGGGCAGAACCTAGTTCTGATACCATGTTAAAGTGCAGCAAAGGCATCCGAAAGGTCCTCTTAACGAACATGATGAGTGCTTATATAGCTTGGTAGGCCACCCCCTTATGAACCGATTTTTAAGGGGACCTTTCGGATGCCTTTGCTGCACTTTAACATGGTATCTAAGCTAGGTTTTGCCCGGTGTGGATAGTGCCGCTAGCCCTCGCTTTGTGGTGACGAGCCCTGGCTCGAGGGGGCGTGTTGAGAGTCCCACATCGGGTGGTTAACGAACATGATGAGTGCTTATATAGCTTGGTAGGCCACCCCCTTATGAACCGATTTTTAAGGGGACCTTTCGAATGCCTTTGCTGCACTTTAACAACATGTGTTTAAATGGTTCCCGAAAATATCAAAAACATTTTCATTAAAAGACTTGGGAATGCTATTCCCAAAAGCAAAGGCATCTGAAAGTATTTTAAAAGCTTTTCTAAACTTTACAATAATTTACACATAGAGCTTTTTAGGCAAAGAATGAAATAATGAGTGCTTCAAATCATGCTTCATGTCTTCAAAGCTTCTAGTATTTATAGGTCTCCTTCAATCAAGTATTTGTTGTCTCTAAATAGACGTATTTTCTCTCTTTAAGTTTACATCTGAAGAAAATAGTCGTTGAGGAATTAAATGTGTGCATTAAATGCACTACATCTTCATGCTAAGAAACCACTCTTCATCGTTGACGTGTTGAACACTTTAGCATGAAACCACTTCTTTTTATAGGTCTCCTTCAATCAAGTATTTGTTGTCTCTAAATAGATGTATTTTCTCTCTTTTAAGTTTATGTCTGAAGAAAATAGTCGTTAAGGAATTAAATGTGTGCATTAAATGCACTACATCTTCATGCTAAGAAACCACTCTTCATCATTGACGTGTTGAACACTTCAGCAGGAAACCACTTCCTTTTGTGTCAAAGCAAGTTTGTGTTGTAGAGTTCTTCTTTTGATGGTGTTTGAGGAATTTCAGAGTTTGACTTCATTTATTCTTCATAGGATTCAACAGATCCTTGGAGAATATCTCTGCAAAATAGATCTTAGACACAGAGTATTAAATAAATCTTAAATACCAACTTTAATGTCGTACCATATTATGGTTTCATCTTGCTACCATCTGAAACATCAGACGTAGACTTTGCGGAACATGTTCTGATAACGCATAAGACATAACTTTTAACATTTGTAATTGTTTACATCTAATCAAAATAATTAAGGATTCTGATTTGTCTTAAGACATAAATAGCTTTTGACCTAGCAATCTCCCCCCTTTTGATGATGTCAAATAAACACAAAATTAAAAGTTAAAGGTAGACTTGTAAGATATTGCATAAAAGCATTAGTCGATCTTCTCAGATGCAGAATATATATATATATATATATATATATATATATATATATATATATAATATATATATATATATATATATATATATATATATATATATATCTGTGTGTGTGTGTGTGACATATCATAATGCATCATAAGACCTTGAGATAAAGTTTGAATAGATAACATAAAACATCTCCTTTTATTCATATAAAGATTTTCACATCAAGAAGGTGTGTTTTAAGAACAAAATGAAAAGTTTAAGGCAAAAATTTAAAATTTTGAATCATAAAACTCCTTTAAAACTAATACTTTCTTCAGACTTTCACATTCCCCCTTAGATGATGTCTCACTTCAGCTTACTTTAACTTTTACTATTTCTTTTCCTTTTTTGGCAACTTCCTCATCAGGCTTCCTAAGAAACTCATCACCAAAGTTAGCAGAATCAGATGAGAGATGAATAGGACTACAAGGAGGCATTGGAGTATGAGGAGGTTTCCAACTAGTGGTCTCCTTATAAAAGTAATCCCCAATCATGGACCGCCTGTGAGCCTCTTTTTCAACATGAGCATGATCCAATAAGGCTTGAGTAAGGGCTTCTCTGGTTCTGGCAAGTTCAACTTCAAGAAGACGAACATAAGCGTGTCACGGTAGAGGATTATATACTTGGACAACCATGGAAGTAGAAGCAACTTCACCATTAGATTCAGCTTCTTCAATGATAAGATCCACATAGTGTGTAAAGAAGAATCTGAAGAAGGGCTAGAACACCACAAAGGAGAAGGTGTGATCAAACACAACATAAAACTCCTCTGTCCATGGACAAAAAATGTTTGATAAACGCCAAATTTACAGTATTTCCATATGCAATTTTGAGACGTTATTTGATACTTTAGTATATTTTAGGTCTTGTTTTGAATCAAATTCATTATGTTTTAGTTTTTATATATATATTTTAGATAGGAATTACGATTTTAGAAGTTTTTAATATGATTTTGTGATTTTTTACAGAGAAATAAAGCAATTTTACAAGGTAGGCTTGTTCAAGCGAGGTATAGGCCGCTGAAGCCAACTCAAACAAAGAAGCACACTAGACAGTGCGCCCAAAAACTGAATTGATTCAAAACAGAGATGATTATGGAGATATAACTCAAAGATAAATGAAGAAAATCACTTGGAAGTTAATTGCAACAATTAAAACAGATTATATCAGCTCAAGAGATAATTTTCTTGTATAGATTATATTATTTTGTAAATTAAGGAGATTATTTGCCTCTATTAAACACATCTATGATTCTATAAATAGAGAGACATAGGCAGCATAAAAAAAACACCTACACACCACCTTTCACTAAAAAACCCTCTTCTCTTCTCTCTTCTTGTATTTCATGAGTGGCTAGTTTCTTTTTTTAGCTAGAAGAGGAAAGGAATCAACCTTATTTGATGTAATTTTCCCACATTAATATGTTGTTTAAGTTCATTATCTTCCTTCTATACTTAATGCTTTGTGAGTTTGCGCACCTCATAGATGATTCCAGGAATTGACATGCACTTTGGCGAGTCTTATTGAAATCCAAACTGAATTGGATACTTAATTAGGGTTATCTCTAGGTATAGAATAATCTTGGTTAAGCCTCACTAATTCCCAAACGATAATGCTAATTGCTTGTGTTGGTTCGCCAAGGGATTGGGAATCAAGGCAAGTGATTTAGGGTCTATCACCTAAGGGATTAGGGATAGAATACATAAGTGAATTGGGGATGAACGATATAACGACATAGAAGTGTGAGGAATTGCAGCAAATAGGGGGATTTCGAGTACAATCTTAGCATCTCAACGTTATTGTTTCCGTCTATAATTATTATCGTGTCAACAAGTAACTTCTTACCTTTTCTTTTAATTTATGTCATTAAATTTTTAGCAGATTAATCTATCTAGAAAAGTATATCTTTTATTTTTTGTTTTAGTTTTAGTTTTAGGTAGTTTAAAATATAAAAAACAAAAATGTCTTTATCTGAAAGGTTTGAATTAAAATATTCATCCTTGCAATATTCCCTTGGGAGACGACCAACGCTTTGGTTCAGTACTACAATTGGAATTCGGTTATACTTGGTCGACGTAAATCCTAACGTAATTAAAAAGTTAAAAATGTTTGATAATGTCACCTAACTTCATGGTGAGTTACATCTGTATATGGCTTCTCAGACCAGAGCAATATTTCTTTAGTCTGTAAAACCTCTTTATGGCATCCAATCTAGATTAGTGAGCTTAGTCTTTTGTTTGAGAGCTTCAAGCTCATGTTTGAAAAGAAGACCAGGTCGAGCTTTATCAAATCTGATTAGTGTGGAGCATCTTCATCATCTTGAATCAGCAACTTCTTGCCTTTATAGCAATTGGCCTTCTAATACAGAAATGGCTTATCAATGGCTATCTGAAATTGAGTCTCTGGAGTAACTAGGCAAGAGAATTATGACTCCAACATAAAAGGCATGTGAATGTTGAGCCTTTGAATTCTATGAAAAAAAGCTTGCCTTAATCTGATCACTTCTCTGTAGGTGGATAACTTCATTCCAAGCTCAGGGTCATAGTTTGATAGCTCCCAGTCTTGAAAATTTAGACTTTCTTCAAGTGCTTCCAAATGAATCTCCTCTATCTGAAAAGTCTCTCCAGATTTAGAGCGATTCCAAGGAAGAACAACATTGAAGGTGCATAAGAGACCCATCAACTGTTGTAGATATAAGAGAGTAGAGAAAGGATTTCACCAGACTTAGCCTCTCTACTTTTCTAGACACTTGCACCAAGAGGATACACCTATATATCTGTAGGTTGATGCTAAAAAATCAGATTGTTAGGATTACGAGCAACAATCTATCTTGGAGGGAACTCCTTGATCACTAGTCCCCTATCACCATAGATGCCAAGTGTGTGCTCTTCTTCTTTAGGTAAGGTATCCCAAGATGAATAGAAGAAATGATCAATAGCAGGGAAACCTGCCTTCCAAGGCTTGGTGAGATTAAGCTTTTCCAGCTCCAATTATTTTATCTTTGGATGAAGAGGGTGAGTCCCAATATCAACTTTTTTCTTTCTAGACTTTGTTGCAAGTATACTACTCTAGAACTTTGTATCATCTAAAACCATGATATAGTCTAATGCGTAGGTAGGGATGCACTTGAATATCTGGGTGCGTCTGAATTGGTGGTCTTAAAGGTAAGATCTAGGTTATGGCTTTTAATTCAGCTGGTTTCATTAGTCTGTAGTTAAGCATGTTGAAGATTTTTTATACCCTTAAGTGTTCTTTAGAAAACATCATTTTCTTTTGTGCCTCCAAATGGTTATTCATCATTGCTATAGAGACAGATTTTGGGCCTATATAGATCGCATTGAATCGTCTTAGCTTGTCTTCATATGTTGTATCAGACTGAGCAGCAAATAGTTGTTCATCAACATCATACATTGGCTTAGGACAAAAGGCAGCCACTCCAAGATCTGTTTCAATGATGTCATCATCTGCTTCCACAAGGGATGCTTCAATGATTGACTAAAACATGGCCTCTTCAAAAGCTTCCCTTTCAGAAAAGTTCATGTCATCAAGAATAATGGAAACATTTATTTCAAGTTTCCTTTGAGAAGCATCTAGAGAACGAATTTGTGTTGTTGGTTATGCTACAGATTGAACTTTCTCCAATTTTTCCATTTAAGCATTTTTTATCTCTTGTTCAGACTATGCCTAGATTGATTCAACAATGACAGTTTCTGGCACAGGCTCATCATCTACTTCCATTATGGCAACCTTCTCAGCACTATGCCTTTACTCTTCCTAAACAGACAATGTCTTCAAAGATTCTAGAATGACCTAATCTAGAATTTCTTTAGATAGCTTGCCTATTGAGGCAGTGAGTTAGGCATATTCCTCCAATTTTTTTTTTCTTGTGCTCCTCTTCAAAGGATGCTTTAACAAATGCAAACACTCCTTCTTCAAGCTCAAAATCTTCTTTCTTCTCAAGCTACTTATCTATATTGGCCTTCTTACATGCTTCGGCCAAAGATTGTTTCTTAGCCTTAGCAAAGGTTGCAACTTCTTTTCTGCTAATAGGGGATAGAACATATTTGGGTGAATGTTGGGAAGTATGTAGTGGAAGTAATAAAGAGGATGAAGGTTGAGGAGTTGGGGTATCAAGAATCTTAACATCATATTCTTGGGTGTTGGATGGTAAGGCTAGTTTGGGTGGTGAGACAAGTGCAGGTTTAGGTTAAGGGTGTTTGATTTTATGGTTGGTCTCTTTGGTAGGGTTGAGATTCAAGTTCAAACTTGGAGTTTGGTTCCTTCCTCTTTTGGGTTATTCTAATATTTGTAGGTTTGAGGTCTGATGGTGGTTGTTTCTTGGGTTTCTTTGTTTGGTCTAAAGGTTTAGGGTCAGATGATCGTGAAGGCGGGTCTTTTCTTTGGGTATGAATTTTGAGTCTGGGTTGGCTAGGGTTTAGACTGAGTAGAGGGTTTTAGCTTGGCTTGAGCTTGCTCCCCTAAGTCTACTAAGATGATGTTCCAAACTCTAAATTCATTGGTTGCTCTTGAGCCCCTTCCGTTTGTCAAGCCACTGACTATGGTTCCTTCTTCGACTTTTTCTTGACCTTTTACTTTTGATATGATTTTGAGCATATTTTGGGAAGTTGTCAGTTATCCCCATCTTAACAAAGGTCACACACTTTAGCTGTGTAGCACCTGTAGACGGTTCCAACTCAAACACATCTACCCCACCGTTCCTCATAAGGAATAAGGTTCTTCTTGTCCTTCGCTTGAAATTTGTCCTTGAATGCTTGAAACCAATAGAAAAAGATGACTTAAAGCAGATTCACCTTCTTACCCACCATCACCTTATACATATAGAATTTTTCCCTGTCACTTACATAATCTCTTGATCCCAGTCTAGGCATCACTATGTTGAACAAAAAATTATGGATGAATCTGCACATATACTCGAGGTTCACATTCCTTAAGAAGCCGACCAAGGCCTTCTTGTCAATGGTATTTGGATGCAACTTTTGATATAGCATAATGTCCACCGTCTCCTGCGTTATATCTTTCTCCTAGTCTTTGTCAAAACCAAACTCTCCTCTAAGTAAGGACCATGATGCAATGAACTAAACTTATCCAAGAATGGTGTCCAACTAACATGATCAAAGAGGTCTTTGACAGAAAATTCCTCTTCCATCAGATTCTCAAAGTTCACCCATTTCTTAGGGATGAACCAGTCTTTTGGAAAGACCTTCTTCGCGTACTCAATGTTGTTGTTGATAGGAATCCTAATAATTTCGCTCTTTTTTGGGCCCATTGTTTACAAATATCATAAGAAGGAGGGCTGGATTGTGATTTTTATTAAATTTAAAACCTTTTTCTATAATAATAAAGTTATCATCTGGTGAGATAATGGATTTTCACAAGAAAGATCAAATGATAGTTTCAGATCTTTGTAAAAAAATGAAGTTTTTCAAAAACAAAGATCAAATTCAAACCCTAGGTTAGTTCATAAATGAAAGAGAGAATAAACAGAATAATATGCCAAGAATTTATACCGATTTGTCTCAACCATCGAGACTACATTCAATTCTTGACAAACCATCAATTTCCACTAACTTCAACAAGTTACAAGTGTTTATCATTGTCATTTCTGAATCCTTAACTCAAGTTTTACACTAAGTTTGTTACAACTAGTATTCTTTGTCCTACCAAACCATTGTTGGCTCTGACACAAATCAAAAGATTTGTTGGTTTCATTTGACAATGACTAACACTCTATTGTCTTACAGATGAATAAACAAATTTCACACTTAGTCTTTTCTCTTAAGATAAACAAAGTGTTTTGAGAGCTTTTCTAAATTGTACAAGAACTTACACACGCAAAGAATGAAATAATGAGAACTTTAAATCATGCTTCATGTCTTCGAAGCTTTTGGAATTTATAGGCCTTCTTCAATCAAGTATCTGTTGTCTTTAAACGAACATATTTCTTCTCTTTAAGCTTGCATATGAAGAAAATGGTTGTTTGGGCATTAAATGTGTGCATTAAATGCATATACTTTTTCATGCTAAGAAACTAGTCTTTGTCGCAGCGTATTGAACACTTAAGGAGGAAACCACTTCTTTTGTGTTAGAACAAGTTTATGCAACAAAGTTCTTCTTTTGATGGCGATTGAGAAATTTTAGAGCTTGACTTCATTTATTCCTCATAGGATTTGACAAATCCTAGGAGAATATCTCTGTAAAATAGATCTCAAACACAAGAGTATTAAATGAAGTCTTAAATGTCAACTTTAATGTTGTATCAGATCATGATTTCATCTTGCTACCATTTGAAACATCAGATGCAGACTTTGCAAAACATGATTTGATAGCACATAAGATGCAACTTTAAACCTTTGTATTTGTTTTCATCTAAAAACATGTCTTAAGACATAAATGTCTTTTAACCTAGCAGGAATGTTATTCCTATGAATAAAAGTAGATAATATAACGACCTGCCTCGTTACTACGATATCACTACTCTGAACTGCATAAATTTCAATTTTTAAATGAAAATTCTGTTAATTTGTTTATGAAAAATAAAAGTAAATTTTTCGCGATATACATTCATCAAACAACGTATAATTACTTATATATATATATATATATATATATATATATATATATATATATATATATATATATATATATTAACTCAGTGCACATCCTTCACATAATGGAAAGTAAATTTGTTCATACATATAATTAACTCTGTAAATTACATCCTCAATTCAAAAAGAATTATAGAACCAACTACGAAGGAGTTGATTAACACAACACAACTCTCTCCTAAAATAATCTCAATGACATCACGTCAGCTTGGCGGCTCCACAAAAGAATCTTATTTCACGTACTCTACTGTTGTCCATTTGCTCCCACGAACAAAGGTTTGCGATCATCACAGTTACTAACCACACGGTACAAAAATTGCAAGGGTGAGTTTATTATAAAAGAAATTAATACAAAAATCAAATGACCATGATTAGTAAGAAAACATTAACAAATACCATAATAATACACAAACATCCATTAGTCGGGCATACACTCAACAAGTAGTCATTAGCCTTCCATAATTCCAATTAATTATGCTCAGTATGATGCATGCACCTGACCTCAACTCTCAAATGCAACGTGGTACCATTCATTAGGAAATAGCCTAAGCGTGTTCACACAACACTCTCACTTAGGAAAACTAGGCAGCAAGAGTCAAGGTCATCTTATTATGCACAGGAAACTCCGCCCTCCATGGTGATCAGCCTGAGTCTCAAAGGAGTTCCAAAACAAGTGACATGCCCCTAAGTACAAGTATTCCCCCTCATGAGAAACTACAAGTACTTACTGACAAAGTTTATATTATTTCCATACAATATGAAGTATGAAACATGAGCACCATCAATGCATCAATCGTGGATAATTAAAGATTCTAAGTCATCCCCCTCTAGAGATGCTTAAAACTCTTTAACTACTCTATTTCCCCCACCAGGGATATCCATCATGGTCACTACACCCCCCATGTACATACACATCATACATAATCGCAATGACATTTTCAACATCAACAACATCTCAATGTCATTATTAACATCAACATTGTCTCATCTCAATGTCATTCTTAACATTAACATCATTTCATCTCAATGACATTATCAACAATAACAACATCATCTCATATCAACATAATCATCAATAACGACATCACCTCATGTCACAATATCATCAATAACATCATCATTCTCATATCAATATTATCACCAATAACAACATCATTCTTTGTCGATATTATCACCAATAAGAACATCATCTCATATCAACGTTATCATCGATAACAACATCATCAGTAATCACATCCCACAAGTACATACATAAAAATTTCATGCCTGAGATTCATACTTCTCTAGTCTTTAAACAACATACATCTAATACAACAACAATCCATAATATATTAAGACTAGTATTTTAGGGAAAAAATCTAAATTAAAGAGGAGAACTATGGTTTACAAAACAAACTCGCATGCCCATTTAAAATTTAGTGAATAAGTAAAAAGAAGAACAAATAAGAAATTTTGGGCAAACTCTCTTTTGTAATTAAGACTTTTCCCAAAAATTTCAATCGTTACAACAATAACATCATTCATAATTTCATTCTTCAATAACAAATATACCACATCCAATTAGTCGAAAACACAATTTTTCTTGAAAACTAGCATGCAACAGGGACATGCATATATTCCCATAGTTAGGTTCCTTAACCCCAACTATGGTATCAAAAGCCGTAAATTATAATAAACTCCCCTCACCTATCATGAGCTCTCTGTTAGTTCCTCTTTGTGTCACTCAAAAACCTCTCTCGTTCATGTTCGTCAATCCAAACACAATGTTCTATATACCAAATCAAAGGAAATTTAGTATAGATTTCAAAAACAAGGTTAGTAACAACATTCAGGGTCAATTGCCCCTATCAAAACATAAAGGGCTAATTCGGATTTTACTAAAAGGAGACGTCATTTTGAAATTCTGATCACGCCAATGTGATCAGGGTTTAGTGAAGGTCATGAAAATAACATCAATTTTATATAAAGATAACTTTTACAACGTCTCATTTTCAAGGGTTTTCCAAAGGAAGTGCAAAAACACCTTATTACAGTACCCAAAACACAAGAAACACTAAGAGAAACTCAAACTAACTAGGAGAAAGGCTAAGAATCAAGATTACCTTAGAGAAGCTACGAAAGAAAGGATTGAGGGATTGTTCTCTATCGAATCCTTGAGGTGAATTATGAGGATTCTGCTCTGATTAAAACGTTCCTCTCGGTGTGGTGGTTCGGCGGAAAGCAATGGCAGGTCGTAGTGCCCACCGGTGGTCGTGGGTGACGGAGGAGGATGTGTTAGGGTTTGGGTGAGCGTTTGGAGAGAAAGAGAGTGAAAAATCGTATTTTTCACATTGAAGAACGTATTTATAATCTGCAGATCTCTCTTAGCGAGCTCCTACCGCTAAGCGGGAGTCCACTTTTGGCACTAAGTTCGACAATCACGCTCAGCGCAATTCCCTCTCAGGTTGAAATTACGCTTAGTGCGCTTCTCATGCTAAGGAAGAGATAAAACATTGTTATTTACAAATCCCAATGATCAAAATGTGGGGACATGTGTTAGAAACCTACAGTCCAAATTTGAAGACGATCCAATGGTTAACGAATCTAGGATCACGATTTTACTTGGATAGATTTAGGTAAAATTTGAAATCTCATAATTTCAACTAAAGTCAATAAAACTCCACATAACTCAACATCCACATCAATCAAATCACACATGACTAATTCACACCATACCTCAACTCATTCAAGTCAAATCATATAATCAAATAACACGATAAATACAATTAAACATCAATTTATAGTAAACAAAATTTTAGGGTGTTACAGATAACTTGGAACAAACGCCACCTAAATATTTGAATTAAAAAAGACATGAACATGGAATTCAAAAAAGTATCAACTGAATAGTCAATAACTGATGTAACTCAGTTGCCAATGACCTTGAAGTGGGTGGTGGAATGGGACTGTGGTAGGGACAAATTAATGAAATGTCGATGACATGCCATGCTATATTTAAGTTTTTGTGTCTTGTAGGTGAAACAACTCCTACCAGGATTTGCTGAGGAAATTTGAGTCGCGATATGATATAATGGACCTAGGTATTCTGTGCAACTTGCAAACTTCAATTGGAAAACGATGAGCTAAATAAAAGAGTGGAGTGTGTGGGTAGTGCGATGAAGTGGGCATATTTGGTGAGGTAGTCATAGACCACCCATATGACAATGTGGTCAAAAAAGGACAATAAGTGGGTAGTGAAATCTGTAGTTAGCTTGTCCCAAACTTTCTAGGAATGAGAAGGGGTTGGAGTAAATCAAATTTCTTGTGATTGAAAACTTTATTTTGTTGGCATGTAAGACATTGTTTGACAAACAATTTGGTATGATTGTAAATACCATGCCAGTAGAAAGATGTAGCCAATTGAGCCAAGGTGGCCTTGAGGCCGGAATGGCCAGCCGGAGGAGTAGATGGTATTCATGGAACAAAGTTTGGCGCAAATTGTCAAAGTTGGAGATAAAGAGGCAAGCACCATAATAAAGCAAGTTTTGTTTGACTAAGAACTTAGTCTGATTGGGTTGGGATGTGTATGTGTGAATGAGGTTTTTTCCTTGTGGTTCAATGGTGTAGTAATGTTGGAGTTTGTTGATTAATTTAGAATGAGCAATTCTAAAATTGGAGGTGGCTGTGAAAGGGTGTCAACAACCTAGTTGTATTTTCCAGGCTTGTATATGATATCAAAGCTAAACCCGAGAAGGCCATTGTTACAACCCTGGTGTGTGGAAAGCCTGGGTGAGTAAGTTTTTCGAGTCCAGAATCTCTCCCTCACCCTTTTTCTCCTTCTCCCTTCAACAATCAAGTCAACCTTACAACTCCAAAAACATGGTGTGACGACACTGGGATAAGGAACAAGGCACAAGGATGATCCACTATATAAGACAGGTAATTGCAAAAATCTAAGGTAAATATTCTTCGACATTTCATTCAATAAAGGGCCTTAAGTATGCAAAACTCACAATGGTCCTAAAATCTAGGCCAGACACCTAGCTACATCAGAGCAATATAGCTTTGAAAAGGAAAATATTTAAAAAGAGCTAAACTGATTAGGCATTGTTGATGGATCATTGGACAAAGCCTTTCAGCTAGGTGGGCTTGATGATATTCCTAGTGGACCTCTTCGTGATATGAGTAGAAGGTACACTAACAGATTATTTGTCAAGGAGGAAATTGGTGCAGCCTTTGTTGTTCTAAGTCGATGGTGATAGGTGAAAATACGCAAAGGTTGATGAGGAACAGAAACTACACTCATTTAGCAATAGTTGCTCAATGTTAAATTGAATGGGACGACAACTATTGAAAAGGAATAGGAATGTCTCCCTAGTATATACAACATAATGCACTAAACCTACCTATCAATGATAATTTGATAAACCTATATGTAAGGTCAGATACAACATTCACCTATATATGAGCATTATTCAAATAACAACATGCCAACAACCACTGGACCGCAAATCACAGGAACGAAGTACCATTTATTTTCAACCATAAGCAAATATGGTCAAATAAAAACTGTAGAATATAGTCCAAGCGAACAGGATTCTGTGGGGGAAACGAGATATGCCACGTAAATATGTAATCTTTTTCTAGGTACTTACAGGAGATGAAAAGATTTCGCTGAGCAATTATCGTTCCTGCATTAACCATTTATGTTGAAACTTCTCACACGAGACTATGTATTGTACACTCCTTTCCTTAGTTCTAAAACGAAGGTAAAGTTTGAATCTTCTGAAAACTGAGACTGAAGTTCATGATCCAATCGTAGAATTTAGTGAACTTCAGTCTTAAAAAATAAATTAATCATCTAGTAACTCATATTTAAGGACAATTAAGTTGTTATGCAGTTTTAACATTAACTGTGGATCCGTCAATTTCTAGCTGCGTTTTGTAATAATAGTTTGATTAAGTTCATTTACTAGGTAGTATGGTATGAACACATCAACGTTTATCGGTTAACGTGCATATGGGTGTCTTCCTTCTAAAGATAGCCGTACCTTAAGAGAAACAAAAAAAATTAACAACGGATCTAAACATCGAGACACAACACTTGTTTTCACGCATTCTCACCGGCCACTTTTTAAAAAGAAAAAAGAAAAATCTCTACGCATTATATATCAAAAAACCTCCACTTGATCTTAACTAAAAAATTTAATTATTCATTATAGGTGCTTAGCATGTAGGACACTTCTTTTGTCCTATAACTGAATTGACAAAGCCTGGTCCCGCAAGGTGCTCGCAACTGTGAGTATAGTCACAAAAATAGATCATCAGATCCCACTATCACTAGAAATAAGCATAGGAACTGTAGGACAAGTCGGGTGGGGCAACAAGAATTTCATGTTTCCTAATCAATCTTTAACTTGCCCCACAAGAACGATGGAAACTGTGGTTGTCTTGGACAAACAGGGATAATGCAATTGCAAGACTACTGAATCATGCAGTTCAGGTACTACTAAAAATGTATGGAGTTATAAGGTTGATTTGATGGTAAGAGGACAAGAGAGGAAGGAAAAGGTCATGGGTTCGATTTTTTCCCGTAATAATTAACAACTAATATTTGTCAGTAAAAGAAAAAAAACTAAAAGTCTACAACAGTCATATAACATTAATCCCATTCCCTGGAGTAAATTAGGTTATGTATTCACCAAGAGAAACAAAAAATTGTGTCAATCTACTAAAGATGACATACTGTGCATAAAAGGGCTAGAAATCATGCTTTGGTATAGCCCATATTTATATTCATAAAAATTAACAGCAAGTACTTGGTTATTTTCAGTTATAGTAACTACAAACAAAAAAAGGGCCAATAAACAATAAACAAAAACATGACAGGACCTTTCCAGGGTCCGTACAAGGAACAGAAGGATCAAATTGGTCTCATGACTTATTACCTTGCCTTCTCTGATTCATCGTCCTTTCCTTTAACATCTTTTATCCTTCTCCCACCAAAAGAGAAAGGAAATAAGAGATAAACATCTCTGTGAATCCAATGTAGCTCTAGATAATGGGCCACAGAGATATGTTATCTTTCTTAAGCAACACTTATGATGCTATCTTGATTGTTGAAGCATGGCAGTGCATGTAAAGCAGAATGTGTTGATGATGTTTGTCTTTGACTAGATGACAAAGATAACCCGAGAGACAGTGTTGGTGGATCAATGGAACTCAAACTTGCAGTGATATCAGACACTGTGGAGCCACTATGATCTGGAACAATAGGGATTGTACAAACAAGCTTAGTACTTGGATCATTCTGTTCCACATTTCCTTGTTCTAAAGTGAGTGTTTCCATTGGATTCCCAGCTTGAACTGACATGACTCGAGAACCAACATCCTTTGGATACATGGACATCATTGGAAAACCATTCATGTAGCTTCCTTCAGGGGTTACAGGGTAAACGGGACGAAAGAGAGACACATTATCTTGATGCTGGATCTGTCCTTCCTCCACAGGGGTTGTAGAGACCTGACACAGAAAATTGAACAAGATCATTAAAAATTACCGAGGTTGCTATCATACCCTAAAGGCTAATTGATTGTTGATCTCACAGTAAATGCTGAAAAATCCATTATATATAGGTAGCTGTCAATATAATACTGGATAAGTCTTCACCGGTACCAAACCATGGAAACAAAAAAGATTGGTACTAAATTAATTCGGATGTTTCTCCAATCCTCCAAGGTTAAAATAGTTAACTTCTTGACCTATAAAGCCTGAAATCATGTGATTCTGTCGAATTTCTCTTCAACAACCAAAGGACTTTAATTAATAAACTCAAGACAAGATACGTAACCAAAGGGCACAAGTTTCTTTTGGTTTCGCGAAACATTTTCTATTCCATTTCCCGTGTTTACAAACAATTACAAAAAAAGCTATACTCTTTTCACCTGATTTCAAAATTTTGAACCAAAACAAAGTGAAAATAAGATTACAAATTTGCAATTGTTGGTAAAATTAAAAAAGAAAACACGGGACTGTTTAGTTTAAGAAAACAGAAATATGTTCAAGGAAGAAACACTTTCAAATATGCTAAACAAATTTTTAAAAATAAAACCCAACTTAAACTGAGCAGTGTGGTAACTTTTTTTCTTTCCCTTTTTCCTTTGGTTTCTAGACTTTGTTTTCCTAACACGGCAAATGAAACCATGCCTCAAATTTCAATCCCACCACCAACAACGATTAAAAATCCGTTGACTCAGAACACCTAATTCCATGCCACAAAAGTAACAGCAAAGTTTAGCATAACACAACAACATGAAAAAAAAATGATGAGGTTACCGAGTCGGTGGTGATGTCAAAGAGGCTGGATCTCCGGCGCCGGCGATTGAGGTTGGTGCGGCGGAGAAAGTACTTCTGAGCATGGCTAGCAACCTGTGTTGGCGTCCTCGTTTTGACATAGTTCCTTGAGATCCCTCTCCAATCACCTTTCCCCACTTTCTGCAACCCCACCAAGAATAGCTTGTGCTCTTCCTCCGTCCATGGAATCCCTGATCATACATCAACCATCAACAACACCCTCTTAACATAACAAATCAATAATCACATTCATGTTCATATCCTATAACAAACCCACAAACCTTACATTAAAAAATAAAATAAATACAAAACTTAGATACACTAACATATATGGCTAACATGATATGATCATCTCTCCGATGAAAATTAATATTTCGTATCAATAATAGGTCTGAATAATTAAAATCGACGCTAATTACAGATATAAACATTCATATTCCATAACAAAACCCACAAACCTTACATTAAAAATAAAATAAATAAAATACAAAACTTAGATTAACTAACATGGCCAATATGATCTTTCAAAAACAAAAATAGCCAATATGATATGATCCTCTCTCTGATCAAAATTAAAATCCATATCAATATATAATAGCTACTTAGTTTTTAGTAATTAAAATCGGCAATCATTACAGACAAAAATGATGTATTTAAGTATAGCCTAATAAAAACATCTAAATGATTTATCAAAAAAATTATTATAAAAATAAAAGCATCTAATTTTTGATGGAGTGACCAATCAATTATATGTAAAAAAAAAACAAAACAAAGTACTAATTTATTAAAATAACAAAGCGTCGCAGAGAGAGAGAGAGAGTTTTGGAAGGCGTTGGTCGGACCTCGCTTGCGGTCGCGGTTCTTGCCGGAGTTTATCGGAGCGGCATCGTCAGCGGAGGCGTAGCCGGCAGCGACGTCGTCTTTGGCGTTGGCGGCGTCGCGAGGGAGCTCGTACTGCGAGAGGTTGTTCATACTCACGCTCTTCCTCATGGAGTCCACTACGACTCTCACGCCGAACAGCATGATCTCGCCGGAGACGGCGGAGCCGGCGGCGGAGCAGGAGGAGGATAGAAGCATTTTCTGGCGAACCTTTGGTCGGAAAAGAAAGGTGAATTATGCTCTGTGTGCGGGAGTGATTAATATAAGAGAGAGAAGTGAGACGCGAGCTTGGCTAAGGGGACACACATGTTTTAAAATAAGAGGTAACATGTGATGTACTTTATACAGAAATAATTGAAAATTCTACCTAAGATCATTGATTGTGATTACGGGAAAAGTAAGGGCACCTCTTTTTAATATTTTTTTAAAAAAATTATAATCAATTAAAATTTATTACAATCATCCATTTTAATATATTTTATTTCAGAAAATTATTAAATAGAAAATAAAACCTAATAAAAAGGTAAAAATAATAATTTTTTTAGAAATTTTAACCAATCATATATCATATATAAAATCTTAAAAAAAATGTTAAACAGAATATGTCATTTCTTGAAATATTATTTTTAGTACATGTATCTATCTATTTTTCATTGTTATTATTATTTGTTAATAAATTAAGAAGATATATTAGTTTTTTTACCAAAAGGAAGTGAAAGAGATATATATTTGATAAAGTCAAGCTAGCTGGCGTAGCCAAAGATAATATGCAAATGGTTTTTTTTTGTTTAATATTTTTGTGCTAAATAAGGATGTAATTTTAGTATAAATATTTTACTCTGATTAAAAATAATTTTGGTATTTCATTGAGGTAATTATTATAAAAAATAATAAATTTATTATTAACATAGTATAATTGATAGATTGTAGTAAAAAAAAAAAAGTATGATTGATAATAGGTAAGACAACGGGGCGGGACGGGAACCAATATTGCATTTTTTACCACGTCCTTGACTTAGTGACCGATCCTTGACCCCACTCATGATCCCCACCGAGATTACAAAATACGTACCCATCCTCGTCCCCATTCGGGTCGGGTTTTCTTGCCTCGTCCTCGTTAGTATTGATTAAAATTTAAAAAAAGAGAGAGAGAAGAAAAATACTTTAACTTATTGAAAAAAATGTAGCAAAAAAAAAAAACAATAACAAAACCAAATTCAAAATATGAGATCATTATCATAATTTAAAAAATTACTAAAACAAATCAATCAATTAAATTAAAATCATAAAATTTGGATATTACATAAGGAATTAAGGACATGTATATTTAATTTCTCCCAAAACAAAGTCCCTTCTATATATATGTTGTCCCAATAAGTAGCATATGATTTTGTTTAGCAAAAAAAAAATATACTAATATATTATGTTGGTTGTCCTTTAAGTTCTAATTTAGCAACTAACATGTTTCATTCTTTCAAATTACATAATAAAAAAAGAAACAACTTAAATTGTTCAGCAAATAAATCTTGATCATTCTTCCAAATTAGTGACACCAGCACCTATCATTTCACATGCATAAAAGAAAAAAAAATAGAACAAAAGCTTATATTATATAATAATAAAAAATGAAATTCAGAACATTATTTACCTTTATCATCTGAAACCATTTCATTCATTATAGTAGCACATTCAACAATAACTTTATAGCTCATAGAACCTATAAAAATACATTACAAGGAAACTTAAATATCAATTTAACAACATATATGAATAAAACTTTACCAGTATTTTCAGCACTCCGCAACCAACTTCTAACACACATTAAAGCCTCAAAAGTAATCCATTGAAATCGACTACGATGTGGGCTTAATATTTGACCACCAGTGCTAAATGCGGATTTTGAAGCTACAATAGATACTGGAATAACTAATATATCCTTAGCAATTGCTTGAAGTGTTGGATACTTGACACCATTAAACTTCCACCACATCAAAATATCAAAGTCAACAACTCTTGGTAAAACCTCTTCTTCTAAATAGTGGTTCAACTCTGATTTAACATAAGAACTTCTAGCCCTTTTTTTTCTTATAATAAATCTATCATACTGAGATAATGTATCACCAACAACTTCACTACCAATAACATCAACATTACTACCAAAAGAGTCTTTGTTCATTTTCAGCTGGTAATAAGAAACCAAGTCATAACATAATTGTTGAATGCACCTCACTTGAGTAAAAGAGTCATGTTCATACAATTTTTCATAATAATACTCAAGCAACTCCATCTTGTACTTAGGATCTAAAACAATGGCAACTCCCATCACATTATGAACCACACCCCAATATTTATCAAATTTGATCATCACATTTTTTGCCATTTGTTGAATCATTGGGTTAAGAGAGGTAATCAATTGTTTGATTGCCAACTTAATCTCACATATATTTGGAAAATACAAATTAGCAGTTACATGTTTAGTAGAAGAAAATAATTTAGTGATAGTATTGAACAACTTCAATCTCCCACAAACATCTTTTGCAAATGGCCACTGTAAAGTACTTGACAAACAAGTATATTGAGACTCTTGTTGCTTTAATAAAAAAATACATTCTCATATCCTATGGCAATTTCAAGCATTTTGTAAGTTGAGTTCCACCTAGTTGAACAATCCAAGGCCAAATTCTTAGTGTAAGGGATTCTCAACTATTTAGTCGTTTCCTCAAATTTTTCCTTCCTCTTAGGTGTTTTTGTCCAATATGCCACACTATCCCAAATCTTTTCTACACCTTTTTTCACCACTTCTAACCCATCTTTTACTATCAAATTAAGGATGTGTGCACAACAACGCATGTGAAATAAAGACCCATCCCTAAGCAGACTACCTAAGTGCAATTTATCCTTAATTTTATCAATCATAGCATCATTTGTGGTACAATTATCTAGGGTGATAATGGACAGTTTTGCGTTAATATTCCAATCCATCAAATAGTCAGTCAATACATTGCAAAGTATATCACTTATATGAGTAGCAGGAACATAAATGAACCTAACATAAAAATAGAGATATAATATAAAAAAACCAAAAAAGAGATATAATATAATCATATTCAATCATTTTATAAAATAAAAGGCCTAATAATATAAAAAGTTCAAATACCTCAAAATTTGACTTTGTAAGTTCCAACAACCATCAACATAATGAGTTGTAATAGCCATATACCCCCTCTTTTGATTGGTTGAAGTCCACATGTATGATGTAATGACCACTCTTCCATCAAGACTATCCAACAACTTTAAAGTTGTTGCTCGTTCATTCTCATATATTTTCATTATCTCCTTCTTAATTGTGTTTCTAGTAGGAACCTGAAACGCAGGTTGGAGGGCAGTAGAGTATCTCCTAAAGCCAAGGTGATCCACAATTGATAGTGGATACTCATGCATAATAATTGTTTTTGCTAGCTCTCCCCTTGCACATTCTGCATCATAAGTTCCCACACCCAACTCTTGCTTTCCTTGCACGACCTTAGGTGTAAGAAATGTTTGGCCCTTCATCTCTCTCATAAAAATCTTGTACTGAACACAAATCTTATTATGTTGCCACAAATGCTTGGTTCCATTTTTTTTATTTTCCACCAAGAAGTTTCTTACAATACTTGCATTCAGCCTTGTCCAAACCATTGACTTTAATTTTTTTTAAATGTTGCCAAATCTTACTTTTCAGCCTACATATTCCTCCTTGCGCCTCCACATTATTAACTTCATCTTCATGAGGTGAAGGAGTAGGATCAACATTAATAGGTGAAGGAGAAGGTCTAAGACCAACTTGAATAGGTGAAGGAGTCTGATCAATTGGTGAAGGTGAAGGAGACTGATTAATTTGTGAGGAGATAGGATAAATTATTTCTAGTGAAAAACTAATATCTTCCATTACTTTCCTGGAAAGAAAAAAAACATTAATATCATAAAAAGTTTTTCCCAAACAAGTAGTATGATAAATGCTAAAAGTAGTATGATAAACAAGTAGATTTTTTAATTATGCACCATAATTAAGCTCTATTTTTTAATTTTTTAAATTATAATGAATTGAGCTTGGAATGTCTACCTTTACCACGTACCTTATTCTTTGTTTTCTCTAGCTACCTTACTCTTATTCTTATTTTCTTGGAATGTCTACCTTTATCACCTACCTTTATCAATTTTAAGAAATTATTATGAGTGCAAATATTTTAATTGAGCTTCACCATTGACTGAGAAACAGAAACCAATGCAACATGCAATATATGCAGTAAATTTGAGCGATAGCCCACTGATTCAATAGTTACACCAATTAAATAAGAATGATTAGTCTGGCTAATCGATATAAATATATTTTTCCTTTAGGAAATCAATCAATGAAAAAAATATGAAATTTATCTTTTTATAATTTTTTTTCTAGTCTTTTATGGTCTTTTATTAAGATAAGAAATAAAGTAGTTTTTCAGCACTAACATGTTTATGGCAGTGTATGGTAGACAAGGATAGTTTTCCTCTTTTTGTAAACGTGGTTACATACTTTTTATTTATATTCACTAGCAATATAACATAGTAATTAACCAAGGGGAGATATAGCAAGACACAATTTGTCCAAACATGGCAGTAAACTAAATTAAATACACTTGATATGAGTAAGGCAAAACATAATTTGTCCAAACATAATTTGATATGAGAAATTCGTCCAAACATAATTTTAAAGTAGCTCAATTAAGTTAGCTTGTTTAATGAAGAAAAGGCCAAACTGAGAAATAAGAGCTTCTTGCTCTTAAGAAGTTAAAAAAAGTAAGGCAAAACACTCCCCTAGTGAAGTCTTGAGAAGCAATATCGAGGTTAAATGCTAATTATGTGTATCTTTAGTTACGTATGTTTAGTATACACACTCTCATAAGAATGCAAACAATCCTAGGAAGCCAAATGCTGGGTTTCAAATAATAATAAGTTTTAGATTTAAAACAAAATGATATATTGACTATTAGTATCAACAACAATAATAGCCTTATCTTCTTTTCCTCAATAACTGTCATGTCAATATCTCCTTAATACTATCATTTTGTATCTTGTCCTTTCTTCCATGGACACACATCCATCTTCACTCCACCTACAGTCTCATGGCTAGTCTCAAACCCAAATAAAGGAGAATAGTTATGTTAAACCCCAAACATGGATCGCTCATAGAAGATACATTGAGCTCCAACAACAATATCTTTGAACTGTTTCCTAATATTCACTTTAAACAATCACATAAAGTATCTAGGAAAGTCATATGCAGAATCATATTTGGACAAGTGCAGCACTAGTTATACAACTAATTTTAATAAAGATAAAATAAAATAAAAATAGAAGGTATAAAATGGTATAATGATTTCCCCAGAAAAAAATGATTGAGTTTTGCCTAAATTAGTTGAATAATTTGAAAAGTGGCAACGAAAATATATAGAATCTCCATAAACGGGTATATCTATTCTTTTTCCCATTTTTAATTTTTTTTTGTAAGCAGTGATGCATGGAAATGGAAGCCATAGACTTCCCAAATGAATTTGACGAATGTTTGTTAAAATTTGATTGCATCTAACAAATTACCAAGACAAAATGAATAATCAACTAACATGTATGCAAAATAACAAGATGAAGATCTTAATTCTTAAGTGATATATAAATTTGTAAATATGAAAGAGAGAGAGAGAGAGAAATTTCGGGGCGGGTTCAGGGTCAGGATCGGGGCGGATATCAGTAATCACATACCCGTCTCTACTCCCATTTTGGGTTATCGGGGAAAACCCGAATCCGAACCCAAATCCCGTCAATGCGATTTTTCTCCATCAAAGTTGGGATGAGTTCGATTTAGTTTTCACGGGATCGGATTCCGTTGCCATGCCTAATTGGTAGATAATATTATCTTTAAACATGTGATCAAAAGTTCTACTTATAGATTTATGTGGATAAAAAAGTATATGTTGATACTAGTCCCTTACATAAATTTTAATATTTAAAGAAGTTAGGAAATACTCATGTTAAAAAAAATAATCATGCATTTCGATTTACAACTGAAAAATAATATAAAAAAAATCTTCATAGATTGCATGTGTTATTTATTTTATTTATATTATTAAATAAATTCTCATATAAATAAATTAAACATATACTATAAATTAAAATTCATAACTTGAAGTAAGAAGTTGTTGATCACTCTCCTTACTTTTCCAGTTAAGAATTCTCAACTATCTTTCTTCTTGAGAGATTCATTTCACACTATTTCTTACAACTAGCCAAAAATATATCTCAATCATTTTAAACTATATTTCTGTTGTCTTTATCCTATATTTAATTTTTAACTATCTATCCATTTCAATTTAAAATAAATTTATACCATAATTTAAATTATAATTCATATTTAAAAATATTTATTTATTATGAATTATAATTATGTATAAATACATATCATCTTGTGCATTATATATGCTAAAATAGTAGTTTAATTAAAATAAATTAATAATATTTTTTCTTACATAATCAACTAACCACACATTATTTTTTTAAAATACATTAAGCCAAACATTCACTTAATATTAAAGAGTACATGTTATAGCATGGAAGGTTAGAGAGTGCGTTGTAAGCTTTTCAATTACATTATACAAAATATTCAAAATAAATGAGAATCTAAAGTATACAATATTAACAATGTGCACCTTAGTAATACTTTTATTTGATGGAAGTTATACTTATTTTAAGTATATGTTTTTTTATACAATTTAAGTATATGCTTTATTACAGTAATTGATAAGATATATATATATATATATATATATATATATATATAAAGTAATTGACACGATGCGTATTTAATTTAATTTAATAGTATAGTATACAATTGGAAGTGGGATTCCTTTTTTCCAATCTTAGACCAGCTAACATTTTTTTTTTAAGTTTGTGTATGCTGTTTAATACGTGGCAATTGGTGGTCCGTTTTATCTGCTGCTATCCTGTATGTTTTTATCTTGTCTCTTTATGGAATCCTTTCTGTTCAGAGTATTTCATGGATATATTTGTTTTTTTTTTCATGATGAAAATAAATTATTAATTTTTTTGGTCCAATATCGCTTTTATAAAATAATACATTATGATCTATCTTTTTTCTTCTTTTATTTTTTTATAGGTGGCAATTCAATATCTTTTGAGCTAAGTTCGTTAATTTATTTTAATAAAATAACTTAATTTATGACACATGCTAATTTAATGAAATTACTTCCGAAAAAAATTCACGAAGTTGAGTGTTTGAGATAACTTTTTAAGTTACTTTATTTTCTTCGACTTTCATCTTTTATGAATAAATAAACACTACGTGGTTGGAAACACATCCAAAGATTAAAAAAGAAGAAGAAAGAAACGCATCGAAAGAGGATAAAAGTGCATCAATTTAGCCTTTAATTTTTTTATTGTCAATTTAACCTAATGTAAAAGCAATAATGCGAACATTAACAAGCACGTGGTTGTAAACAAGCTATAAATGTTATTTATTTAGTAGTAATATATAACTGTTTTCGTGACAAATAGAAGCCTTTTTAAATTATATATAATTAATATTAAAAAAGGACATTAAAATTTGTGGAGGTAATTGTTATTAAAAATGTAATTAGTAATTGATAGTATAAGAATATAATCGGAATTGACTGTTATGGATATACATTAGATTCCCATGATTGTTATTTGAAATTAATTTAAATTTAATGAATGCATTAAAAAAAATTAAGTGTTTTAATCTTTACCGATATACTTATCTTTAATAAATATAATTGAATATTGATGATTAATTTTTAAGAAAATGTCAAGGGATTTAGTTTAGTTAGTTTGTAAATTATTATAAACTTCTAACATCTTTAATTTTTACAGATAAAAAAAATTAAAGAAATTTTTTATATTACCAATTTAAAAAAAATAATTTTACGAATCTCTTGGACGGTACGTTTTAATCAATCATAAGCTTGTATATTCTCTGCCCATCCACAACTAAAAAAAGAATTTTTTACGATGGTTAATAAGAGCATTTAACGACGGTTATCAATTGTCGTTGTTTAAAACGTCGTTAAAATGAAATTAGTTTTTACGACGGTTATTATAATAACTGTCTTTGAATGTAGAAACCTTTCAAAGACGATTATTAACTAATAACCGTCTTTGTATGCTGTGTCAGAGTTTACATTCAAAGACGTTTATTTGCTAATAACCGTCTTTGAACTGTGTGTCAGAATGGACATTTAAAGACGATTATTAATTAATAACCGTCTTTAAAAGGTGAGTCAAACTTTACATTCAAAGACGGTTATTAATAAATAACCGTCTTTGAATACTGTGTCAAAATAGACATTTAAAGACGGTTATTTGCTAATAACCGCCTTTAAATGTTGTGTCTTTCAAAGACGGTTAATTGTTAATAACCATCTTTAAATGTTGTGCCAAATTTTAGATAGAGCAGTACAATAAATAGGTTTATCACAAATAACAATATATGCTAAATCATTGTCAACCAATTTCAACTATTAATATATATTTAATAATCATAATTATCTTAAAAATTCATATGAACTGAATTTATCATTCAATTAAACTCCAAGCTTTTTATGAACAAGAGTAGAAAAACAAATCACGGTAGCAAAAACTAGAACATAAAATAAGTGAAGAAATGAAAGAAAGAAAAAACAATGAAATCATAAACATTAAATAAAACTATATAGAAGAGATATATATAAATCATTAAAATTATAAATATGGGGTGGAGTGAAGTTTTTAAATAAATTTAGAGTTTAGTGTCATATAAATAAAACTAAATGTAATAACATAATTTTTTTTTACTTTACAATACATAAACATTAATCTCACAAATTATCCTCTCAAAAAAAAAAAGAAAAAAAAACTAAGTGCTCAAGTAAATAGTTTCATTATTTAAATTTTAATTTTTCTAAAACGTTAATTAAATAATGAATAGAAAAACATACAGAACTATTATGGACACACAAACCAAAGAATAAAAATAATGTATAGTGACATTCACAAGTAACATGATAGACCACATGAAATCGTCCTATGTATGCCAAATTGCCAATCAAAGTAGTTGTGGCCTTAAAAATCTACCCATACGGGTTCCAAGTTGTGTCATAACAACAAGTTTCTCATTTTCATGGTGAGCTATTATTGCTACATATTTATTATTCAATTATTGGAAATTTTGCAGTGCTTACTTGTAAACATTAAATATAATTAACTTAATTACTTACAAAGCCATAGTCTTTGAATTTGCCAGTGTTTTGCCTCTCTAATTTGACAGCGTTTTTAAAACAACAAATTGAAAACTACTATAGTATACTAGTATATAAAAAATCATATAAACTAAAAATTTTCAAACAAGTAATTAATTTCGAATTTGAGTCTCTTAACTGAAGTTGAGAATTGATTTTTGATTTAAGAATCCAATGATGACTAGAATTATTTTTTCTGGATCTAAATATATGTAAAAAAATATTTTTAAACTAAAATCTAAGTACATTTTAACGTGAACATGGGTAGGGAGGGGATTAAGAAGCATACGGGTACTCACTGATTCTTTTTTCTAATTGTAAAAAATATGATTAAGTCCATGCTAGGCCTAAATACTACTAACTAGTTGGACCTACACGGACTACTGGACCAATTTTATTTTATTCATCATACTTCGATAGTCAATAGGGAGAATTTTTGCAATCCCTTTTTCTTTTCCTTTTCGTACCACTTTTCATTAACTGACTTTTTAAACATATTTTAATATTTATAAAAATTTTAAAATTTTAGTTTCTGAATTATATTAAAAATATTCTGGAAATTATCAACATTTTTTTTAAATTTCTTCTTTTCTTTACTCTTTCTCACAATTACAACTATTAATAGTTGATACACAGTAAATATACTAATGTCAAGAAAATACAGGACACACGACAAAGCAAGTAAAGAAAATATTCCAAAAATTAAATCAAGTTCATATGATTTGGTTAACATTTAGTAGAGTAAGAAAAAGAAAAAAATACTGACATTTAGTATACATATCAATTAAAAATGATCCCTAATATTTTAAGGTAATTATTATAAATATTAATAAATTTATAATACATTAAAATGTGTGATTATTTTTCACCAAAAAAGAATTTGTGCTTAGATGGTATATTATATATTAAAAAAGGGGGAACATTTCATACCTGTGGTCTAGGAAACCCACCAAGTGGCCAATTTACATCTTTCTGCAATAAGGTATACTCTTGCTCAATACCATACCTGTTAGCAGATCCATGAAAGAGTAAATTTAATTATGTTGCAATAACAATTACATGTATAGAGCATCACATAAAAAAGTGATTTCTAGAAAGGGTTTCTAGAAATTGTAAGCATATGGAGGGAAAATGTTAAAAGAATCCAAAGTATGATGATATTAGGAAATACATATCATGTTTTCTCAGCAACAATATCAGGGTGACTGGAAATTTTGGCAGCATCATACCTCTTGTTGGTTGGAAGTGGCTCACCAGCTGGGGTGTGCAGACATTGGCACAAAAGATAAAAAAAATGAAGTAGAAAATTATTAATATTCTCAAACTCGTGTGCGCACGAGATAGGAGAAAAAAAAAGACCCTTAACTGCACTCTTGGTCCCTTAATTGGAATATACAGAAAATGAAAGCAAAAGTAGAAATAAAAAGCACATGAAATTGGAGAGGTACTGGAAAGCAAGCAGATCAAACATCAAAAGGATTTTATTAGAAAGACAAAGAGAGTAAGTAACATAAAATGTAAAAAGATTCTCATATTCATCAGGAAATAAAGGACTCTGCATGGTACACCATATTAACCCACATGTACCTATACGAAGGAAAAATGATCGCTTGCTTCTTTGAGAATGTCGTGAGTCTTGGATTAGACAAGATATTTGAGAAACCTTCACCCCTGACTTTTGACAAAACATTCACAATCTTTGAAAGTATTTTTTTTTCTTCATTGATAAGCAGGGATATACTCTGGGAGAAATTATCTACTATCATTATTTAATAAATATGTGAAATAGAAATTTGACTCACACAAATGAAATCTTTTTTCCTATAATAAGAGGAAAAAAGTGTTGGGTTAGTAACCATATGAATCATATTAAATGAAATCTTTTTTCCTATATTCTTATTCTAAACATGTCTTTCATTCTCATATCAGAATTGCATAACACTCATACCAAACTAGTTCCATAAGTTTCAGTCTTTGCATATCTTCTAGGAAATATTCTGAAGTCAACAGACAAGATGCATAAGAATGGGAGAAATCATCTACAAAAATAACTTCATCAACATAAAAACAGAATGCAATAAGAACAATGGAATAAAAAAACTCTATAGTAGCACTTCATACCAAAATAACCCTATATGAAGTAACATATGCCCGAAGAGAGTTGGACTCTCCTTCAAAAGAAGGAGAAGAACCACCAAACATGCAGTTAAGTGTACAAACTTGCCAAGAAATAGGTCCAGTTTGCAAGTACTTGTCACCAAGGTTATTGTAGTAATTACAAAATAAAAACGAGGGGAGCATAAGTCAAAAGCCCTATTATAAACATATCTTCAGTTAAACAAGCTATTTTAATCTACTTTCAAGTCCCAAATTTTCTATTTGTTGGCAAAACATTTGATGCTATTGAGCACTTACGGTGAAAAATAAGAGCATAGGAACAACGATGACAAGAAAGTCTGAGACAATGTGGATAGGTATGATTTTAAATTCCTATTCCCCGAAGGCGCATCATCATTTTTTTCTTCTTCAGTGAGGCACCTATAATTAATAAAAACAAAAATAAAAAGGAAATTCAAACAATTAGAACGAATCATAGATCGAATGTAATCAAACAATAATGATAAGGAGAAAAAAAATCAGAATTAGAATGAAATATTGCAATTGTTAATTGGGGAAAAAATATTATTATTAATCGTGGAAAAAAGGAAATGAAGAGAGTAACTCTTCTTTGAGATGCTTGTTGGGGTTGAAGGTCAAACCAGTTGAACCACGAGACACTTCAGTACCTCTGAGCATGAGACATTCACACAAAGGTCGAACCGGTTGAATCGGCAACCTCGGCCTCGCCAAGTCGGAGACATTCACACAAAGGTCGAACCTGAGCGTGGCTGCGCTCTCCACTGCTGGAAGCCTGACGCGTAGTCGGAACGCCGCGAGGATCTTTCCGTAAGCCGGCTCCGCGAGAAACTGAGCATGGTGCCAGAATCCACGACGACGCCGCCGTTACCGTGGCCGTCAATTCGAGGCATAGGGTGTGGAGTTTGGTGCGGTTGTGACAAAGACGATTTTTGTAACTCGGGGGGTGGGGGACGAGTTGACACGACGAGTCGTATGGGGGGAGAAGGAGGTGGAATGGCGAGGGAGGAAGGCAGAGATGGAGGAGGAGCAGTTGTGACAGCTGGCGAAAGAGGAAGATCAAACGGTCAAGAGCACGAAGACCGACGGATTGTTCATTCATAGCGAGCGTGCTGAAGAGAGAGAGAGAGAGCGGCGTATTGGGAATTGAAGGGGTGAGCACGCGAAATGAGAAGACGGCCCATGTTTTCAATTATTTAAAAAAATTTAAATTTTCCCTCAAACAAAGACGGTTTCGTAAAAACCGTTTTTGTTTTGCATTATTCAAAAACGGTTTTAACAAAAACCGACTTTAAAATGTACTCATATTTACCGAAATGCCATCGCATGTTTAATAACTACGTTTTTTAAATAACCGTTGTTAATCGTACGTCGTAAATTCCAGCTTTTTTAGTAGTGAAACTATTATGACAAGAGGTGGACAATAGGAAAGGAATATAATGGAAAAGGAATATTTTATTAGTTAAGAGTTAAAAATTTTGATCGGAAAAGATTGAAATATAAAAATGGGAAAGTAATAGATAGATACATAAATAGATATATAAATACAGAAAGAAATTTCTTTGCATAAATGTGTATTTAGTTCAATTTTATTTTAAAAAATCACTTTTTATATTTTAAAATATTTTTAAAAAATATTAATTATATTTAATAAAGACTCTCATGCTTAAATATGGATATTTTATTATTTCATTTTAGGTTAAAATATATTTTTTATCCTTATAAATGCAAAGATGTTTGAAATTAATTCTTTAAAAAAAATTAGTATATTTTTCATCCTCACAAAATTAAAATGTGTCATTTTTTTATACAAATGTTGATTTAGATAAATCCAAATCTATGATGATAATTTTTTACATCAGTCATATATATGATTGATGTAAAATGTGATATTCTATATCGGTTCTGTATATAATCGATGTAAAAAATACAATGGATGTAGGTTCAAATGTTTGAAATTACTTAGAAAAAAAATGATATATTTTAATTTTGTGAGGACGAAAAATATGCTAAAAATAATATAAGAATAAATTTTAAATATTTTCATATTTATGAGAACGAAAAATATATTTTAATCCTTCATTTTTGTATGCATGAAGATGTAAATACTAAGATGAAGATTTTTACCATTGATAGTATTCATACTTGTTAATTGAATATGTAAATATGATTAATTTTACCTCACATGTTTATCCTATCGGTTCTAACAATTATGATATATATGTTTTGCTAACTAATTTTCTATTATGAAATTAATAATTTTTTTTTTTGAAAATCACATTAAAAAATAGAAAGTATATGGTAGGAATGTGTTAATAACACAATTTAATAAAGAAGTGTTTATCTTTGATTTCTTAATTAGTGTTCTTATTCTTGGCCTAATTAAGGACACTAGTTAATTACTATCTTTTTAATGTATGCTTGATTTAGTATATTTTAAAGAAATAATTTTTTATTAGTTTTATGTGAGAAGTTTTCTAAAAAAAACCTACAACAATTATTTTCTATAAATAATCGTTTTCAAGACATACGCTCATTTGGTCCACAACTCATAATGTGTTGGATTGGATTACGATATTTTCTAACTCTAGGTTAATAAATGGTTCGCATTATAGTAGTAATAATGTAAGTATTTTCCTAAGTTGTCTCCCGATAAGGTGGGCCGTCCTGTCCTTACAATTCTCGATGGGATAATGTAAGGTGAACGTTTTCTTGGATTTTTTTTTTATTATCATGGTAATTATATAAAGGTAATATTTTTTTAACATAATTTATTTCATATATTCATAACATATTTAGAATTATAAATTAAGGGAACAATTTATTTAGAAATAAAAACTAATGATTAATATTATGAAAGGAGCAGAGGGTCAAACACACAAAATTAGAGGGAGCAAAATCTACACACTTAACATATTTACGTGAAATTTTTTAAAAAATTAGGAGATACATTTACACTACCTTATAATATGGATATGTTATCACTTCTGTTGGTATTCTGTTGGATTATTGTCAATAAGTTTGTGCTAATTTTAACCTAAATGGCCCGTGAGGTCCCATTGACAGCTTTGACAAAACCTCAACTGTATACTAGACAGACTATGTCTGGAATTTTTATAGATATTATGGTAATGTAGATCCAACAGTAGCACCTCAAAGAGGGCAAGAATTTGTGGTTGTAATTGTACAAAACCATGCGTGTTTCACCATATTCAAATTTTGACCAAGCACATAACACATTACACATGCAACAAATTCTGGTGGTGGGCCTCGACTGAGTACGCAAATAAGGGAAAGAGAAACTAACTACGAAGGAAGTAGCTTCGATGGACAATTGTGGAGATCTGCATGTTTTGAGTGAACACAAGTTGCTGTCCCTTTGTTTTCCATGTTCCTGGCCGTGTACTTCTACAATTTGAAGTGCTTATCAACATCTAGAATAGCATGAAAAAGTAAATTTAAATGATGTCATTGGATCTTAATTTCATTTTAAAGTCAATGAAAAACTTATAATGCCAACTACCTGTCTTATGTATAAGAAACATGACAAATCATCAAAAACAAGAAAAATCATGGTCATATTTAATTTAATACTAGTTAGCTAGGCAGGATCACATTCATCTTTATATATCTTTAAAATAAAATGAACAATAAAACCTAAGAGAGAAAATAAAAAAATTTGACCATAATCAAACAATAGGAGGAATTTATTTATATTTTTAAAATTTAAAAATAATGCATATATAAGTAATTACTTTTTTATTATTAGATGTCACCCGACAAAAATATTATTAGAATTTTTTTTATAATTTAGAGAGCTTTGCTCAATTAATTGAACTGAATGTATGAGTTGTTGTAATTTTTCTAGTGTTTATCTTTGATTTATACAAATAAAAAAAGCAATTACTTTTCACAATAGACCATTTTATAAATTTATTGTAAACTAAATAAATTATTATTATTATATTTTAATCCTACATCCAGTAGTTACCCATACATTTTTACAAGTTGTAATGATCTCTACTTATAATTTAAAATGATTTGTAATATATTTATATCTTTTAAAACAACTTTTTATATAATATTTTAGTAGTTGAACTGCTTTGATTTTTTTATTCCTGAATTTTTAGACTTTAATTATTTTTCACTGTTAGATTACAGCATATAATTGACTCACTTTAAGCTAGAATAAGATAAGAAATGATAAGATATAAAAGCAAGATAAGAAAATGATAAGATATAATACATAAAATATGTTTAAATGATATAATTATTATTTCATTAAAATTATATAACTATTCATTTTTATACTTGTTTGAAACACACTTGTATATAAAATTAAATTTACTTAGAATCAAACATAGTTGTTGTTATATAAACATAAATATGATTTGGGTTTGATCCCTGGGTCATGTGTATGGAGAAATATCTGTTAAAAAAAGTCAATCCTTTAAAGGAAAACTTAACATTAGTTTTCGACTGATGGATACCCTCACTCACAAAAAAAAAATGATTTATTAAGTATCTATTTGTTTAATTTCATTGTTGCAAATAACTAATACGTGGTTTAATTTGATATAAAAGTAATGATTAATAATAGCAATATAAATTTAGATAACATAATTATACTTTGGTTATGAATCCTTTATAGATGTGTATATTAGGTAATAATAAATAAATATTTACTCATACATGAAATTAATTAGATATTTATTTACTAATGAATTACTAAAACTATTTGTCACAAACTATTTTAAACTACTAAAACTTGGATGTATTCTCACCAGCCACTTTGCCAAGCAACCAAATGCATCATTGATCATGATACCATTCTTGAAGTACAATTAAGTTGTTTGTGGTCAATAATATTATGCAATAAGAAAACATTGATATTACATGTCTCAAGCATAATTGTTTCCCATAAATGATATCTTTGGTCATAAATAATTATAACTAATTTATTTTATGATATTATTGATGAAATAATTTTTTTTTATCATCAATCAGAGACCACAAATATTTCTTAATTTATTGGGTCAGATATTAATGTTCCTAGCGGTGCGTGACGACTTCTAACCCAAAGAAATTTTACATATGAAGAAATTTAAAAATATTTTTGCATTGGTATAAAAAACTATTAAAATGTTAAATTATAAGGACATTTTGATAATAATAAATTTTTAAAAAAAACCTCAATGTAAAATATAGTAAAATTTTATTTTCTAATGGGTCAAAACCATGTTTGAGACCAAACTTACTCTTCACTAAAATGATGACAAATATAATACTTCCACGACCGACATAATTTTTAAAGGTAAATGAATCTTTAAATAATTATAATATGAACCTAAGCTTTCCAGACCTGTTCAATAAAATACTCTCTTTCTTTATTTGTTAGTCATATTGACCTGAGAAAATATAGTTGTAGTCATAATTAATAAATATTTTGTTTGTCGAACTAATACTTTAAATTTAAATATATAAATTAAAAATATTTAAAACATTAAATAGCACACACTCCTGAAAGAGACTACTAATTGACTCTTATTTTCAATAAGTCGTGTGACCTCTTTTATGTCAAACACTTTTTTTTTTTATATTATGTATTATCATTTTTTGTTTTGTTTTTTATATTATGTATTATCAATTCTATTCCTAAAGTATCTGTTGCTGAATCCAGGTCTTGACATGTAATTAATAGCTGACACAGATATCCATAAGTGGCTTAAATGGAAGATTGAATAAGGACTAACGAATCTGCCCATAGTTCATTTGCTTTTCTGGGCTAAAACTGTCCATAGTGCACTAGGAACATGTAAATGGCAATAAAACACTTAGCATATATAGGCCAGTACTAAAAGTCAGCCTCGTGGAGTGGGAATATATCATGCTGCAAAGGAGGAATGAGAATTCAGTCTCACTGAGGAATTGCAAAGATGGTATTCAGAAAGGAATGGAGGGTGAAATAAAAGTCAACCTTGTGGACTGGTAGTCCACCGCAGCAGATTTACCAGCATTGCAAAGCAGGAAAATGTCAATCTCAATTTCACAGTGGAATTGAAGAAAAGACAAAGGGTGCAATTTTTGGTATACTTGAAAGGGACAAAATAGGAAGACAATGTGAAAGGTTTTTCTTTCTCTTAGTTAGAAAATTTCAGTGAAATATCACGCCAACACCAACTTCAACTTTCAAACTACCCATTTTTTGCTGAGTTCCATCTAAATCACCTAGGTAGTGGGGAAACTAGAAAGGACTTATGACCAAAACACTGCACTGGTCATGATGCTCAAGGGATTATGAGCCAAAAAGACAAATTACAGCAGGGCGGCGCACAAGACATGGGAATTCACCTTGTAGAGAGAGAATGAATACAGTAACTGAAATCTATTCCATTTTACCTAAGTTCTATAATGAGATCATCAATATAAGGCCTATTATCAAAGTTTATCATATGTAGAACCCTGTTAGTAAAGAACAACTGTCAGGACTCTTTCAGGTGGTGCCTTTCATTGCAAGTTCTATGAAACTGATCTACAGGAATCACGTTTCAATCTTTTTCGGTTTTCTAAAGACCGATATATCATTTTCTAGGAACCTTGAAAGGTGGTTTGGTTTGATTAATTGAAAAAGGGCAGCACCCTTAAGGCGCAGGTTTGGGGTCCTTTGCTAATATAAAAATAATTTTATAGGGTTTAAAAGTAAAAAACATTTGTTGAGTCATCGGTATGCAATTGAATCAATTCTCGAAAAAATTGGTTTGTCCCCCAAGATGGTCATTACGGACTCAAACATGGCATAAATGATACTCGTGTCTTTACGATTACTATAAAATAAAATAAATTTAATTTATGATATTGTTGATTTTTTGTATTCATAGATAATTATGAAATATGAGCTGATTTGATAGTTAATTTTATCTAATAATGAATGTAATTTTATTTATTTTATTATTATTTTTAATAAAATAATGAAAAAATTAACATCTTTGATATTTTTTATTAATAGAAGTCAAGAGAAAAAGAATTCAAGTGTTTTGAAGGAAAATTGATGTAAAAATTGAAAGAAAAAGTCTTGAAGAAAAAAATGGAAGAAGTGGACAGCTCGTTAAGTGCGTGTTCATGCTTAGCGCGCAGCTTAGACTTTAGCGCACTGAAAAATCCACAACGAAGTTCAAAGGTGTGTTTATCGCAAGAACTCACGCTAAGCGCGAAGGCATCATGAAAATTAAGTTACCTGGAGCCTATATAAGGAGGAGCAAGCAGAAAGAAAAGAAACACCGAGTCTCAGAGCTCTCTAGTGAAGAAATCCAAAGTCTGAGTCTCTCCCTCTGGGGAAATCCTTTTTCTTAGACATTCTCCCTTTTCTCACTATTAGTCATCCAACCCTTTCTTATATTAGCCTTTGAAGTGTAAAGTCTCTCATGGCTATGAGAGGTTAAACCCCCTCTATTGGGAGCCTAGCAGACAATGCCCTTGTAATGTAACTGTTCTTCTTATCTATTAAATACAATTTCAATTTCTATTGTTTCTTTTCTGCTCTTCATCTTTATTGTGTGATTTGACCATTCATGCATTTATTTTTAGGGATTATACGTTGGGAAATGATAATTTCTAAAGAATTGGGAAATGGTGTCTCAACAATTCATTGCTAGGGATAGAGTGACTTTGTTGTGTCACTGCATACATCTTCATACTTAATACAATCTATTAATCTTTGCATTATTAATTTTTGCAAAAGGATTTAGGAGAGAGAATAGATAAGTTAGGCTTTTTATCATGAGAGATCAGGGTTGAGTATCTTAGTAGATATGGGTGAAAATTGGGAAAATAGTTAATAGAGAAAAACATTAATATTACGTCAAGGGTAGTTAGGCATGTTAGGCCCCAACATAATTACATTATGAAATCATCTTTGCATAAATCTTGTTTATCTTATTGCTCTTGGTTTTTTTTTTTTTTTTATCTCTATTGTCATTCTTTATATCTGACTTGCAAATTGAGTAATTATCAATTCAAATACAACCAAAGTTCTGTGGACTCGATATTCGGTCTTCCATTTTAAACTTTACTACTTATACACTTGCCAAATAGTTAACAAATTGCAAAGGAATATCCAGGTTGGTTATTGGGATTTTTAAACTCCCGTGAGAAGTAGTCCGTTGGCACTCATACTAGGGTTGTCTCCTTCCAACAATAATTTCTCCATACACATCCTTCGGGATTAAAACTATTTTGTAACTAAAATATATTTCATAAATTAATTTATTATATATTTATGTAAAAAAACATTTAACATTACTTTATAATATGAACAACAAAACTTTCATTTATGATTTTACAAATCACATAGTCAAAGTATTTTTTTTTAAAAAAATATATTAACTAATAAGATTTAAATTAATTTTTAATATAAAACTTCCAACCTCATTATACAAAATATTTATTTATGATTTTTTTAAATATTCTGTATGATTTCTAAGTAAATATAATTTTATAGGATTTTAAAATAAAAATATTGTTGAGACTTTATTATACAGTTGTGTTAATACTCATAAAAAAAAGTTTTGTTGCCTATATCAACTTGACTCAAACATAATTGTTTCTTGTGATTGAAATTTTTGGTCTTTACCACATAAAAATTAAAAATGATTTAATTTATAATCTTATTAATGAATTGATTTAAACTATTATATAAAAAATAAAAATGATTGACACAAAACACAATGAAGTAACATTTTGCATATATTCACATGTGGGGAACTGCAGGAAGATACATGCTTGCTTTTTTAAATTAAATTTTAGTATAACACTTTCCACCTCATTATATAAATATTATTTAACAAAAATTTATTTAACAAAATATAAATATAAATATTAAATTAATTATAATATATTTATTATATATGTGTGTAAAAATTTACATTATCATAGAAATATTAATCCACATTAAATTTTTGTGTAGGAAGTTAGATGCAAACATTAAATCAAGGAAAAGAAAGTGACTATACAATAATAACATTAATTATACTGAGCATAATATATAGTATTAAATATTTCAAAAAAAATGAAATAACATATTGATAAAATTACAATGATATTTTATAATTTTACTTTTTTAATGATATTTGTGGTTCGTATCATATAAAAAAGTAAAACTAATTTAATTTATAATATTATTTTTAAATCTTTTTAAAACTATTATGTGATAGAAAATTTTGTTAATAATTTTTTTAATATATATAGTAACATATTTTATTTAATACTGAGCATAATATATATTGAATATTTTAAAATATGAAATAACATGTTCATAAAAGTAGAATGATATTTTTTATGATTTGGCTCGGACATAATTGTTTTCCTTGAATGATATTCATGGTCTTTATCATAAAAAAATTAAAAATAATTTAATTTATAACATTATTAATGAATTAATTTAAAACTATTATGTCACAGAAATATCATTTAATATTTTTTTATTATATCTTATTTTTTATTTATATAAAAAGCTATATTATGATATAAATATTAATAAAAAAATTATATATGATATACTAATAACATATTTTATATAATACTAAGCATAATATATATTACATATTTACATAAAAAGTGAAATAAAAATGTTGGTAAAAGTACAATGGCTTTTTATGATTGTACATGCTAATATAAATATTTATAAATAAAAGATATAAAACAATAATATAATATAAGTAAATAAATATTTATAGCAATTAAAAAATATATGTCTAAATAAAAAAATAAAATTAATGAAAAAAGAAAGTGAGGGAGAGTAAAAATGAAGGCAGTTGGATGGAAGAGAGAGAACAAATTTGTTATAAAATAAAAGAAAAACTGAAAAGAAATTAAAAAAAAAAGAGAGAGAGAGGAGGGAGGGGCTAGTGAGAGAGAGAGAGAGAAAATAATGAGGGCGGGAAATAAAAGAAAAAGAAAGTGGAAGAGAAAGAAAAGGGAGGGTGAGAGAGAGAGGGAGGGTGTGGGGCAAAGAAAGAACAAAAGATTGTGTTAACTTTTGTAAAATAAATGAAAAAAATGAAAAAAAAAGATGACAAAAAACCTAAAGTTTGGACATGTGTCACAAAATTAAGGTAGGGTATTTATGTAATTTTTCTAGGAATTTGTATTCTTGTATAGATAGATATATAGATAAGATATAGACAAGGATGACTATTATGAGAAATACATCCTTATATGAGAATGAGGATAAACACTCTTAATCGTTAGATTAGCGTAAATGACTGAGATTAAAAAAAATTGAGGTTAAGAAACCTTAATTAAACACTCACGTGACCTCCTTTCTTTCCCAACCTTTGAAATTCTTCAAATTTTTGTTGCACTGGAAGACGTGCCTACAAAAGATAACGTATATCACTACTAGAAATATTGTATTTTACGACGCACATTCTACGTCGGTCATACATTACCCGACGTAGTAATGCACACGGTGGCATTTCCGTAAATATATAAGTTTTATATACGGCGCCTTTCGTATACGACGACGTTTCACTTAAACGCCGCGTTTGTAGCTTTGGTGGAACTAATCTAAGACGGTGTGTTTGAAGACACCGTCGTAGTTGTGGTCAGAGACAAAGACGGTGTTACGTGTGCACCGTCTTTAATTTTGTTCTTTAAATACTCCTTGTTTCACGATGATTCAACACTCTCGCGTCCTCGAAAAAGCTATACCAAAACCCTAATTCGACCCGCGCTCTGTTGCCTGAAGTCATCCCAGCGACGACTCCGTCGTGCCCACCGTGACATTGCCTTTTCGACCACCAAGAACAAAAACCCTAGCCATTGTTCTGACCACCACCACATATCCGATCTCGTGCCCTTTGGAGTGGTGTCGTGACCTTGCTTGTGTGAAGGTAAGCATGTCGAAGTTTTTGAGTTCTTGTTTCATAATATAAGTTTTTTAGTTCTTGTTTCATAATATAAGACTTTTAAAATGTGATTATCGACTTCTTGAGTTGCCCTAACAATGTCATCGTTGAATATGCGAAAAGGATTTGAAGGCCAAAGGGTTTAGTTAAGTCAGAGTACTAACGAAGTTGATGTTGTTGGTTGTTTTGGTTTCGCGTTTTTGTTATCTGGATTGGTGCACTTCGAGCATAGGTTGTTGGATTTATTACATATGCAATTGTGGTTTCGATTATTTTCTTCCATTATTACATATGCGAAGCATGAATCAAATGAGAAGCATGAATCAAATGTGCCAAAATGTTCTGGAAATTTGGGTGTTAAAAACTCTTACAGTGTAATTGGGTTTTGTTTGGCAATTTTTGTGCAAAATTTATGTTTGTTTGTTTCTTTACCTCTCTTTGCTTATAATTTATGATTCAAATTAATACATAAGATCAGTTTTCTCATCTTCATTTTTTCATAGCAGATAAAGAGGGAAATATCCACCTTGAAGCTGCTGAAGCATCCGAACGTGGTTAGATTATAAGAGGTAACATCCTAACCTGTTTTTTGTTTTTTTTTTTGTTGACCATGTGTTTTTTCTTTTTCTTTTTCTTGTTTACGTGTAAAAGTGCAGTTAATGCAGTTTAAAATCATTGATTTTATAAGTATTTCCATTTTTTATGTGTTGTTTTGGCATTTCTCTACTTAGTCAGAAAAAGTTAGCTTCGCTTTTATTTTCTTTGTGGAAACATGTGTTACTTGGTTATCGGATCAACAATGTATACAGGTTTTTCACTCATTTACATAGTCAGCAAATTGGAGTAATTAAGCACACAGCTCAAACTAAGAGTCCAATAACTGCTATTCGAGTTGGATAATTATTTGCGTTGTGTACTTTGGGTTTGAATTATTTTTGTTACATTTTTCAGAGGAACTTAGATCAATTGGAAGACTTACTCAACAAGGTTAAATTGAAGACCATAAGGACTGAACCACCTTCTGCATCTATTGCTGGCACAAGGTACTTTTTGATTATTAATTTTGATTGTGCGTTTACAAATGATTAAAAAAAAAATTCTTATGGGGTGTTATTGGTTGGTAAGTTGGTGTATCTTTGGTGTTTCTGTAGATTCTGTAGTTGCTGCGTTACAATTTGTGGCTCCCTCTGCAAAGGGATTCTTTTTGTAAAATCATTTTGACTTAGATCCTATTTGAATGTTTCAACACGACCCACAGTAGGATATCAGATCATTATGGTGTATTTAGGAGCAGATTATCATATTTATACTAATAAGTATATCCAAATGCAAATGTTTTTTTTTGTTTTTTGTAGTTATATTATAATTATTGAGTCAGTATGCTGTTTCCTTTTAGAAACAAATGACAGCCACTCAGAGAATAGTATACATTACTCTCTTTCATCTCTTTTCATTCCTCACACTTTCATCCATTTTCATTGATGTATACCAAACCCATTGTAAAAGTTTGATAGGTCCTGCATTTAAAGTCAAATCAAAATTCAATCCTTAAGAAATAAGGTTGTTGTCTTAAATAGAGAAAAGTAGGACAGTAATATCCACTCCAGGAATAACATAAAATTCGTAATCTTGAATAGTTTCCCAAAATTTAGAATCCTAGTTAGCATAAAGTGCTATCTGTCAGCCTATTGAGATCAAAAGTTTGATTCTGAAAAATGATAGCATTTCTGAGCCTCCAAATTTATACTGTAGCTGCTATCCACCACATTGTCCTTCTTGTGTTAGAAACCTTTGAAGTTGCTGAGGAGTAGTGCTGGATAAAATTATCCAAAGGCCTACAGTGAAACACCTTGTCTTCCTTTACCCAAGAAAGGTATTCCCACCATATAGCCATAGTTTTGCCACAGGTGAAAAATAGATGGGATGCGGATTCGGGTTGATTGTGACAGAAGGGACATAAATCATTATCTACCTGAATCTGCCTCTTGATCAAGTTGTCCTTCGTGGGAAGTCTGTCCCATAATAACCTCCAAACAAAAGAAAGGGCTTTAGGAGGAAGTTTGATCTCCCAAAGTTTCTTGAATCCCAGGTACAGACCTTGAATGTACCATCTCAGATTTAATAACTTGATAACCAAATTTAGTTGACAAAATCCCAGAGGATTCAGCTCCCCAAACCCAGGTATCATTGAGATTGTTGTTAACTCTGATTTGGTGGATGTGATCAATGAAAATAGAGGCTAGCTGCACCTCATTATCAAACAAGTGTCTTCTCCAAACCATATTCCAGACCCATCCATTCTCTGTCCAGGATCCCACCTCTGCCACCCTTAAATCTCTTTGGAAGAAATACTGAATAACTCATGGAATTGATCCTTTAGAGGAACTCCTTCATCACCCCAAGGATCTTCCCAAAAGAGGAATTTGTCACCTCTCCCCAGCTTCCACCTGATTTGATTATCAGCACTGACCACATTTTGCTGTTGAAAGATGGCCCTTAAATCAGCCCACCAAGTAGAGAAATACTGCTTTCGAGGACCATACTCCAATCCCCTCCAGCCATTGTACATAGAGATCAGAATTCTGGTCCAAAGCTGGTCTGGTTGGTGGAACATCAGCCACTTCCATTTGAACAACAGAGCCTTGTTAAGACTTGGAAGATCTCTAATCCCCAACCCTCCCATATGCTTAGGAGAGCAGCACTGGCTCCAAGAAATCCAAGCAATCTTCCTACTATCTGGTTTTCCCCCCCATAGGAATTCTTTGGAATTCAACTTACTAGTGTGTTTGGATTAGATTGATGGTGAAAAAAATCAATTAAATTTTCATGATAAAGATAAAGTGATAAATAGTTCTTTCTGTTTTTTTTATGGTATGGCCATTATTTTGTGGGATAAAATGGATTGTTGTGTTTTATCCCAACACAATATATACATTGCGGCGGTTTAAAAATTAAAATACTGATTGGCTATAAACGTCACAAAGCATACAGTTGTGGTTTATTTGGTCTTAGCATTTATTGGCGGCTATTATTTGCCACAATGTTTTTTCTATTATTTTTTACCCCTTTTTGAATTTTAATGATCTAAATTAAAACAAAAAAATTTCTAAACATCTTGTCTTCAACAACATTGGAACAGCTCTGAGCTCTCTCTGGTCCTCAATTTGTGCTTTTTATCCTCCAGTTGCAACACCCTAACTCGCTAAGTCACACGCAACACCGTGATTTTCTGCAGGTTCTCATCCTTAAACCTTAATTTCGTCCCTTGATTAAATTAATAGTTATATATATATATATATATATATATATATATATATATATATATATATATTTACATCTTAAAAACTATAAACCCTAATCTATACTATCTGTCAAATGACCAGACCAAAGACCCCTAATTTAATCGCAGGTCGTCATTCCTGCCAGCAGAACACAGAGGCCAGCATCGTGTGTTGTTCAATCTAAGGTACCTTCTGCCTGCATTCGTTCTATCAGTTATAGTTTCATTGTTTATTGCATTTGTTTCCTACTTTGTAACTGTTAACTGTCATTTCTGTCATTAAGTTTCTTTTTTTTTTGCACAGCAAAAATCTATATATAATTTTATATATATTGTAGTACTAGGAGTACTGCATACAGGAAAAAGAGTACAAGGCAAAATTGCCTAACCCATCTGAAAAATACAAGATAACGTTATCTGAAACAAAAAATCAATCCCTAAGACAGCTCCTCCCTCAAACTAGTGGACCATTGATTAAAATGGATATGGAAATCTTTGTCCATACATTTTAACCAGGCCCAAGAATGGAATAAAGCTTCATCCATGACTTTTTCGGAGTTGAAATTCTGGTTATTAAAAACCATTGAATTTCTATGTTTCCAAATAGTCATGGATAGAGCTATCCAAAGCACTGCCCATCTATTGTCTATACATCTTTTGCTACTCCATCTTGAGAATTGGGTGAAGTGATCTTTAGGATCAATGGTGAAGGGACCCACTCTGTCAGCCCATCTCAAAATCTCCCACCAAAGGCATCTAGTTCTTGTGCAATCAAACATGACATGACCAATAGTTTCCTCCTCTCCATCACATAAAGGACAGGAATATGATGGAAGGCACACCTGCCTCCTTCTTAAATTAGCCTTAGTAGGCAATCTATCTTTAAAGATTCTCCAAGAGAAAGCGGCTGCTCTTGGAGGAATTTTCAAATTCCACATAAACCTGGAAGCATTATCTTCATAATCTGATCCGCCGTCTTCCATGAGGAAATTGTATGCTGACTTTGTGGAATAGGATCCACTAGGTTCAGCCCTCCAAGTGAGATAATCCATTCTAGAAGAGTGAATCTGAGCCCCATCAATCTCATCCATGAAAGCTGCCACCGTATCAATTTCATGATCGAAGAAATTTCTCCTCCATTGAAACTTCCAATCCCACCCATTGTCAATATTCTGACCCATTAAATTGATAGTGAGGTCCTGTTGCTGACTCACCTGATATAAAACAGGGTATTTGTCTTTAAGGGTTATATCATCTTCCCTCCATTTGTCTTTCCAAAACTGGATTCTGGTCCCATTGCCCACCTTCCACCTCAAGTTATTGGCCAAACTATTCTGATGTTGCTGCTGGAAGATCGATTTTAAATCCTTCCACCAAGGAGAATTGTCAACACTACCTCTACCATGTAATAAGGCCTGCCATCCCCCATATATAGACACTAAAGTTCTTGCCCAAAGCTGATGGGGATTATTTGCCACCTGCCAACCCCATTTGCCTAGTAAGGCTTCATTGAACTTGGTTCAAATCTTTAATACCCAATCCGCCTCTGGCTTTTGATAAACAGACTGTATCCCATTTAACCCAAGGGATCTTAGAAGTGTCATTGTCGCCGCCCCAAAGGAAGTTTCTTTGGATAGCTACTATTTTTTGAGCAACTTTTTTGGGAATTCTGTAGAAAGACAACAAATAAATAGGCATTGCTGTCAAAACAGAGTTGATAATGGTAATGCTGCCCCCCATAGAAAGGCATCTGTGCTTCCAAGATGCCAGCTTGGTCTGAAATTTGTTGATGATAGGCTGCCAAACACTCCCACTTTTTGGACTAGACCCCACTGGAATTCCTAGATATAAGAAAGGAATATCCATCTGCCTGCAGTTAAGAAAAAGAGCCGCATCTCTACACCACTCCTCAGATTTTCCAAAGCATCCAAACTGACTTTTTGAATAATTAATCTTGAGTCCAGAAGCCAACTCAAAACATGATAGGATAGACTTTAGAACTCTGACATTGGCTGAAAGAGCATTACCAAAGAATAGAGTGTCATCTGCATATTGCAGAATATTTATATCTTCCTTCAAACTTCCAACTTCATAACTGCTGTACAGATTTTTGGATATAGCTGTCCTCATTAAACCTGTAAGCCCTTCTGCCACCAAATTAAAAAGGAGGGGGGCAAGGGGGTCACCCTGCCTTAAACCTCTCTTGGGTGCAAACTCCGAGGTGGGACTTCCATTAATTAAAATGGAAACTGATGCAGTAGCAAGGCAACCATGGATCCACTTTCTCCACCTTTCACAAAAACCCATCCTTAACATCATGTAATTAAGAAAGCCCCAAGAGACCGAGTCGTAAGCTTTTTCAAAATCAACCTTGAAGAACATGCAAGGTTTATTTTTTGATTTAGCTTCAGCTATAACCTCATTAGCTATCAACACTCCATGCAAAATATGCCTTCCTTTCATAAAGGCTGTTTGCCTTTCATCAATCAGCTGAGGTAGAATAAGGGCTAATCTATTAGCCAAGACCTTGGATACAACTTTGTAGACACAGCCTATAAGAGAAATTGGCCTATAATCGTTAAAAGCTTGGGGATCCTTGATCTTGGGAATAAGAGCTATGAATGAGGCATTGCTTCCTTTTGGGAAAGAAGCATTATAATAAAACTCATCCATGAAACGCATAAAGTCAGGCTTCAAAGTCTTCCAAAACTTCTTGATAAAATTGAAATTAAGCCCGTCCGGGCCCGGACTTTTATCACCATCACAGTCCCACACAGCTGAGGTTATTTCAGCATCAGAAAATCTAGACACAAGGGCTTCATTCTCACTTTGACCAATGGAAGGTAGCTGCACACCATCCATGGTTGGTCTATTGAAATTCTGCTCAGAAAATCTTTCTTTAAAATGATTG